>NC_136947.1:19134347-19349347 GCF_949987615.1 Pollachius pollachius | reverse complement strand
TCAGCACGCCTGTGGATGTAGAACAACAACAACATTCGGGCAGTCCCTGGAACGGCCAAAGTGTGGCGCCTGTATCCAAACCAGTGAGTGTATAATAACTTTCAGATAATGGTATGAAAAAAAGAAGAACTAAGAGAACGACGAGCAGGTATCCCACCAGCCTGACTACACCTATCCCTCCAAGCTCCGACCCAAAGCCCCTTCAGCTCCTATTGTACCTCACTGAGTCCCAGATTAGAGCCTGATCGTCCATCGTTCAGGAGATAGGGCAGGATTTGCCAAAGTAAAGACAGATGTTTCAGAGCGAGAGAGGGATTCTAGGCTTTTAACAGGGAAGAGCCTTGTCATTGGGGAGGGGAGGGGGGGGGGGGGGGGTGTCTGGCCCGGTGAACCCATCCCGTTAATAGGGGGGACCTGGCTCTGTAGCACCCTGCCCCACATCAATATGGTCCCGAGAGGAAAGAACAAGTGGGCTTTACTGGGATCAAATAGCTCTTTAATACAGACATTCTACACAATCCTCCAGCGCTGGTATTAATCTGAGCAGAGTCCTGGTCTTAGGTGGATGGGGAGGGTTGTTGTTTTATGCCCCTCGCCCCCCGTGACAGGGCTTGTGGATTCTCAACGGCCAACAACTTAAAAAACACAGACTTAGATTCTGTCCTGAGAGCAGGATAAGTGATATAGCACTTAACTTTTCATGGAGAATTACACAAACAACCGGACGTCATCAAGTCTACATCTGAGATATGTGAAAGGAAGATACTCACACCATGAAACCTACAGGTCTGGAATCTCCATTTATCCAAACTGAATATCAGTCATTGTAAATGAAAGAAACCTTCACTGAAGCACTACCCTTCTCTCTCCTCGCTGTTCTGAACTTTGTATAACGTTCGGCCCTTAGGGGCCATGATGGCACGCAGCATTTGATCTCTGCTCACAGTTCAATCCTAGACGTTTTATGTTCTCGCTCTCCCTCTCTCCCCTCCCACCTCTCTCTGTCGTCGTTCCTTCACATACACACACACGCACAGAAACACACACACACACACACACACACACACACACACACACACGCACACACACACACACACACACACACACACACACACACACACATACACGCACCCACATACACACACACAAACCATCAAACATCACATCACCTCTGACACTCTCTCCACTTTTTTCTTCTCTCTCCCTAAAGTTTCCAGCTCATAGGTGCATTAAGCTGGAGGGGCTTTTGTTTAGATAAAGCGAAGGATTAGGTCGAGATTTGCCCACATAAAGTTGTGGGCTTGATGGGCTTTTTATCCCTCCGTGTCCCTAAAGCTGTGTTGTCTCTGGATTAGGAGAGACACAATGGAGCCCCTTGTGCATGGGGATCCGGGCCGAGGGATGGGGGGGGGGGGGGGGGGGGGGGAGAGAGCGAGAGAGAGAGAGAGAGAGAGAGAGAGAGAGAGAGAGAGAGACAGAGACAGAGAGAGTGAGGGAGAGACATAGGAAAGAAAATAGAAAATAAATAAATTAATGGGAGTGTAAAAAGGAGAGGTAAAGAAGGAGAGAACTGGCTAAAAGAAGAGAGGGGGGAGATTGAGACACTGGAGAAAGGAGTGAAGGAAGAAAGGCAAAGGATGGAGGGAGAGGTTTATCCAGCTTTAAGTGGAAACTGACAGGTTGAGCACTTTTAGAAAGGGGGGGGGGGCGGCACTTGCTAAGGATATCCTGAGATCTTGTCAGCAGTAAGGGGGACTTTAGAGAGATTCCGAGGCGTGGCGTTGACAATAGCGCCAAACGGCCGCTGTCCCTTTAAAAGCAGGTATCTAATAAGGAGAAAAATAGCGAAAGAAAAAGTGCAGATTACTTTGGAGCTGCGGCTAATAACGTGTCGAAGCGATGGCTTCTGGCAAATTGCTTTGTTATTCTTGTCAAAAAGGTCTACTGCAAGAAGTCGATTTTAAAATACACATCAAAATGATTAATTGCCGGTGGATGAACAGATGCTGAAATACCCTTGAATGGAGCCGGGGAGGCTCGAGCTCCAAGATAATGTATTCATCAAGTTACAGAAACATCATTAAGGCTATTAATTAGCTCGCACGACCACTACTGCCCGAGTTTTCGATTTTATTTGACATCTTCGTACAAATAAAATACAAAATAAACCGGAATGTTTAGAAACTTAAGAATCAATGTCAATTATTTCCTATAGCGTCAAAAAAAAAAAAGGCAAACACATATGTAAAATATGCTATTTTGCTGCAGTTTTGTACTAATCTCATTTTTAATGAAGCACTGTCGATCATAAGTCAAAGCTCCTGGACCCCAACATGGATCACCCCGGGGTGTCCGGGCTGCAGACGGGCTGCACCCCGGTGTGTCCGGGCTGCGGACGGGCTTCACCCCGGTGTGTCCGGGCTGCGGACGGGCTGCGGACGGGCTGCGGACGGGCTACAGACGGGCTACAGGCGGGCTACGGACGTGCTGCGGACGGGCTGCTGACGGGCTGAGGACGGCTACAGACGGGCTGCGGACGGGCTGCGGACGTGCTGCGGACGGGCAGCACCCCGGTGTGTCCGCGCTACAGACCGGCTACAGACGGGCTGCAGAGGTGAGGCCTTTTGGCAGCAGCGCTTCAGTATCGGTCATATGAGACGCCTGGTAACACTGGACGCTTAAACCTTTCAGTGGACAGCGAGTCGCTATAAGAGGCTTTGGGAGAGAGGCGCTGAGAAGAAACTCTTTCTCGCTTTAATTGCTTTAGAAACGGTCTTCACAAAAAGACAGCGCCCAGATTTACCTCCCGTTTAAGTTCTTATTTCCATTGGTTCACAAGTTAATCCTCTTTCTTTCTCAGACCTCAGAAAGCCCAGTGATATAACCTACCCATAGAGGAGCCAGTGGAGGGACATGAGTTTTCTAAGCAAGGAAATAAAAAGGAATAATCATCTGTTGAAAAAGTTTCACGTCGCAAAATAAATATAATAAATAGAGTTACAATTAAAAACGAACAATGGCTCATTGTTTTATATTCCTGATTAGAGCATAACAATAATAGTAATAATGATAAGGATGATTATCATCATTATCATAGTGATAATAGTATTATTATTATTATTATTATTATTATTATTATTATTATTATTATTATTATGATTATTTGTTAATCATATTATTTCATTATCAGGCAAAGAGATATCTCATATAAACAAAAACCTTGAGCATTTCAAAGATTGCCAAATATAGCAAAAGAGATTTCTACAATATTTTAACAAATGTCCTTTTTACGAAATAGCAATCAATATTTTATTTATTTTAAAAATATGTTAATATAAATGAAAAAGCTCCCTGGTATTTCAAATAAGTATTGCGTTCTTAAGTTTATGATCCAAAAGGGTCCTGACTCATAATGACTAAATAAAAAGATAAACCTGGAATGACTTCAGCCTTATTAAGCAGCCCAACATGTGTGAGGAGCGTTCATCAGTCCTGGTCGATGCACACCTGGCTGTAGCACTTATTAGAGGTGCACCTTATTCACCTCTTCTACACACAGAAGAGGTGAATACAGCCTTCATTTATTCATACTCTGTGTCAGTCTTTCGTCTGCTTGACAACTTTCCCAGAGCGAAAACAAAGACACGGTCAAAGATGAGACTGCTCTGGGTTTCGACCCCCTTCAGAGAATTCCTCAGCAGAATATGCAAGCTTTACATTTAAAGGTTACTCCCTGCCCTTAATTCCTACCTAAACGGTTTTGCTCCGAGAGACGAAATCTGCTCTAAAAACCCTTCAAGAAGAGAAGGGCATTATTGCCCTAATCCTCTTACCCGCAGTCGTTTTAAGACAGGGGTTTGTGGAGGCTGAGATGGCGTCTTGTCTTCCCTCTCCCATCCCCAATCCTCCGAGGCCAGAACAGACTCTAAAGGCAAAGGCTTGGCATCTATTAGCCATCTCTCCAAACTCTCCTTCTCTCTCTTTCCCTCACTCATTCTCTCTTTCCAACAACCGCAAATACACCCCTATTATTAAATAACAAATACCTAATAATGTATATATATTTATTTGTTTTAACATGAATGTAAATTCCTTTTTGAAATTTATTGTGGGTTATTGAACAGTTATGATAGAGGGAGTTTGTTTAATGCATTTTTTTTATTACAATTACAATGTACAACAAAAATAACGTATTATAAAGTATTTTAAGTGGTGAGAATAGCCTAGTAATGTCCAATTAGATCAACTAGATCAGCTATAGCCTGCAAAAAGGCCAACATCTACAAAGGTGTAATAAGAAACATTTTAAATATGTAGTGTATGTCGATCTGTTATCTGCAGAAAAAAAAAGAACCCAACTTACGTGTATTATCTCAGATCTCACTCTCCCGTTTCGGAAGTGTTTATGACCTCGGCTATCTGGAAAAAGGGAGGGGGGTGGGGAGATTGTTGACAGTCACGGGGATATTGTAGACACAATATTCTTAAACTCATAAATTCGAAAAATAAGTCAGGTCGTTGAGCCGAACTCTTCCTAGTGGAGGAACACATCCTCTTTACTTGATTGACAGCTCGAAGGACCACTAGAAAGCTTACATGACCCCACAGAGCACTCTTTAAAATCCCCCCTCGGCGCGCGCACCAGTTAGATTTCAGCTCGCTGTGTTGGCGCGAGAAGGAGAGAGTTCCCGGAGCACGCGGACAGAGACACTGCACTGAGGACCGCGCGCACTTGACGCGCAGCACCAGACCCGCTGCCGGAGCGCCTCAGCTGTTACTCCCGTTCTCGCGGTTGTTGGAGAAGGACAGTGACATCGTAGGGAGTTCGGAGGCGTGAACCTGGTCCTCATATCAGCCAAAACACTAGTAGAACCAGTGAGGTACTTGGATATTCCGCTACTACCAGAAGATCCGGACGACCAGGACCACTGGACTGGAGGTAAGAACTTTTACCACCTTTGTTGGTGCCTGAACCATAAGCAAACTTAGCTGATGTAATTGTATAAGAAGAGTCGTTAAAATCAAGTGTCAGGTTTTATAACACGCGTAACTCTTCTGTCTGTGTCGTGTTATTGCACTGCTGGCTGGAGGTCTGCTTACTCATTCATGCATTTGTCTTCACTGTTCATCAGGGAAACAATAACCTAATGGCGTTTTTTATTATTAATATTCACTTTCATTTTCCTGCATTTTCTAAAACTCTAAACGAGTCAGAGAAGGGTTGCGTCTGGAGTTTTCCTTGACCAAACAGTATTTGCTCAAACAACGTATACTGATAGTTAACTGGGTGCAATGTCCACTACAGTTTATACATTCTTATGCACATTTAATATGTAATACGACCAAAGTGTCAGTAGTGAGGAGGTAAGAATCGGTCAGAAACCTAAGAGCCAGAGACAATATAGGCAAGAACCAATGAAAAATATTGCACACTTCTGGATGGTCAAGAGCCTAAATTCATGCGTCTTATACTGGAATGGTTCAATCGATGTGATTCTTGTGATGCGTGTGTTTACATCCAGTGGGTGGTAGTAGCCCACACGGGTTGGGCCTGGATACATAAACACAATGATGCTATATAGTTTAACTTATAGTTTAACTTATAGTTAAACTATAAGTTGCAGCGGGACGCACGATGCTGACTGTGTCCACAGAGCCGTGTGTGGACGCTCCAGCCCCCCGTCCCACGCGTCAAGTCCCCTCATCACGCACCTCACCCCTGAACATTCAAAGTACAACTAGAAGTGACACAGCAAAGATCAAATCGTCAGGTCGCTCTATACCCAAGGCCATTGATAAAATAAATATTTTTAATCTAATTCGGTCAAATAAGAAATGTGTCCTGTACATGCCAATTTACATAATGACGTTTGATAATAGATGCATTGAACGGGGCTGCCAAGCATGGCTTTTCAAAACATAGGCGTTGTGCCCGAAGCAAGGCTTATGAATAACAACAATGGCACAGCCATGCACAAAAAAAGATGGCCTATTGTGCTGAGTGTGTTATACACCAGGCAGTGCTGTGTGGATTTAAACATGCAGAAATGGAAACCCGCACCAAAACGCCCAGAAAAACAACCTGGGAATATACTCATTTTTCTTATAGCCACTAACACTAACACCCACACCCCACACGGACACACACACATGCAAGCGCACAGACACACTACACACACACATACACGCACACACACCCAAAAGTACCAACGAACTCAAATCCCGGCGAGCCACGCGGGCCCACTGTACGTCCGTCCGTGTCAACAGTGATGATAAATGGAGGGCCTCGCAGTCGAAACCTATTTGCACTTCCATTAGACGAGAAGCCAAATGGGGATCAACATGCATATTTTACCCGTGGAGGGGCCATACATCTCAGCCAAAACGTTGCCCCGGGGCGATGGGATAAGAGGCCGCAAGAGAGGGGAGGGGGAGGGAAGCGGGGGGGTCCATTCAACTCAAATACTTTGGGGAGTAAAGTAAATGTTTAGCGAAGCACCTTCTGTCCCGGCGAATTAAACTATTCCCCATTGCCCTCTGATCACATTCATCAGCCGCCGCGGAAACTTAATAGGTTGGAAATGGGCACTGCAGGCGTCATTCACACACACACAAACACACACACACACACACACACACACACACACACACACACACACACACACACACACACACACACACACGCACGCACGTACGCACGCATGCACGCACACACACACACACGAACACACGCACGCACACACACACACACACACACACACACACTCACACACACACAAAAAAAACACACATTGGTCTGGTCGTGGACAGCGCGAGCTCAATAGGAAGTATGCAGGGTTAAGTGAACACGCGCTGTAAAAGGAGCTGTTGAATTGATACAAATGTTAATTATTAGAGTCAAATGAAATCTAGTACTATAATATCTGTTTCGCAAAACTCATTTGTTGTTATGTTTCGGACTAATTGCAATTGTAACGCTATTCCTATTATTGTTATTATTATTATAATTATTATTATTATAATTATTATTATTATTATCATGAGATGTTATTATATAATAATTATTATCATGCCTATTTATACATTATTAATACACTATCAAAAGCGGCCTTAGAGTACACTGGCTTTAGATCATTGTGTTGGTTATTTGAATGTAATGAAAGTAAAATAGTTTCTGTAAAATCTGTTCAAATAAATATTGTTCGTTTCAATATTTAAGAAGCATGATTCGGAATGTTCACATGTAAATCTCTGGACAACATTGTTTATAATGGTAAACACCGTGATGCTTTGTGTAGACCTACCATTTTAAACATATCAACGTCTTACATTTGAGCTATACTTTTAATAAAGGCCTTCGGATCAGTGCATCTAATGACAAATATTTGCGTCAAATTTCCCCGATTTTCTCGTTGTAATAATAATAATTACAAATTGACCTATGAAATCCCCCATTCTGTTAGCCACCATAAAAAAAGAAGCAGATTTAATGAATTTTAGAACAAATAAATGTAAAATGGACGAACCCTGTTTTTAGGAATTTTAGAAATGCAGCAATATATTGCTGATTTGACCCATCTTTGGCAAATAAAATAAATCAACAATTCTATTTAAAAGAGACTAAGTCTTCTATCTGATCGCCTTATATCACTATCCTAAATATTTCAAAGGGGATTTGGCGTCTCCTTCATCTCAGAAAGTGAGTAAATAATATCATGAATAAGGCATTTGTCACGGTTCATTATCTGAACGAGTAATAATTACCCCAATTAAAAGTCTTTTGTATAATTAATGGAATGAATAGAGCGATAATTGGATATTAATGGATAACGTTTTGTCTGAATCCACATATTATAATTTATTGGCCCCTAAGCGATGGCCCCCCGCCGAGCCGCTCTAAACGTATAGCAGCAGCACATCATGTAACAATGACTCCCGGCTCATAGCAGTCATACACTTCTGTGTTCATAGCCTATTAGTCAGCCTTCAGGCTATCATATATGAATAAATAAAACAATTCATTTTGTAAAGGTGATGGAATGGCAAGGTGCCCTTAAAATATCGTAACACAGGAACCCTAAATGTAATCCATTTACTGTTGTCTCTTCACAGCCAGTCGCCGCCATGCAGCACTACGGGGTGAACGGATACTCCCTGCACGCGATGAACTCCCTGAGCGCCATGTACAACCTGCACCAGCAGGCCGCGCAACAGGCCCAGCACGCGCCCGACTACCGGCCCTCCGTGCACGCGCTCACCCTCGCGGAGAGACTCGCTGGTAATTGAGTGCACTGTGCAATAGCAATTTTAGTTAGTATATAGGACATATATAGACTATAGCAGTGGCGGCTGGTGATCAAAAATGTTGGTGGGGCACAGTAATAGACAGGGGGTCTGGGGTCCACCCCCCCGCCCCCCCCCAATAAAAAAATTGAATTTAATAGATTTGATTTCCTGTATTCTGGTGCATTTTGGGGATGGCCAGTACCTATTTACCTACTATTCATTCCGATTCATAGCCTACATCCTGACTTGCAGGGCCTGGACAAGCTTACACTGCATATACAGACCTACTTCATGGCCATTCCATTAGCCATTGCTATTTGACCAATTGTTGTTATTCTGATATTGAGACAAATCATGATGACTGTCCTATAGCGTCCAATTTTTGTGAGTCTCAATGTCTACTTCAAATGCAGTTAGAAATATGGGACAGTTGCTTAATTTTGTTTATATGCTACAGGACGAAAGACTAAATTAATATGTAATTTACTTGCTCCTTTTAAGTATGACATTGCTTGGGGAGTCCAATTCCTCCACTGAAAGGGGTGGAAAGTGCTTGCAACTCTCTGCTAGTTAGCGACCTATCTCTTCTCTACAAGTAGTTGTGGTGCGCGAATGCACACTGGGGCGCCTGGGGCGAATTTTCTTGCGCCAATGAAAAGCTGTCTCTGCTTGATAGACAGCAAAAAGTTAGCGAGCTTACATTGACTTCAACGTGGCCGGCGCCCCTGACTTGGAGGAGGGCTTTATTTCGAATGACCAATAACTAGTCTAGCCCAAATCATTGACGTTTAGACGCATTTTAATGGTTGCTGGCAGTGACAAGTATATCACACAATTAAACGAGGATAAACGCTATGTATTTTTGATGATTTATTTCGTATTGATAATAGTTTATTAATAGTTGGCAGATATATTCAATTGAATAATTCACGGAGGGGCGGCGCCCTAGCGCCCTCTATTGACCCACTGCCACTGGACTATAGCGTAAGCAAGAATTCACGTGTTTTATCAAGAGACCAAATTCTATAATTATATCATATTAATTAAACTTGCCGTGTATTTTCCCTTCAAACGGCTGCACATTTCAAGACATCATCCTGGAGGCGCGCTACGGGTCCCAGCACCGGAAACAGCGCCGCAGCCGCACGGCCTTCACCGCCCAGCAGCTTGAGGCGCTCGAGAAGACCTTCCAGAAGACCCACTACCCCGACGTGGTGATGCGCGAGCGTCTGGCAATGTGCACGAACCTCCCCGAGGCCCGCGTGCAGGTCAGTTGTTGATTTATTTATGAATTATTTATTCTACACTTTTTGTACAGTGTGTGTGTGTGTGTGTGTGTGTGTGTGTGTGTGTGTGTGTGTGTGTGTGTGTGTGTAGGGTTATTTGTTGTAAATGTTAATATAAAAACGTAAAAAGATGCCCAAAAAAATGATAGAGCTCTGTCTGTCACTTCTCTAGTGGTCTGTCCTCCCAGAGCTCTGTCTGTTGCTCCGCTAGCGGTCTGTCGTCTCAGAGCTCTGTCTGTTGCGCCGCTAGTGGTCTGTCCTCTCAGAGCTCATGTCTGTCGCTCCGCTATCGGTCTGTCCTATCAGAGCTCTGTCTGTCGCTCCGCTAGCTGTCTGTCCTCTCAGAGCTCTGTCTGTTGCTCCGCTAGCGGTCTGTCCACTCAGAGCTCTGTCTGTTGCTCCGCTAGCGGTCTGTCCTCTCAGAGCTCTGTCTGTCGCTCCATCAGGTGTGGTTCAAGAACCGCCGCGCCAAGTTCCGTAAGAAGCAGCGCAACCTGCAGAAGGAGCAGCTGCAGAAGCAGAAGGACGCGTCCGGGGAGGAGGGAGACAAGGAGGAGCCCGCCGCCTCCTCCACCACCTCCTCCACCAGCACCATCAGCACCTCCACCGGAGGCGGCTTGCCCGACACCCAGATGGCCCCCGCCTCCTCCTCCTCTTCCTCCTCCTCCTCCTCCTCCCTGGAGCTGGAGCGGGCTGCCGGCCGGACCGCACCCCCAGTGGAGATGGAGCTCAATGTCACGTCGCCGGAACATTCCGGGTGCGAGTCGGAGGACAACGGCTCGGACAAGGAGGAGGAGGAGGGGGGAAAACTTCTGCAGGACGAGATGAGGAGCGAGGCGGCCATGACGCCCGGACACCTGTCCCCGGGATGCAAACGACTCAGCCCCAAACCTGGTGAGTGGCGGGGGGCTTTAGGGCCGCACGCTTCGGGTACATTCTCCATACAGCTACGACTGATTAGTGTCGGCCATGTTAACAGCAAACAACACACATAGTGTGAGCCACTCCTTTCAGAAGTGGCTCATTTACCTGCTAGAGCTAGATGGTCCATGGCAGATCGTCGGCCATTGGTTGGTGGCAGGTGTTCATTTTGAATGTAGGGATTTCAAATAAGGTGACGTGGAAAAAAAGTTTGCAAGAAACCTCACTTCTATTCTCATACCCTTTTTAATTTAAATGTTTTAAATGTGACCCATTACTCAAATCCCTTGGTGTCAGGTTGTTCATTATTTCATTTAAAGCCATTTAACCACACATCCGTTGCAAACATGTAGCAGCCTGTACCATAAGGGCCTCACTGTTGACCTGCAGCGTCTAACCCCTGGCCCTCTGCTCCCCCAGACTCCCCCCTGGTGTCCCGGTCGGTGACCCCCGGCTCCAGCAGCGGGGGCAGTATGTCCGGGGCTGGGCCCCTCCCCCCGGGACACTCCTACTCCTCCTCCCCCCTCAGCCTCTTCCGCCTGCAGGAGCAGTTCCGCCAGCACATGGCAGCAACCAGCAGCATGGTGCACTACCCGGCCTTCGACATGACCGGCCACCCCTCCTCCCCACCGCACGGGCTGCCCTACCTGGGCATGAACGTCAACATGCCCGCGCCCGCGCCCCTGGGCACGCTGCCCTGCCAGTCAGCCTACTACCAGTCCCTGTCGCACCACGCCGCCCAGCAGGTGTGGAGCGCCCCACTGCTGCAGGCCTCCGCCGCCGCCGCCGCCGCCGCTGCCGCAGGGGGGCTGAGCAGCCACAACAGCAAGACCACCAGCATCGAGAACCTGCGGTTAAGGGCCAAGCAGCACGCCGCCTCGCTCGGGCTGGACACCATGTCCACCTGAAGACCCCCCCCCCCCCCCCCCCCCTCCCCCTAGGACGGACCCTGGGACTCCTGGGGAGAGGAGGCCGCGGCTAATGGAGGGGGATGGGATGATTAGGTCAGAGCCCATCCCCCCCCCCCCCCCCCCGACCCCCTTACCCTCAACGCACCACCATATCTACTGTGTCTGTCCCTGCTCTCAGGCTGTGGGACGCACACCACTGTCCCCCTGTTGTGAAGAGGACGGGGGCAAAGGTCATCGAGGGACGTCTAGTACGACCTCCACTGGGGCAACAGAACAACGCTCTTTTGGTGACCGTCCCAAATGTGAATTATATATGTTCCTCATCTCAAGTTTCTTTGCTCAATTTTTGACAAGCCAATGCCACATCTTCCCATCATGCAATGCAAACACAAAGAATATGATAAAACAATAGCTTTTATCCTCAAGAGACCATTACTGAATCCACACACGTTATAGATAATGCTGGTGTTGCGGACAGACTGTCACATGTAATTGTATTTAACAAGCAAAAGAGAAAAGACTGATGACCATGTACAAAGCTGCCAACGGATGCACTCTGCAAATAATGTTTACAAGAAGAAAATGTCAAACAATGTCGAGGCACTTTTTGAAGGGCTTACACCCCTTCATCAACGAATAATCACTTGGATCACGTGCATGGAGGAGACCACTTCTGTCAGGCGGGGGTATTCACATTCAATTAAGTGATGTAATATTAAACAGAGCATGTACTACATAACTGCACATACATATAAATAACGTAAAGCTGTGTTCCCTCAGATTGCATAATTAAAAGTAACTCATTTACCAGTTTAACGGCCAGTAATGTAACGGGTTTGTGCGGGGGCTGGCTTGATAATGGGAAAATGATTTCAGTGAGTAAATGCACAGAGCTTTTAATTACATTTGCCCTGGGCCGTGAAGACCCGGGCAGACGCAATTATACACACATAGCATTTAAGAGAAACAGCATACCACTAAAAAGATATCTTCATGAGACCAGAACATTTAAATAATTCACAATGAGCTTTTAAATATTAACTGGGGGGTCTGAAATAATAGTTCAATAATAATTGCCATAAAGTTATGGGAAACATAAAATGAGGTTGTTTATTTTCTAATTTCTTTTTTTTCAGTAGTCATGTTGGATCTACTCAAGGACGATTCTTATTAACATGAATTATTGTTGTAGAAATACTTTGTCTCTGGTGGCCTGTTAGCACTTTGTTACCAGTATTACACAAAAGCCTCCGTTGTTTTCCATTTGAACACTTGATTTAAAAGCATTTGTTTCAATATGAAAATATGTACATTATTTTAATACTATATGTAAAATAAATAAATAATGATAATAAGAAAATAAGAAAAAATAGTCTATTAATGTTTACTCCCTATAATGCAGATATACATTTCCTATTATGTTGTAGCATTGACGGAAGCTCCCTGTAACTGTCACTGAGTGTATGAATGTATTTGAGAGGCCCGATAGCCGATGGGTTTAAGTGGCCTGCCATTTCCAAAAGCATCAGCGTCAATCGCTGTTAAGGACAGTGTTGCCAGATTGGGCCAGATTTCCCGTCCCATCTGGCAACATTGGTTGAGGAACCGATCTCCTATGAATGACGCAAACTACGATTTGGAATGTTTACGTTTTCGCTTGGAACGTTGCGCTCCAGGCGACGAACGAAGCGCGAGCGATTGAGAAGTTTCTAATTGGCCCGATGCTTAATTGAGCCGAGACTTGTGTGTAACTGCTGTCTTGAGTTCTGTTGTTTTGTCGTATGTAATTATTATGCTGTCCCTCTGTGTGTCTCTGCCAACAGCTTGGCCCAGTGTTGTTTAGGTAGATTTATAATGCTGAAGGAAGAGTCGGTCAACACCAACCGCAGCGTTGTTTCTCTCCGCGTTTACGATGTAGAACTTGAACTGTTACTGTAAAATTGTCAAAAATAAAAAAAAAACGGTTGCCAGAAGAAATCGGTTTGGTTTTCAGTCAACGGGCGTCAAGTGAAAGGGGATAGGAATGTATCATAATTTTAATAATAAAAATTAAAAACATTAAAACACATAAGCCTATTACTAGACTATTTTCAAATATGTAGGCTAGGACTATTTATTCTTTAATTATATGACCCCGAAATGTGTATGCATATTACCAATGGAGGCTAAACCCAAATGAAATTGAAATCATTAAATAAAATTGAATAAGACAATGGAATAAAAACATTCCAAAGTATAGACTGTTTAGACTCCCCAGAATTATGCATTCTGTTATTTTGTTTGACAGGCTTTTATTAAAAAGAGAGCCGAGGCATTAGGGGATCCTTTAAATAAACAAATTAAATAAACAAATTAAGAGTAAGGTTAACAAAATGTGGGCAGGTTCAGAGTGAGAGCAAGTGAGAAGGATCCAGAAGCCTTAAAGTAATCAGAAAAAATAAAAGGGAGCAGAGAGTAAGCCATCCCCAGTGAATAAGCGGCCATTATCCTGAAGAACAACGGCCCCGGGCCCTGATTAGGACTCCATTACATCTCAAATAGCATGGTTTGTCAAGCGCAGACCCCTACCCAGAACACACACTGAAACACACAGACCCACAGGGCTGTGGTTGCTCAAACACAAACACACACACACACACACGCACACCCCCCCCCCCCCCCCCCCCACCCACACACACACACACACTAACACACACACGCACACACACACGTTATAGTTGTTCCTTCATCTCCTGTGTCTTAACATACACATGCCCTTGCTCTTCCAAGAACAGAACTTCACGTGAATGTTTAAACATTCCAGCCGGCTATGTCCATATCCACACAACCAGCTGGGGGTCTTCAGCTCTCTCTCTCTCTCTCTCTCTCTCTCTCTCTCTCTCTCTCTCTCTCTCCCTAATTGGACTGGCCTTGAAAACACCGCCTCTTCTGTGTATGTAAATAAGCGATGCTCCTGAGGTGCAGTGGCAACGGTGGAGGCGACCCCTCCTCCCCCCCACCCCAACACTGTTATTGATGAGCACTTCCTGTGCAGCAGGTGGAGGGGGATAATGATCTGGCGAGATTAGCAGTGTTAAGGCACGTGTAACACTTCACCCTAACCTTGTTGTGTTTTATTACACTCCATGCCTGCGTGGGAGCCTGAGTGTGTGTGTGTGTGTGTGTGTGTGTGTGTGTGTGTGTGTGTGTGTCCTCCGCCAAGGGCATCCTTGTAGCTGTGCTGATTGGATGCTGCTGTGGATATGCAGCAGCGCCGGGTGTCCTTGTTATCCGGGGTAACCATCTATATAGGTACATGGCACCACTCCCTCCCCGGGGACTCAGCAGCCCAGCACAATGCTTGTTTTTCTCCCGCTCTGAACACTCTCTCTCTCTCTTTTTCCAGTTTATTTTATTCATTATTTTTCCCTTCCCCGCTCCCAGCTGAGACATGTTTGATACACAAGCACGTACGTGTTTCCACACTAACACTCTTTTAGCATTTTCACTGGCCACTGCTGTCGGTCTGCCTCTCTCTCCCTCCCTCCCTCCCTCCCTCTCTCACCCTTTATCTCACTCACTCATACACCGTGTCCCGGGGCTGAACAGGGCGCCTTAGATTGTAACACCGGAGGTCAGGTACGTTGGGCCCTAGATGCTGAATCCAAATGTTCCCATCTCATACACTCAGGGTTACACATTTAACACTCCCCTTTAATGCCACTTATCTGTCTGCAGACTCGTGTCATCATCTATTTCCCCTTAAGGGCATGGTTGTGGTGACGTATTTGTGTGTGTGTGTGTGTGTGTGTATGTGTGTGTGTGTGTGTGTGTGTGTACATACCGGTGTATTGGGGTGCTAAAGATCCAAAATGTTGATATGTGGATACCCTTGCATTTATTTTTTACTGCGTCTTATGAAACTATGGCCCCATACGATTTTTTTTTAAATAAATGTTTACGAAGAAAAAGGTGCATCAAGCAAATACAGAGTTATTCATAGTCACTAGGGTTCTCTTAGTGCAACTTCTGAACAACAGCCCAATACTTGCACATGCATGCGCGCTGGCACCGTTGTGCACGCATGATCCTCTGGTCTAAAGCAAGCCCCATACAGAAATCACAGTGTACCGTTCAATCAATGCAGGGCTTCTTCCCCAGCTCCACGCTTCACTAAGGTTTTAACCCTGGCGGGAGTACCAGGGCCAGTGCTGGAGACCTGGGCCCATTGAAGAGGTGACAGGCTCTGCCAGAATATGATCCTAATCCTGTTTCCAGCATTCTTTTAGCCTGCTGCCAGGGACGTTTTGCTGCATATTCTAGGAGCTGTCAGGCCCAGGACAATCCACCCCCCCCCCCCCCCCCCCCATACCACATTGCCCGGATACACATCAAAGTGTGCCTGGAAACCACCACTAGGAACGCAGAGGGGGGGTCACAGTAAAGTACAAACTCTCACAGCCACTAAGTAGACATAAAGGTTTTTCCTGTGGTTGAGGGGATAGTCATACTAAGTACTATTGTGAGGAGAAAACAGTCTGGCCCCATCCAAACCTAACAAACCGTCTTAACCGCTTTTCACCCACTCCTGTGGTTTGCTGTGGTTTAGTCCCAAACTTTTCAAAATCCCTTAAATTTAAACAGCATTTATTTCTTGAAGCTGGGACAATGCAGAGGTTATGGAGAAATGGGTCGAAGAGTAAAAAAAAAGAGTTAAAAAGCAGAAGAAGAGAGGAGGCAGAGAAAGGAGAGGTGATGTGGGAGACAACAGGTGGCTGAAGTGTGCTGATCCCCGGGGCTGCTCTCCTGTTAGTTCCACTCCACCGTCCATTCTCCTCCCCTCCTTTATTCTTAAAACACTCCCCAGTGGCGTCCGGACCCTCCTTGGGGTAATCTTCTTATCCAGGAGGAACGCCCCCCCCCCCCCCCCCCCCCGTAATCCAGCTGCAGCCGTCCACCGCTGCATCCCTCCCTGAGCCCTGCTCCACCCCCCCGACACGCTTTCATCAATTCACCGCCTTCAAAGGGCTTTGAGATGGACCTGATTTCATTTGGAAGAAATGCATTGTTCATTCAGAGAACTCATACTGTCGATACTACAACACAGACATTATTTACCAATCCTAAGAACAGAGGACTGGTTCCCTTGAGAAAGCTCTGATAAGAGCTACAGTCAGGGTTACCAATGATTTATGTATAGGAGAGATATTTTTTACTCATCAGGATTCTGGATGAGTTGATAATCAGAAGAATTAGTGGCTTTCCAGCAGTTTGTAAATTCGGGTCCTTCACTATATGATTTCCTGTGTCTACACGTGCTTATGGACTTCACCCACGTTCCTGGTTCCCATGTGCAGCTTGGAGGATGCCTGACAAGATAACTGCTCCTTAGAGATCCTGCCCTGCAACCAGAGGAGGACAAGTTCTTTATGGAAAAAAACCCTATTTAATACAAAAAGTTTACTTCATGTCCAGCTGTATAGCAGCTTGGCAGGTTGTCTGTGAACTCAGTGACCAGGAGGCATCCCAGTGCTGTGGCCCAGTGTTCCCAGCATAGTATCGGGACAAAGACCCCCCAGGGGTGGGATCCTCCCTTGCACGGCCGACCAGAGGTGTGCCGTGTCATCCCCTGCAGCCCCCCCCCTAGCGGGGCATCTTCTCCACCCCCACCCTCCTCTGATGCCTTCATCCTCACAGCCCGCACAACCAACACTTACAAACGCCCGCGATATCACCTCAACTGTATTCGATCTTAAAGCAATTTGAACTGTAAAATAGTGTAATGTGTAATTAGTTTCAGTGATCACTCGATATGTATAACACAACAATTAGAGTGTAAATATATGGATATTTATGTTTTAGCAACTAGAGAAAAATAAGTAAAAAAAATCACAAGTCCCAATGATTTAGTAAACAGAAAACCTGCTTTATTGAAAAAGTACATTGGGCCGCACAAGATACTTATTTGGTGTTAAACTCATCATCTTTTAATACACAGCATATATCTCCCAGACACCGAGAGATACAAACACACAGCGCATCATTGGCTAATTCAATAATAAAGCAGCCAGCCAGACACAGTGTTTGGAGAGGCTGCGTGGAGAATAACTCAGCCCTAATAGTCCGCCATCCCGACTGTTAAAACATGTAAATTTATGGGCGCGCCCATAGGAAACACATATTTACAAAAGGTTTAGGTAATCACAAGATGCGCGCATAGGCATTTGGGACCCGCGAGACGGAAGAACTCAATACACAGAGAAAATATAGAGTTTTTATGAGTCATTAATTCCCTCCGCAGTCGCCGTTACATCCTCCTTTTACGGCGGTAATACAGTAATCACTCACAATCGCACAGAAAATCATCTGCAGTCATCTGTGGAATAAAAAGGACGGAGCGTGGGGGGTTCAACACGAAGTGTGACCGCCCCCCATTTTCGCTCCTCTCCTCCCCGGCTCTTTAATGTTCATCTGGGAACCAGCCAGCCAGGGGCCCCAGCGCTCCCGGGGCCCCAGCTCTGGCTCTACAGAGCCGCTTAATGACAGTGGGACACCGATGACACTTGGGTGGGGCCCCCGACTCGTTAGGCGCACACACACACACACACACACACACACACACACACACACACACACACACACACACACACACACACACACACACACACACACCTCTTTCACGCTACATTGCCTGGCCAGCCCAACATAAAGGGGGTCATCGATGAGGGGAGGTGAACACAAGAGGTACCACTGCTCTCTCTCTCATTCCGTCTCTCTCTCTGCTCCCATTTTTGTTATGAAGAGCAGAATTCATTTCACCTTTAAGCGACGGTGATAAGATATTCCACTATGATAATGAAAAGGCCTAGAAGCTTCAACAACGGGAAGGCAGAGAAAATGCTATTACCAGTATCATTACCTCCTTTTTCATTACAGGCCATATTGCAGCGTAGAGCATATTGTGGGGGAAAGTTATCAAACCTGGTGAATAACATGTAGATATTTTTTAAAAAGGAGCAAAAAGTTGTCAGCATATGAGGTTTTCTTCTTTACCAATCAACTGCCGAAAGCGATATTACTTTCACCTGTGTGCCATTGGCGACCTCTAGTGGACATAAAGGATCATTCATTTTTATAATTAAATTCAAAACAGGACGTAAACGTGCCTCATGTTCGTCTTTAATAAGGGATAATACTGGATATTTGGTTAAATAGTTGTTTTTGCTGACCTACAGGTCTCCATTATTACAATATTGATCAGGACGGTCCTAAATGGAGTTTGGATGTTGTAGATGTGCAGATGTGTAGATGTACCCCATCTCAACCCATTCCAGTATTTCATCTAAATGTGGCCTTTGCATTAAACAATGGCTGACCAACAGTCCGTCTGCAACATAACAGCAAGAGCCTTTGAGGTGAGGGGGGTTAGGCCTTCACTTGGGCCACAGCAACGGTCAAAGAGCCAATGGGCGTGGTCCTCACACGTGTCGTTGAAGGTGCACTGTTACCCTCGTGGGCCTCAGCACAGCCTCCTCAGCCTGCACATGTAGAGGGGTCCAAAGTTTGCGGTGAGGTGGGGGATGACCATCTCCCCCAGCAGGAGGTCCGGGGCGAAATGGAAGGTTCCACCGAGCGTGCTCACCAGGGGCTGCAGAGAGACCACCTGGCAGAAAAACAAATAACACTTAGATTATAGAGTTTATAAGGAATTTGCACTGCATACATGGTTGGATTTTATAATTTCACCACTATTGCAAATACAATGGGATGCTTATAAAGTATGAGCAAATATTTTGGGTTTTTCAGGTTAGTTGATATGGTTCCGTCCCAAAGTACCCTTTAAACACAGCAGATTAGACCATTGGCAGTTCCTCCTTTTTTGTTAACTCGCAGTAATCAATAAATAGAATTTTTGTTAACACATTGTCAATGTGCGTGCGTGCGTGCGTGTGTGTGTCTGTCTCATCTTGTATGTCAATATGTGTGTGTGTGTGTGTGTGTGTCTCATGCTGTGTGTGTGTGTGTGTGTGTGTGTGTGTGTGTGTGTGTGTGTGTGTGTGTCTCATGTTGTATGTCAGTGTGTGTGTGCGTGCGTGCGTGCATGCGTCACACCCACCTGAAGGTGGATGCCCTCCTGGCGGGCCAGGTGGAGGGCCTGCTGGACAACGTACTGGTTCTGGAGCTGGGAGAGGGTGCAGGTGGAGTACACCACCTCCCCACCTGGACGGGCTGCTTTGATGCCAGCCCTGGGAGAGAGAACACCCCCATCACAGATTCAAGTTATTTATTACATTGTTCATATGCATGGAAGCATTCCTGGCCTCTACCGGCTCCTTTACAAACATGCATTTTAATTCACTGCAAGTCAAATTAGATAAAAATAATAATATATAGCCAAACTATTCCAATAGGCTCAAAGCAGTGCTTGTTCCCCAGATCCCGCCCCCAGCCTGATGTGTTGCAGTGGTTGGGGTTAGTCTCCTCACAGCAGAAGGTCCGTCTGCAGCTGGGGAAGCCTCTTCCTCTCGCCTGTCCTGATCTTGCTGAAGATGTTGTTGTCCTCCTCTGTGGCTGAATGTCTGTCCGTGGTACAGGGCACATCCACCAGCACCTTGAGGAGGAGGCAGAGGATGCAACAACAACATAGATAATACTTCACTAACCGCCAGGAAATAAATCATGGTGTCAAAGCTGAGCTTGAGGTAGATAACCATTAGAGCATAATATATATATATATATATATATTTTTTTTTTTTTTTTGATTTGTGAAGGTTTTATCTTTTTTATTGTAGATTGAGATAGACAGGAAGGTCTAGGAGAGAGAGGGGAAGACATGCAGCAAAGGACCATGGGCAGGAATCAAACCCTGGTCGCTGCAGTAAGGACTGGCCTCAATGGTGCGCACTCTACCAGCTGAGCCACCAATGTGCCGCCGCCTAATTAACAACCATGGAAACCAATCCACTGACCCTTATTCGATCCCCTGACCCTGATTGCTTACCCGATCGTAAGTGTTCCTTTCAAACTCCGACCACTGTGTGCCATCGAAGGATGTGACCCGCAGCCGGTCGGTGGACAGGAGGTGCTTGGGAACAAAGCTGTGCAGGACGTTCTTCAGACGGGACGTCCGGGCCACGGAGGAGTCGTTGACGCTGAGGAACCCTTTGGGAAAATAACACACACATAAACACGCACGCAGCCACACCCAACCCACAAAACAGACACAGGGTAGGTGAAATTATTTTAATTATTAGCCTATTTTTCAGCTTATTTTATTGATTAACAGTGAATTCAGATGCATGTTATTGAGGAGCAGTTTAGGGGGTTCGGCCACGCGCTCTCGGTAGACTGCAGACATTGGGGATCAAACCCATTCCTATTTGTTAAGTACTCAACACCCCTCAACCAGACTAGACTATCCTGCCCCAGATGAAGCCCAAATCAAGCAATGAATGAGTCCTAGATTACATACTTATGGCCTCCGTCTGGAGCAGGGCCAGGGTCTTCCCTCCAGGGGCGGCGCAGAGGTCCAGCACGCTGTGGCCCTCCTGGACGTCCAGCGCCAGGCAGGGCAGGATGGAGGCCGCGTCCATCAGGTAGTATCCCAGCAGCCTGGTCTGATCTGGTCTGAGCCGTACCGAAGGATTCATAGCTTAGATTCACTTCAAATTAAAAGTTCCCATCTTACATACTTACCAGAAATATATGTATGTGAATGAAAAGGGGAAACGAACAATTAATTGCCATTAAAATCTATTTTGATTATAAAAGGTAAGGGTACAATCACGTTAACATCACAGGTGAAGCGGACAACTTAAGACTGAACTAGGATTGATAAACAAATGTTATCAGTTGAAACAGTCACCTGGCCGATTTGAATCTTGTGATGTCAGCTCTTGGGAAAACAAAACACCTGATGTTGGAGCTGAGACTGAGGTCTTGATTGCCACCATGAGACCTCTTGAGTTCAGACCTCTCTTCGGGTCCTCCTCCTATCTCAGGTCCGATGGGTGTCAAGGGAGCTTTGAAAAGACACCATGTGAAAAGTCATCATTTCATATGAAAAATAGTCTTCGCAGCAATCTCATAGTATTAGCCATATAGCAAAGTCATAGTATTCTAAAAGAGGAGGGATTTCGTAGTCCTTGTGACAAGTGCCATCAATGAGAAGGACAGTTGCATTAGAATTATAGAGCACAACCTATAATGTTGACATTCAGTTATTATTATTAAAAAAAGATACATGTACAGTTTATAGAGTAATGCAATTTTAATGAAATATGAATTAAATAAAGAATGCA
Source organism: Pollachius pollachius (assembly GCF_949987615.1). Classification (NCBI taxonomy): domain Eukaryota; kingdom Metazoa; phylum Chordata; class Actinopteri; order Gadiformes; family Gadidae; genus Pollachius; species Pollachius pollachius. The sequence goes on along the minus strand of NC_136947.1, from coordinate 19,327,663 downwards.
CTGCCTTACCCTCCAGTTGTGCGGGGCTAACAAAGTCCCAGCAGCCCTGTTCCTGAAGGTCAGACGCGACGGCTTGGTGGTCGGAGAAGTTGTTGAGCAGAGCTCCGTACTTCCTCTCAGAGAGCATGCTGCAGCGCACCGAGGGCCACAGCCGACCCAGCTGGAGGCTGTAGGTGGCGTCGAAGTACTGCAGGGCCATGTTGGTGGCGGGGTACCTGGGCAGGGAGGTGGCCTGTTGAGAGGGATAGTGACAGTTCCGAGTTGTTCACAAAAGATGTCCAGTTAGCAGTTATTTTAACAGTCTATCAATGAGATTGTCCATAACATGATGTGATATAGTGATTATATGATGGAGGATATGGTTTGTAAAGACCTATTCCATTCCCTGGACAAAACTTGAATTGGACAGGAGACTCATGTTTATTCTTACACGAGGCTTACCCAATAAGGTAAAGGTAAATACACCAGTCCTGAACCTATTGTACAGTCTATAATATATGAACACAATATGTCCTTGTGGAGTTTGCTTTGATTCTGAGGATCAAACATTGTTGTAAGATAGCTGATGTCGATTTATTATATTTTTGGAAAAGAAATACAACAAAGAGCATACCCATTTCGTTTTCACTCGTGTTCGTCTCGGTGTCAGGGATCGCAAATCCCGAATTTTCCGGAGTAGAAATGCTGTGTTTATGAACGCCGGCGCCGACATGTTGAAGTCCGACCGCTATAAGAGTACGGAACCAACTGCAGATAATAAGAACAACGTTCCTATCCGGCCAACTTTCTAGTCGTTTCCTGCGTGTGACCTAAAACGTCCTCCAAGTAAATCAATCCACTCCGGAGATAATTTCGACCAAATAGGGCCTTAAATCATGGGTTTCGAAAACAAAATGATCGCGTACGACGACCCCGACGAGGAGGTAAACTATTTAATTCATAATCGTTTATAATTTAGGGAGTGTCATGAGAGGTAACCAGTGATCAAAGTTACAGAACATGCAAGCGCCATTATGATTACCGTATGGGACTACACCGGTAATTGTATGTCTTATGTTTGTTTAAATGATATATATACGATATTCATCAACAATGAATACTCATGGATATGTTATGTTACCTATGGTCAAACACATTCGTTTGTCAGTGTACTAGCACTGGGTTAATTATATCGGGGTCAACCAAGGTTTCGTTGCAACATCTCGCGTGGTTTCCAGATTATATTATTGTAAATTGTATGTACACTTGTTTTTGAATGATCCTTTTTTATAGTTCAAATTTGTAAAAACTACTTTATACTCGTTGGGGTTCAAATGTTGTAGAAGGACCAGACCATGTCCTTCTAAATATATAACAGCAACTCAATCTTTTAATGATGACAGGAGACACCAGAAGAAGAAGAGGAGGAAGAGGAAGAGGAGGAAGAAGACCTGGTGGTATGTGTCTGTGCACCAGCTGTAACATTACATTATGGGGTCTTTCTGATGATACTGCACTCCGTGACAATGATGACTGCTTTGAAATTGTACTCCTGTGTAGTGACCAACTGTTGCCTCACAGGACCCCCTGGACACACTACGAGAGAAGTGTGAGCAGACGGAACACTGCGTGCACTACAAGGAGCGTCTGGAGACGTGCGAGGCCAGGGTGGGCGCCAGGTCCAACACCAGTGAGGAGTGCACCGAGGAGCTGTTTGACTTCCTCCACGCCCGGGACCACTGTGTACGTAATGGGGCCTTTCAGAGGTCGGGGTGTCGTACACACAACTACAGGTGTTGCAAAGAATCACAACTATGAGTTCAGAAGCTAAGCAAGATAAGTCTATGTGCACTGGTTCATAAAACAAGTTGACTCATGATTATGCAATGAGCAACACATGTTGGTCCAATACGGAAGAGGATTAGGTGATTCTTTTTTGAGTTATGACTTTAAAGTCAGAACTCAAATGTGCGCCTAATCCTCTTCTGTAGTGCCATGATGATGCCTCTACTTGCTGTGGGTCATGTGAGTCTGCAATATGAGTGAATGGGGATATTGTTTCGAAATATATACTAAATACCATTCATCTCTTTATTACAGGTGGCACACAAGCTCTTCCACAGCGTCAAGTGAACCATCTGCCTTGTCCAGTCCCCGTTGGTTATGTCCACTGATTCGGGGAAGTGGTTTAAAATGCTAGAGTTGTACAATACGTTTCAGGGAAATGGTTTAACTGTCAGTTTTATTTTGAAAAGATTTGATATTCCAAGTCATAATAAAATTATTTTATGATCAGCTATAATGCTGTTCCTTATTCATGACCCAAGTTCCTGGAACTTTAAAAGGGGTGATGTTATGCCACCAGTTGTGAGTGTGATTAGCCTTTAAAAGTGGTATGAAAATCTGTCTTTTCCTGTGTTTGACATCAAAAGTCGAGGGTCCACCTACCTCAGGGGACCCATTACATCGATCATGATCGATGGGTAGATAGCGTGATAGCGTTCAAAATCTAAAGTTCCCTTATCACTTAATTGAAAAATTGTATGTCAGACTCTCTACATTTATGCGATATCCAGTTAGTGAAGAGGTTGATTTACTTGCAACTTACACTTTATATTACTTCCAAATTAACATACCTGCAAACTCATTTGGGTTGAAAAAGGTGACAAACTAAACTGTTGTATGGGGGTCTGGGGGAATCCCTCCCAGCCAAATTTTGCTATTTTAACATGTAAATTAAGCATTCCGGTGTACTCCATGAAGAAAATAAAGGGAAAAGACAACATTTTCTTATGGTAAAAAAGGCACATTTAATAACCCATAAACTGGTCAGTTAAGAACATTTTAAATGTGAAAAGGTCTATCCACTATATCCATTATTTCTGCTGCCACATGGGGGCGCTATACCACACATGAACATTTAGGACAGGTAAACAGTAAATCCCATTGGCCAAATTTGGCAATATATCAACGTAATATTAATTTCATTTTTTCATCCTTTTGGCCTGGACAAGCCTTTCAAGGGCCCGTTTCTCTGCTTGGCAATGTGCCTCTTTCGGGCCACACTATCGTTCACCACCTCTGCCCTATTACCAGCAGCACTGGTAGATGGCTGGCAGCCAAACTCAACCCTCCTTTCCCTGATTTCAAGCTGATTTTCCTGTCGTTGGGCTTTGTCCCTAGTTCCAGCTGCACTAATGTTGGAACACAGCCTCCTATCTACCTCCCCAAACTTCAAATCATCCCTTCTGAACATTTCCACCCCAGTCTGGTTCCTGGTCTGCAAAGTGTATTAAACAGTCTGCACAGCACTGAGGGTGGTGATTTTCATTGATGTTGATCAATGATGTTCCCCATGACACTGAATGACGACTCAACCAGGGCACCATGGAAAATTAAGAGGGCAGCCTTGACTGCCTGACACAGTGCGGGATACTTCCCTGTATTGAAGACGATGGCCCACCACTTGACAACATCCTCTCCATTCTGAAAACTGGGAAGCGCCTGGTCAACATTAAAACGCAGAATTTCTTGGTCTGTGTCAGCATCTGGTGGCAGCAGGTGACCCATATGTGTGAGCTTCCTCAAGTTGATTGTGGTTAGGGAGTGCCCTCTCACAATTGGGTCCACAGCTGACAAAGATTGCAGAGTTTCACTCTGCAAAGGCAGCTTCTTTTGCAGGTATTTTGCACAGGTTTTGTATGCCTGGGACACTTCCTGCAGGAATGGCTTCAGTAGCTGAAACAGATCAACAATACTTATAGTAGGTGGAATTATATGGAAAAACGTTACACGTTCTTGGGCACCCCTAAAATGGAGATACACCATACTGAGTATCGATACCAATTTTTTAATAATTCATTTTTATGTACTCACAGGATGTTGTGGATGTTCTGATCTGAATCTACTAGCCTCCCGTCCCACATACATCTCCCTCAAAGGTAGCAGCTTGTTGTCAAGTTCAAGAGTAGCCAGGGATTTGGGCATCAGATTCAGGTGTTCAGATTTGACAAAGCAGGCCAGAAAGTTCATGAAAACTTGCAGCTGTTTGTCATGCAGTGTATGGACAAGTGTCTGTCTGCCCTATAAAGAAAATAACATTGTGGTTCAATGCACAAAAAAGCACAAGGAATGCATGCCAGTTATATCTCAGGAAAAGTATTAGGATTCACTGGGATCACTTTGCTATGAAAAAGCATAACATAATAAGGAACTGCAGATACCCTGTGCTCAAAGAAAATATCATGAATTATTAGACCCAGGTCCTATCATAAGCCAATTCGCATAACTCATGAGTCATGAGAGCATGGGAGCCCTTTTTGCCATAATTTATTTTCTTAGCGAAAAGGCTGCACTTGGAATAGCCCGCTTTGTCGATTTTTTAAAAATATTGTGACAGCGGGAAGCTGTACTGCTGTCCCTTCACCTCCGTTTTCACCTCCAGCTTTAGCCAAGCCCAGCTCCACCTGCACTTAAGCCCTGATTCAAGCTGTGCTACATACAATGCTTCATCCTCTTTAAGTTCTCTCATTCTGAAAAGATAATCATCTGAATATTTATCGTTTGGGTCAGGGCTCATTTATCATAAACGTTTGTTAAGGCTAAACCCAAGTGATTCCGTCCAGGTTTAATGATCCGTAAGAGTTGGTGTTTCCATTACTGCTAGCGAATCATTAAACCACACACGGATGTGTATTTTTTCATTACATGTTCGTTTTCATCCCTCTCAAATCTGACCACAATGACATAACCGTCAGTAATATCAGATAACAAAACGGATGCTGTGGAGATTAGCCTTCACAAACGTATTATTTTCGCATTAACTGGGTGCCGTAGAACTGGTCTAGCTAATAATTTACTTAAGCAACGTTAAAATTATATAGCATACATTTTTTTGTCAGGTTACTACTTACCTCAAAACTTATATCTGTAACTCGCTGACGACTGAGCAGTCCACTCTAAGACTGGAACGATGGGGGGGGGGGGGGGGGGGGGGTCGTGGAACACGAGTCATTTGGCCAAAGATTTTTTTTATTGTGAAGATAGCAAACTTGTTTCTCGCTCATTATACAGTCGGTTATTATACAGTCTATGGTTGGTTGGCTGGTAGGTCAGTCGTCTCCCCCTTAAAAGAATCTTCGGATCTACACGATTCACGTAAATGACCTATTTTGAGTTAGTACAAGTTGATATTGAGCTTAAGTCCAGGTTTCATGGAAAATTTTGGAAATGACTAAAAGTATCCAAACATGAGAATGTGCTACCTCCTTGACCGCATTGTTTGGCTTTTATGGCAGTCAGCCTTTTCCAAGATAATGTGCAAATACCATTTTACCATAACTGGATCATTTGAAAACCTGCTTGAGACCAGCAGCTACTGTCAGGCTTTGCAAACCTTTTTGCCAGGTTATTTTTTTTTTGCCACAACTTAAGTCATTTTACTACAAAATAATTAAAATAACACTTTATTTCTGTAAAACATTCTCCATAGTTATAAATAAAAATGAATATAAAAATAAATAAAATGTTGTGTTGCACTTTCGGCACTAGAGGGAGGTATAACTCAAATTACCCGTTGATAATTCAGTTGACTGTCCAGAGAGCGCTCCGAGTGATTCCATGGTTACACTCGGGACATAACATGATGCATTACGGACAGGGCCGAAATCTAAAGTAAACATAGTGCACAGGCCATCACGGGTGGAAGTCAAGGGACTACCGCAAGTGGTTATCCTTTTTGTTTCTGCCGACAAATTCATCCATGGAGGCCTATAGAGATACAAAAAGGGAAAGTGAATAATCTGTACTTTTAGCCTTGATTTGAAATGGAAAAAGTCAAGGGACATTCAATTGATAATTTCTTCAAAAAGAAAATGTAATTATTATATTTTCAATATAATATCCAACATTATAACCTAAAGGCAAGACTATTATCCCTAAACTACATACACAAAATTAGTTGTAAAATGTAAACAAGAAAGCAGAGGTATCCAGCTGGTTTGGGGTGATCAATGATGAGGTTTGTAAGCTAAGCCGTTAAGACTCCACACCCACCTGCATCAGCAGCCTCTCCTTCCTCAGCTGCTTATAGAAGAGGAGGACGTCGGGGTCGGCCCGGACCACCCGGGGGTCAAAGTCCATGACCCTGAGCCCCTCCAGGGTCTTTGCTCGGGAGAGGGCCACGTACGCCTGGCCGCACTCAAACACACGAGCCAGGGAGATCTCCACGCAGTCCAGTGTCATTCCCTGGTACAACATTCAAAAACAAGTCTTATTCTTGGGCTTCAACATCATCATCATACTCTACTGGGGTCACCCAAACCAAAGATTAGCTTCGTTTGAGATCCTGTGGCAATAAGAGTAAGAGACATTTTAACTGAAACTTCAAAACGTCAAATTGAAATCCCAATTGTTCTGCTATGTCATATTTTGTTATGGCTATTTCTATAAGCCATGTTCCCAAGTCACTGAGACCCCCTAGTTATCTATAGCAACCATCTCACTGTGTCACCCTTGAGGGGAACTGAGACGGCCATGGTGGACACCCTAACCCAAGATGCAGCAATACCACATCAACATTCCTGAGAGGACTGAAAGGAGCAGTGGCATCCCTTTCTGCCGCTGGGCCTTCAAGGATGGGTCCCTGCTCTTAACCCAGCAGTGTGCCCACTGTTTGGGCTCACTGCAGCGCTTCAACCCCTGGACGCTTGTCGTGTTGCCTCTCTAGAGACTACTTTTACCCTTTATTAGATTTTTTTTACTTAAAATTTTGTTAAATCTTTTATTAGGAGTTGCGTTGTCAATACATTAGTTAGAAGAATTTTCACAACAATTTCCAATTGGTCAAAACTCAAAAAGGAACTCACCCACCTCTCCCAAAACTGGGTGTACACTAACAACGCTTCCGGGCGCTTCCCGCCTGAGGGCGTTCTTCTAATGATACGCGTCGATGACGCAACAACACTAACTTTAATTGCCAATAAAGTTTTATAGTATAGCTTAGCATAAAGTGATCCGTCTTGGACCCATTCAATGTATTTGGGTTGTTTCAGATGGCGACACACAATGATATCCGCGATGAGGAATTCAGTTCGATGTTCAATATTCACCGTTTTGCTTCTTTATCTCAAAAGCTCAGAGCAGATTTATTTAAATATGCTCTGTTTACACATTGATAACGTTTCAAAAATATTTCTCAGAGTGCCTCACGATGTCCTTGATTTTAGGAAAGAAACAAGTTGAATATCGATTTCAGCGATCATATAGTGTGAAACATCGTCCAATGTCGTCTTTAAGCCTTTACTAATGTGAACGGAATCTGTCATATTTCAACAAGCTAATTGTTTTGTAAGAGAAATGGAAAAACGCCATTATTCCACCTGCATCTTGCTTGAAGACATGCATCAAACCAGAATGACATTTGGGCAATAGCCCATGAACTCAATTACCCAGATTCCCATCACGTTCCAGAAAGTGACCTTAGGTCAATTCTGAACCAGAGAGCGGAACGTGCCGGTAGGAAAGATATATTGTTCTACAGGGTGGTGATTTCCGGTACGACACCACCTAAGGCAGAAGAGAGTTGTATGCGTCTGGCTACTGGCAGCAAAAGTTCATTTGGAAAGAGAAAAAAGCGGGAAAAAAAACTACTGGCCTGTAAGGTACTAGTAGAAGCTTCCAAAATGATCCATTTTTTTTATGACCGCTCCCTGTGGAGACATAAAGCCCTCATTCTAAAAAATAAATAAAACGCCATTCTTATTTTCATGGGATTTTACTACGATTAAAACAATTATGAATCGAATATTACATTTCTGCTAATTGCGTTCCGCTAGATGCCATAATAATTCTACACACTGTATGTCAATGTGCATCTTTAAATCAGACCCCGAGGAGAGCAATTCATCTCATGACTCACGCAAGTAATCTTCCCATTAAATAATGAGTCATGGAAATGGCCAGTGAGTTTTTCTATTTGTGATGCACAATCCTTTTCAGGTTCCAATGATTAATGATGAAAATGTCTGCGGTTTCCCCAGGAGTGCCTCCCACTCATGAGTAGCCTATCCATTTATATGGCACACACACACACACACACACACACACACACACACACACACACACACACACACACACACACACACACACACACACACACACACACCTAATTACCCTCATCTCTGGATGCGCTATTCTAAACTAAATGTGTTTGGTGGAAGCCCATGCAGACAGAGGGATTCCCCCCCCTAGTGTGCCATCAGGGAGATCCACGGGGAACCCGCTCACCTGACTCTTGTGGATGGAGATGGCCCAGGCCAGTTTGAGTGGCAGCTGCTGGCGGCTGACGTAAAGCCCGCCCCCAACCTTGAACATCCAGCGCTCGCGTTTCAGCACCTCCGTGGCGCCACACAGGAAACGCACACGGGGCAGACCTGCGGTCCGGTTGGTGGAGAGTTAGTGTGGCATTAAGGGTTCATTTGATCCATGTCTCATGTCTGCATGTCTGATAAGACTCATGTCTGTATGTCTGATAAGACTCATGTCTGTATGTCTGATAGGACTCATGTCTGTATGTTGATAGGACTCATGTCTGAATGTTGATAGGACTCATGTCTGAATGTTGATAGGACTCATGTCTGCATGTCGGATAGGACTCATGTCTGCATGTCGGATAGGACTCATGTCTGCATGTCGGATAGGACTCATGTCTGCATGTCGGATAGGACTCATGTCTGCATGTCGGATAGGACTCATGTCTGCATGTCGGATAGGACTCATGTCTGCATGTCGGATAGGACTCATGTCTGCATGTCGGATAGGACTCATGTCTGCATGTCGGATAGGACTCATGTCTGCATGTCGGATAGGACTCATGTCTGCATGTCGGATAGGACTCATGTCTGCATGTCGGATAGGACTCATGTCTGCATGTCGGATAGGACTCATGTCTGCATGTCGGATAGGACTCATGTCTGCATGTCGGATAGGACTCATGTCTGCATGTCTGAAAGGACTCATGTCTGCATGTCTGAAAGGACTCATGTCTGGTACCAGCTGAGGCTCCTCGTTTAAAAACATGGTTGGTTGGGGTATCTCATTTCTATAAATTAAGATTAATTTAATTAATCTTTAAGTAATGATTTGACCCAAATATAATTTAAGCAAGTTACCGTTAACCAGACCATGTCAACATGAAGGAGCAGCATGCCGTGGACGATGGGTACCCAGTACCCTCCGTCTGAGAGTCCCACACCGTACACACAACACTATCCTGAACTCGCATCTATACCACGTCATTTCCATTCCATTACATGCTGAACATGGTGCGGACAGTCATGCACAGATAAGCCTATAAATAAACACAAATAATTAATGACCTTGTTTGCCCGTTTCAAAGCCCAGCACCACTCCCCTCGCTCCGTTCACCAGACCCCGCTCCACCTCCAGGTTCCTGGTGAGCATGACCTTCAAATACAAACACAACGTACACAAAACTCAGGATTTAAACCTCTTCCTCCACATGCCACTGAACAGTGTTCACAGGGGAAGGCTATTCGTTGATAGAAATCTAAAGATTTGCCAGGTGTAAGTGGTTCTATTTATGGTTTGTGAAATGGACTTATTTGACAGTACGATAACTTATGACTGTACCATTAAACCGACAAACCAAAAAAGTTAAAGCAATTACAAACTTGCTCGCTCAAAAAAAAAAAAAAAGACCTTGGTGGTTGCACAACGAGGTTCAGATACGAGACAACCACACAACCACATCATAATAGAAATATCAAAATGGCTCCTCATGAATTTACATACGATTTCTAAATCCCAATTTTCCCAAAGTGCTCGAACCCCACCCCCATACTGGCTGAAAGTGTTCTCTCTCTCTCTGCAGGTGGACGCTTTCACCACACCTACTCTAAACGCACCAAATTGGTTTGATAACTGAAGGTCATTTCTCACCATGACAACCGGTTACCACCGTCAATTTTTTCTCACCCTCCATGACAATATATCATTTGGAAGACTACACTTGAGAGAGTGTAGCATCCAACAAATGGAGAATTACAATTTCCCCTCGGATAGGATAGCACTCACTTACTCTTAAGCCGTTCCAACTTAAAATGGTGCGGCATGAACAGAATATCAAGATCACAACCATTCATTGGGTCAAACCGCGATTCCATCAAGAACATTGGGTTGAAAGTCATTGTGTTTTATTAGCAGAATCATTTGGTGACCCAAAAGGATGATGTATGATCATGCTATTCACTGTATTTAAGGGTCACAAATAGGGCTAGGATAAGACGATTCTATCAAAGATAATTATAGAACAGGGTAAGATAATTAAAGAACAGATTTTTATGTCAGAGTTGCATGGCAACCCCTCAGGCCTACCTGGGCGCCCACTTTGAGCTGCAGCGCTCTGCTGACGGGGCTCTGGGCGTCGATGGTCTTCACCAGGGAGGGGTCGCTGTCCAGCGCCTCAAACACATGCACTGACCCTGAGGGACGGGGAGAGGACAACAATAGATTGGTGCTGTACTACTTAAGTCAACATGCAATAACATAATACATAAAAGATCATAATGACAGTCTAGCCAAGAAAAATGTCTTTAACTCAAGACAAGAAAAAACAAAGATAACAAAATACACCTTGATTGCCACAGGTGTGCGTGTTCCAGTGGTCGACTCATTATGGTCATTTTCTGGGTTAGCATAATTTTAGGTGTCAATGCTTTCCTTCCCCCTCCATTTATTTTGTATCGTATTCGTTCTTATGGTACTTAAAGTGGCATCTCAATGTTCTCAGATTACATGACCCACTGATTGAAGCCCTTACAGTATAATGAATGTCCCAAACTGGGTGTGGTGGCTACATTACCGCCATGCATACCCTCTCGTCAATCGTTTTTTTTAAATCACCATAGTTCCCGCAAAAGGAGGATGAAACTAAATCGACAAGATTACTACATGAAATGGCCCAAATTATTTAAAACACCGCAAACATCACTGTAATAATTTGCCCCCCCAAAAAAGAAGAAAACAAAGGAAAGTACTGGTCAAGGTTGACCAGTCAGGCAGATGAATAAAACAAAAGGTGACAGACGGAGGCAAAAGAGCACAGCTCGTACAAATAAAATCCTAAGAAACAAAATAGGTGTCTCAGTTGTGCCATTGTTTGGAGCTGCCTCTTCAAGGCTCCCCGATACGACCCACCCAATAAAATAAAGGCCAATTGTCACCTCACTGTCTCTCACGCCTAAGGTATCTTCCACCTCATAATACGGCTGAAGTTGCAGCCAACTAAAAGTTTAAAGAAATAAAAAGACGTGAAACCTGGTAACTGCTTGAGTTTGTTCTCGTTTGTGAGCTCCACGTCATCCTTGTGCGTACACAGTCTGGTTGCCAGGATACCGTCCCTCTCTATTTTGTGATAGGCACTCTCCATCAGCTTTGCGGTAATTTCTTCAGTGATCCTGAAAACCATAGATATAATAAATCAAATAAATATACAAATTATTGAATTATAACAAAAACATATTTCTCATCCTCTGTTATACCTTTATTACTGTCGCTCTTTTTTTCGTACAATTGTTATTTGGGAGCTGATTTTTACTTATGCCTTCAACTACATACATGACCACTGTGTCATAAGTATGCTACTGTACAGAATGACCAGTTGCACATTCGATAATAAAAAAACATAAACTGACTAGTGACCCCGTTGGCGTGTGTGTGACTAGGCAGACATGAAGCTGAACACGTTCCATCCTTCCAGCGGTGTGACAGTACCTGCCCACGCGCACCGCCTGCAGGAGGGAGATGAACGACTGGTCCGTCTGTCGCCGCACCTCCGTCAGCTCCATGTTCACCTGGATCACCTTCCTCCAGCTGCGGGCCTGCAGCCGGTCGGGGGGGGGGGGGGGGGGGGGGTCAGGCCGAGCTCTCTCGGGAGACAGAGTCCCCAGCAACCGATCAATTGTACAGAGGACGGCAAACAAAAGACATCTGCAACTCTATCAATTTACCATCTAGCGTTTAGATGGTAAACGTTTAACAGATGCTTCATCTAAAGCGGTTTATGGTAAATATAGACAGGTCACTACACAAGGATGCACCAACAACATCCCAACAACTGATCAATTTAGCTTCAAAAAGGCAAAAATATTTATACAGTATATACATTTTCTAGTAACTCAATTAGTAGATGCTTTCTTCGAAAGACAGAAATTGATGATTTATTAATGTCGTTAATGAGCAGCTAGGGGTTGAGCATCTTGCTCAAGGGGGCTGCAGAGATTGGCGATTGAAGCTACTACCTTATTGCTGGAACTTAATCAAGCCAACCCTTTAAAAAAAGCTTTTGGTAGAGAGGTGGAAACAGCGGTTGGGGAAACTTGAGACAGGACCAAGATTGAAAAGATTTCCTAAGTGAGAATCTCGTTAAGCTAGGTGCCGGCGATACTCCATTCTTGACTTTGGGTTGCATCCTGGCGCAGTTCCACATTAGAAGCCCACCAGCAGCAACCAATACTTGAGTGCCTTCCGGCATAATCTGACCTGGAAGCAGAAGGCTGCCTTCTCCTTCCCCTTGGAGACGGGAGGCAGCTGGAGGAAGTCCCCACACATGATGAGCTGGATGCCTCCGAACGGCTCCGTTGAACGCCGCACAGACCTACAACCAGAGAGGTCACGCAAACAGTAGGTTTAAGACGGAAGGCATTCAAACTGTGGATCTGTGTCGTTAATAACTGCAGACATCCATCCACCGTTACTGCTGCAACTGGAAGAATCTGACGAATAAATACGTTGGCATGGGATTGTTCTCAGCTCCACTTCTTAATTTGGATAAAAGTCAGCCCGAAGGAATAGGTGTACACACTTCAATACTCCAATAGCCAAATTGGTGACGTAAGATTGAAAGAAGATAGGCCTTGGGGTATAAGTGAAACCAGACGAACTGCTGTGTGGGGAGCCCAATTAGTCAAGTGATGTTGTAATGGAAAAAGGGATGCACGACTGTGGCGGCATCCCCTCCCGAAAGCAAGAATAAACCTTTGAATTGGGCCTGTAGCCTTTGAACTTGTAGTCTGTTCAATGAGAACTTGGACAGTATTTCCTCGATACAAACATTTGTTTTGCTTGATCAGTTAATGCCGTCAGATATTCAGCAGCAGAACACGAAGCCAATCCTTTTATTAACATGTGTATAATGCAGACAACGAGTGAATAAGGATTAGGCTGACAACAAATCTGAATAAACCATCTAATTTAAAAAGGTTCAATGTGAGGTGCGTAAACCATGGGTAGTTACATGGAGATTAAGACGCATTTAGAGTAAGGAGACTATAATGTGTGTAAGTGAGGGGGAATGCAGTCATTCATTTAGGACTGCATTAGCCAAGCATTTTACACAAACACATGCACACAATGAGACAAAGTCCATCAATTTCACCAAATTTTTGAAAACGATAACGCACAGCACTGGGTTGTTTTTTGGACAATCTTTCAGAAAATAAACTTTTCACTGTCAGTGGAAAAGAGGAAAAATGGAACAATGGCTACACATGAGTGTCCCCCATAGGGTTGATAAAGGCCGGGGATGCTTTCAGCTAGTGAAATAGTTTTTTTATGCAGACCACAGGTCAGCATAAAAGAGAGCATTTGTAAAGGCTGGTTAAAACCAGCCAGAACCAGATTAAAGCCCTTCTTAAATACAAGGGGGGTAATAAGACAGTCTGCTATCTTCACCACCAAGAGCACAATAGGGAGGTGTGTTAAAGGACAAATCCGGTGTAAAATGGATCTGGGATATGTTTAGTTTGATAACGAGTTGGAATGTTCGTTCGGGAGCAAAAAAGTGTGCATAGAAGCATTCTTAAGTTGGCTGTTTTTAGCCCCCATTTTTTGACTTGATAAGTAGATTGGCGAACACAGAGCTTGCGTGTTGCTGACGGATGTCACAATCTCTGTGTTCGTCAATCTACCTATCGAGTCTTAAGAACAAGATGGCGTCGACGGTTGATCTACTGATATCTACGGTACTGTGTGTATGAAATGTCCTTTTTAATAAACAATCTGTACACTTACAAGTTATCAATGCCACGTTTTATATGTCAAGACCCTTATTATACTACTAAAGAAGTGTCGGGCTACTTCTAGCCTTTTAAGGGGTTTTCAAATAGCAATTTTTTTAACCATAACACATGCCCCTATCGTTCCAAGTTTATAGCGTTTTGATAGAATCGGCTAAAAACAGCCAACTGAAGGAAGCGTCTTTATGCGTTTTTTGTGCTCCAAAACGAACGTTCCAACTCGTTATCATACCAAACATATCCCAAATCCATTTTACACCGGATTTGTCCTTTAATGTCGGGGCCCATGGTTCGGCTTGCCTCTGCATTGACCGGTGAGAGGAAGATCAAATCAACCAATGGAAATCAATACTAAGAGCATCAGACAGCCTCAAGAGATCCAGAATATTTTTTTAAGCTTATTCAAAATTGTTTTTTATTCTAACTCCTGTTCTCCCTTTCACAGACAAAAAGCTGATCTTTGCCACCTTTTTACTACTCGATGCCGACGTGAATATTCAGTGTATGATAAAGGGTAGTTCCTGAGATGCACACAATCAAAATCTGAGAATAAAATAAATAACTATTCAGGTGCTAGACAAAAGAGTTAGAGTGGTCGTTGACAAGCTTCCACAAAAGACTCAGAATCACCTAGGCTATGCATAGCAACGCCCTCCCACCCCTCCTACTTATTGCATGTTGCAAGTCCTGGCACTTCAATTTTCTTTAAATAAAGTACTTAGTTGTGTAGCATCTTATCCTAGCTATCTTTGTTGTATATGGGGAATGGGTTAACCTAGTGATTTGCACTTGGTTCTATGAACATCCTTACTGTTCCGACAGTTATATATTTTTGACCTGCTTCTGACAAATGTACTTATTGTCAGTAGCTTTGTAAAAAAAAAAAAACTTCTGCTAAATGCCCTCAATTTGAATGACAAAGTTTCTTCAAAGAAACGTGGACAGTCCAGAGTAGCTTTAGATGAACTCTGGTGTACATACCTGGCGATGGCCTCCAGCTTGTCAAACAGCGGGGCGTCCACCATGGAGACCTCGTCGATGACGAGGTGGCGGCACAGGGTCCAGTGCGGCAGCACACCGGGCCGCTGGGCCAGCTCGATGCACTGCTCCAGGGGGGCGGCGCCGGAGCCGATCCCTGAAACACACACACCGTCTCTATCTCAGGACACACACGCACAGTCTCTAACTGACACACACGCAGTCTCTAACTGACACACACACGCAGTCTCTAACTGACACACACACGCAGTCTTTAACTGACACACACACACAGCCTTTAACTGACACACACACACACACACACACACACACACACACAGCCTTTAACTGACACACACACACACAGCCTTTAACTGACACACACACACACACACACACGTTTGTCCAGTCAGGCGAAACTCACCGGCAAAGCTGTGCAGTGTTGTCCCTCCGATGTGGCAGGCAGCCACCCCCGTGCTGGCTGTGGCGTAGGTGCTCTTTGGAGGCAGAGAGCCCACGATTCTCTTCAGGAGAAAAGACTTTCCTGTGCCTGTTAAAGAGTAAAGCTACATTTAGATATTTTGATTGGAGGCGGATGTGTGCCAGTATAATCTATTGGTTGGTTACCTACTCATAATATTGAGACCGTTCCAAAGACAATGAGAACTACACTATGGCGTTTGGAAATGTTCACAACTTCATTATTACGGTAAAAGCAATCTTTAATCACTGCCCCAAAAACAAAACATTGGGCGAGTGTGCCGTACTCGGCGGTGATGATGAGCTGCTGTCAGATGAATGGTTTTGTTGGTAACCATGTCCCATCCTAAGGTTGTGGCTGTTCTGTTTGTTGTGGCAGTGTGCAAACAGCTTCATACGGGCAGCACATGAGACACACATGTACATCCATACCTGCACTTCCGGTGAAGAATACATTCTTTCCAGAGAGCACAGCAGTGAGGACAGCGGCCTGTTCTTTGTTCAGCTTACGAGCTACCGGGAGAGAAAGCACCGGCCTCTTGCTGGGGTTTCCCTTACTCTGAAAACACAATGCAATTGTGTAAAGAAGATCGGGCAAAATTTCTAACGAAATATAATAATACTATTGTTGAGTTTATTCAACTCACAGGGCTGAAATCACAGTCACTTCTTGGTCTTTTGACCTGTTGTCCTGGAACAGTCCTCATCGTATTATTAGTCCGGTCTGCTAGGCCTTTGGAAGCAACCTTGCTCCTCAGTTCGTTGGCCTTCTGCACATCCCTCTGCTGTAAAGGGCTGATCGTTTCAAAACTGCGGGGCAGAGCCGCTTTCAGTTTATCCCGGTAGGTCAGGGGTTTGAGGGTCTGCCATGCTTGATGTTTGATACTGAGGGTCTTGAGGAAGACGTTCAGTTGGTCGGGGGGACAGTTGGAGATGAGCAACTGGATGTTTTCGGGTAGCAGTTGAACAGTGCATTTCCCCTCCTTGACAAACTTGGTGAACAGCTTGAACTCCTTCAGCACGTAGCTTTGAGGCACTTTACCATCCTCTATTCGAATGATTATTTCCTGGAACTCGTTACGACCCAGGAGAACAGTGGCTTTCCTGATGACCTGGCGCTTGATGGCCTGACCCGCGGCGTTCAGCCTCTCCACCGCCGCGCAGCACTGCAGCTGATCCCCGGCGCCTCCGTCCATCACGTCGGTGTGCTGGAACTCCTAAAGCAACACGTTTCAGAATTAATTAGTTGTAGTCACACCACTGCTTTATCACGTAGAGATTGCACAATGCAAGAGCAGAGTGACTGAACTGCACCAAAAAACAGCTGCGCTAGGATTTGTGCAATCCGCAATAGGGCAAACAATGCGACGACTTTTTTTTTTTCAATTTGCCATGATTATTTACATCTGCAAAAGACGGGAACGATTCGAGGGTTTTTTAAATTATAAAGTTATACCTTAATTAACGTCCATGTTGCAGTCTTCTTTCCTGATATCCCTTTGTAACTTCTGAAGGGTTTTCAAATTGAGGCTACAAGCAGAATGGACCAATGGCGGGTGGAGCGCGATTTAACCTTTAAACCAATGAGAGACGAGCCGTCCCGCCCATGCATTGAAGCTGACCTATCACGGAGAAATATTGGGCGTCATAGTTCCTTTAAACCACATGGACCTTTTAAAATCGGCAATGTTTGTTTGAGTAAGCAGAAAACGCCAAACATCGTTTGATGTTAATTTTATATCGATTGGTCATACTCTTTAACTTTAAAACATAATTTATATAAATATAAATGTAACTATGCTTCTCATGGATGTTTGTATAGGATTATGTGCATCAGTATTTAAAATTGTTAAATGTAAAGTGTTAAAATGTGGAATATAACAAACCAGATTAGGGTCATAATTAGGGTTCATTAATTTATTTCACACATGCTGGCATGATGACTCATACGAACTGTAACTGAAATAAAAATGTATTGAAAAAAATGTCAGTGTTAAAAAATGTATTCCAACAATATTTAAGCTCTGCCTTATCAAATCAGTAATATGCTATTAAATATTAATATGTTTCAGGCTATACCTTTGACCCATTGATATTTAACTAAAGCTGGTTGCTTTATGGAAATCTGCATTGCAGCGCCAGGCTGTTCACCTCGTGCAGTGATAGATTGAAAAAGAGAAAACAGACCAGGTAAGTCAGAACATTTTCCCAATGGGCCTTTCCTTGGCGTATTGCCTTTTACTTAAAAGTTTCCATCCATTAGCAAATACATCTTGCGTCAGGGCCCTGTAATTGCAGCGGGATGCGATTAGCCGCGTGTGTATCATGACGTTTAGCTGTTGAGTTCCCGCAGGCATGAGGTCCCGTCCATAAGGGTTCGTCGGAAGGTGGCCGCGGCTGTGCTGATGGCCGTGTTGTGTGTAAACACCACCCTCTGATGCTCATGTTGACTCTCGGTTATTGCCTTCGGGCGATGCATGGTGAACGTGCCGTTTTGGAAGCATGTGAGCACTTGTTGTTAAACATACTTTACTGTACTCCAGGCCGATGGTGAGCTACTCATACTTTGTGCCTCCCTACTGGAGACAATATTTTGTACACTGTACTAGACTATTTGTTGTGCTGAGGGGCAATTTCATACAAGCAATACAGTTGCAGTTAGTCCAGGAATCTTTTATTTTGGGGACAATAATTGGACACTATTTGGGAAAACAGAATTGACCATCAACACTATATCTTAACCAGTTAATAGAATGTGTTGTGATACAAAATATCAGGTCAAGATTAGGCACTTTTACTTTTGATATGTATATCTCAATCGATCTGCTTGGATTTGGCACCAGCAGGCCTACTCTATCCTGAAGTCTATGTTTTTGGTTCCAGTGTGTTTCTCCCTATAATGTCTGTTGTGGTTTAGTTCTCTGTAGCAGCTTTCATTCAGATCCCTGGTGGGAGGCATCAGTGCATGGAGGAGGTAATACCAAGGTGCAGACACTTTAGCTGCACCTTGTCACAGTAAAGGGCACACATGCACGCGCACACACACACAGACACACAATCACTCACAGTGCATGCACACAAATACACACAGGCAGGTAGGCATGTGTTGGACACACATGCACATACACTCACACACGCACAGATTCAGGCAGGCATGCACACACACACACACACACACACACACACACACACACACACACACACACACACACACACACACACAACCGGAGGCATGGCTAAACTCTGGTGTGGCAGGGTTAATTATAACATTATTCACTTATATGAGCCTCCCCTTAACAGCCTTATTCTATTCTCCGGCCATAGAGAGCCTGATTCCCTCCCCTCCGCTGTCCTCAATGGTAACCGTAATGTAATGTTCGGAAAAAATATATAGGGTAGTTAACTGCAAGAGACAAATCCTGATCCCTTTTGAATTGTGCGTTTAATTATGTAATTCAAATGTTTGTAAATTGAAGAGATATTTAAAAAATGTTACATTTTGTTGTAAAACAGTAAAGTAACTTTTAGTTTTGTGGGAACTGCTCAGAGAATTGACTTGCATCTGTCGTCTCGCACAACATACATTTACATTTACATTTAGGGCATTTAGCAGACGCTTTTATCCAAAGCGACTTACAATAAGTAACATCCATCATCAATAAGTAACATACATCATCAACCCCAACAGGTCTGTAACCAGATGGGTTTAGCCAACGGATCCTGAGCCTTTAATCACCGGGAACCAAAAGAGCAACCGTTGCTCGTATGACCACCTCCCGGTACCAAACACAGGCAGAGTGTTAACAGGAGCTTCAGCTGTTGGCCATCTAGTTTCTCTAATTACATATTTCACTTCTTACACGTCTTATAATTCAACAGTTTGTCAATATGTTTGTCAATTTAAATGGACATAACCACTTGCGGAGGGTTAGCGGGTGGCCCTGCTGACCCAGAGGGCGAGGCAGCCGCCACGGCCCAGTGGTTAGAGTAACACCCATTGGGTGGCATTGTGCTGAGGAGCAAAGCCTTGAAACCTTTGTGTGTTTTCAGCTTGCACATTTTTCAGTGAGTAATTTAAAAAAAAAACAGGGTGATGGGATTTCCTCAATAGCTATCCAGGAAGGAACGTAAGCTCTGTGTTTGAGTTGTCGAGGTGAGTGTTGTTAGGCATTAACAGGAGTGTATGTCTGCCTGGCTAAAGCTAGCTTCACTAGTCTGAGAGCGAGTTACTATCTGTGAGGAGATTGGATAGTGAAATGTCACTTGAAATGACACTTCAAATTCAATTTCCTCCCCCATACCTCTTTCCAAATTTTATTAACAGCAACTTCTCATTTTGGAGTCAAAACAGACCAGGTTTCCCAATTATGTGCTTGGGTTTTTCTCTGGTGCAATTAAACGTAGATTTGATCCGAGCATTCATTTTAGTTAGACTCTTGTGCATGTTTGGAGTAGAAGGCATTTCTCAGGCTGGCTGCTGATTTGGTGCATATAGACAAAAACGAATTAAGTGTTGAGCTTTTTGGTTTTTGCACACCTCCCCCTGCTCTTTCCCATCATAGTTGTATATGAAACGTATACCTCACTTGACGGATACAATTACACACACAGTACAATAAACCTCCACCGGGCTTGCTAACGGTCTATTGTAAAGCGATTATATAAGGCCCAAAGCTATCCACAGGAGACATGATAGAGTGTGGAATGGGGACTAATGATGGTGGCTCCATTAAGGTTCGGTTCACCCTTAAGCCCGTCAAATCTTTCATTAGCATCATACTAGTAACAGAGGGGCAGAGACGTAATAAGCGGAATGCAATCAATTGCCACCGTATTGATGCATCCTTCTTGGTCAAATCAAGTCATTCTATTTACAGCTCTGACCGGTGCAAGCACTTAATTCTGCATAATGATTATGCAGAATATAAAATCAAAACGTGCCCTGGGGCCGTAATATTGTGTCCTTTAAGAAAGCTGTTCAATGAAGGAATGATATATGGAGCATCGCAATGCCTTATTGGGATTCAGGAATGATGCTGCAGAACGGCGGTCGGGCAACAGGGAAACAACGCGGATGAGTTGTTGATGACAGAGTGATTGAAGAATAAGGACACTGCTTGTTCATTAAGTAGCCAGTGAGAGGCCTGCATGAGGGCTGCTGTCCATACCCCACTAATGAGCTTATTGGACAGGCTAACGTCAAAAATGTTAATTAAAAAAAAAAAAATTGAAGTGAGTAATTATAATGGGAGCTATATAATTTAGTATTTTTCATTAACCATCACAATAAGAAGCTATGGGAAGTGTAAATGCTTTGTATTCAGATAATGTTTATTGAAAGAATGAATAAATAATAAATACTTAAAGGGATCAAATATTAGGGTCAAATTGGAAGATACGGAACAGTCTTCAATCATTAACGTTAAGAGAAATCCATATTCCTGGCCAGGTCCGGAGAATTCAACCCGTACTCTGATAATGGTTTATTACGAGGCCTCCACAGAGAAGCGGCCATCGGGGTGAGGAACTGTCATAAACAACCAAGATGGCTGCCGTTGATGGGTCACACGTTGAGATACTCTGATTGGTTGTCGGTCCATCCAATTGCGTCAAGAGGCATTTTGGTCTGCACCCGTTGATATGGCCCCTTTAGAATCCACCATGACCTGAGAGGAGCAAGCCTTACACGCATTTGCAAATGGGCCTGACGATGTCAGGCTACCATATTCCAAGTCGAGTAATCACAATAACTGCTTTAGCTAGTGAATTGGTGAATAAAAATTAATCGAAACAAAAGGATCCAAGAACAATGAAAAAGGTTTTAGGTATTTTTAACTAGTCTTTACTAGGTAACTATTTTCCTAGTCTTGCTTATCTCCTGTGTCTTACTGTGATGCCAATTTGGCACCAGAATATAAGCCTTACTGCACCATTAGTCTCCTGTCGCAGTCGGATCTCGAGCTCCATTAAAGATGTCCAATGTACGTCAGAAATAAGTCACTCGTGATTCAGCTATGACAACTAGCTTTTCTTTTCAAATCAATTAGGGCCCCTTGGGAAAGGTGATCTGGATCTCACGCTTACACAGATGCCATTAAATGCTTTTAATTGGTTTTGATCTGAGCGGCCCATATAGTTCACAGCCTTTGGCTGAGATGAGCAATTAAACTGATGGTATTGAGGCTCATTAGTCTGGTTCACATGCCGTCTGGCAGCAGGCAGACCACTGCTGGAGACCCCACCGGTAGATCAGGAACACACGTTGTGTGTTTGTGTGTGGATGTTGTCAAGGGATCAACTGAGCATAACCCAATAGGAATAAAAGGTTTATTAAAACTACAAGTACAACAAGTGTGTTCCCAACACCACTCCAGAACCAATCCTGATTTATCCCCGCGTGGTGTTTTCCCCTTCCGAATTATAGGTCAGCTGGATGAATTTTCCCTTTGCATTTTCAGTCTTTGAGTCTTTTTGAATGATAGTGTTTTTTATTACAGAGGCAGGAAGAACGATGGACATGGTGTGTAGGAAAGAGGCAATGCTGTTTCAATTGAAGATCACATTACATGTCCTCATCATGTATATTATAATTGTATTAATGCCATCGTTTTTAACTCAACTATCTCAACTAAGTACTGCACCAATTATAGTATCATAAAGGTTATACTTAAAGGTTATTGACAGTATTCTAAATATTATTAAAATAATCCTTAATTTTATGTCAATGTTATTTTATTGCTATCTTAAATAACAGAAACTGTACTGCAATTACTTAAAAGGTAAAATCTCTGACTGAAATCCTATTGAAATTTGGAAGGGTATTTAGGATCTACAATAAGACACAGCTAAATTTCAACAGCGGGATTCATGTACAGACAATTTTAAATAAAGATTTGTTTGAAGACATTATGTGACTTTATGTGGCTCCAATAGCAGAAAAATGAAATATTCTCATCATGTTAAACACAAAGGTGATCTCTCCAGGCGAGATCCACACATGCAGGCACGCCACTGAGACACAAACAGAAGCGCACACTCAGTAGCACACACTCACTGAACGTGAAAGAGGGCTTTTCTTTCTGTCCTCCTACAGCTGCCAACATGTTTTTTGTGTGTGTGTATTTCTGTTGCATTCATCTCCCATTAGAAAAAATATTAATTTACCCTTATGAAAAATATATATCTGAACAAAGAATAACCTTTAATCAAGACGGCTGGTGAATCCTCCAGGATATGAATCAGGTAATTTACCGCTGCTCATTCAAGGCTATAGGTAATGAATACGTAGCTCGACAGATACAATAAAGCCTGCTCTGAGCAGGCTAATGGCCTCTTGTAAGGGTTTGATAGGCTGTGGGCTCCACAGAAGATGTCACACGCAGCGGTAATGGTCATAGACTCTCGTATGAAGCAGAGCCAGCGCCTGCCTTGAGTGGACTGAATACGTTCTCATCACGGAGTAGGGAAAGCCAGTAAGGCTGTAAGGATCAACCAGTTGATCAACAATCATTTTAGCTCCTCAGGGGCCCAGGAATGGATTATGGTTCCACATTATCAGACTTGGTTTTGGTTTTGACCAGTTTTAGTAAAGGGATTAGTATGAACCTGACTTTATATAGGTTATAGTAGCGATCAGTTTAGTAGATTTCAGAATGGACCAGTTGGAGTATAGGTGTACTATGGACCAGTTGGAGTATATGTGTAATATGGACCAGCTTAAGTATAGGTTTTAGTATGGACCAGTTGGAGTACAGGTTTTAGACTGGACCGGTTTGAGTATAGGTGTTAGCATTGGGTGCCTTTGGCCTGATAATGGCCAATGTACTTTCTATTGTTTTTGTGCCTCTTTTGCTGTACTCCACGATCACACACACACACACACAACCCTCTCTGACGTCTGACCACAACAAGGTCCACCACGGAAACAGGTCCTGGCACTTTTGTGTTATCCGTGATGCTCTTTTAATTGTGAGTGTCAAATGTTGGTGAATTGTCAAATAAATAAACGTAATCTCAGTCTATTTATTTTTACACAGGAGAATTATGAAATTTTCATTTATTTTATATTAACCAATGCATTTTAACCATTGATTTTTACATCTTACTTTAGGATCCACCACACAGATTTCCTCTTTGAATGCTGGTTTAAACTGCACAGCCTACGTATGTACAAACCTCAAAATTGCATGGCACCCAAAAACAATAATGAAAACGGTTGAGGGGGAAATACAAACATTTATTTAAAAGCAAATGTTATTTCATTAAGCCTTCCCCTGTGGTTGGCTGGCTTGCATCGGCAGATGTGAATCAAAAGTCCAATTAGTGGCAGACACCTGGCCCTGCGTTAGGGGGAGAGGTTTTAAAGAGAGGAGAGGGTCCCACGTCATGGATGACGCTACTCTGTCTCTGCGTGGAGCACACCTCTACGCCAACCGCCTCCCCTCACTCAATGAGCTGGTAAAGGGGAGGGGAGGAAGCAAGAGGGGGAGGAAGGGTTGGAGTGGGCACACAGACAAAGAAAACCGACATACATAGAGGCAAGCAGGCAGACGGATAAGACAGAAGATCCAAGGACATGGGATAATTGTGGAATCGGTAAAGGCAGAGGAAGCTGGATCTCATCCCATCTGTTGAACAGCCTCCGAGAGAGGTATAACAGATCTCAGAGCAGATCAATGAGACAGGGTGTTCTACCACCAGTCGTTTGGAAGATGCATTCCCCTCGAGGCTGCTAGGGGGTTGACAGGGGAAGTACCCCCCCCCCCCCCCCCCCAGCCCGTACACTACGCTCTGAGCCACACTGATCTCACTCTGCGACGGCCCAGCGAGCGGCCCAGCAGCTGGCCCCTCCCTCACAACGATGGGGCCACGATGGTCCAACCCAATCCACATTGTTTGCTGTCCTGGTTCCACAATGGTGGGCCGAGGCCCTGGCTGATGTCAGGACAGCAGAACTCCATCTCCCCCCACACACTGAAGTCTGTTTAGACTGCCGCGTTGCCCTTGGAAATAGAAGACAAACGAGAAACATTTTGATTTAAAATGTTTCAAATATTTGTTTTGTAGCGGTCTGCGTCTTTGTGGGGTGCATCCTCATGGAATGCACTTTTTGTAAGTCTCTTTGGATAGAAGCGTCAATAGCTCAATGAGGGACTGTCTGTCTGAC
Organism: Pollachius pollachius; assembly: GCF_949987615.1. Lineage (NCBI taxonomy): Eukaryota > Metazoa > Chordata > Actinopteri > Gadiformes > Gadidae > Pollachius > Pollachius pollachius. The sequence continues at coordinate 19,302,964 of NC_136947.1, read as the reverse complement.
AGCTTTCCCACACGTGTATATATTAAACGTTCTTTGACATATGCCCCCCCCCCAAACCCACCCACCCTCATCCAGCATCCAAGTCACTCAAGCACTCACACAGATCCATTTTTCAATGATATTTTCATTAGCATTTAACTCCAGATAGATGTTGTGGTGCTAAAAGCCCTTGTGTTGGTCACCCACTCAACCCAGCATGGAAAGCTAACTGGGAGCACTGAACACAATCTAATACGGCCCAAAGCTAGGATAAGAGAAAATATAATGCGTGGGGTTAACGAGATGTGTGGGACATGTACAAACACACACACAATGATAGACACACAGACACACACACACACACACACATGGATACACACACACACACTCACACACAAACACACACCTAAACTCATTGAACTTTGTAAGTTTGTAATTTTCTTTAACGTATTGTTGACGTGGATACCAGCGAATATGTGGGATGGTGAATGAACAATTTGTATGTCTGTGAGTGATTGTGTCTCTGTGTGTGTTGGGGGGGGGGGTGGAGGGGGTAAGCCTGAGACTATCAGGGTACAGTCAAACAGACATCCATCTGTCTGTCTGTCTGTACTAACAACGGGAGATCCACGCTCCACATCTTTTGGAGAAGAAATGAGAAGAGTCTGACCAATAAGGAAGGTGAAGAGATGAGGAGAAGAAGGGATGAGGGGGGGAAGAGAGGAGAAGAGAGGGAGCTATGGGGTGTGAACCGCAGGGAGGGGGTAATCAAGTGACAGCACGACACAGCTGCACCGCGTCATGCCAGGGACGCATCACCCGGATGACATCACTAGTGAGCACGTCATAGAGGCCAATGGCTCCTTAATCTCATCTCTCTGTCCCCTGGCCCCCCGTCACACAGAACAGACGGGGACCAATAGCGCAAGAGTTAGATGCGTGTGTGCGCGTGCGTGTGTGTGAGGGTGTGCGTGTGTATGTGTGTGTCTGTATGTGTGAGTTTGTTTGCGTGCGTGTGTGTGTGTGGATATAGAAGAGACGGCTAGAGAGAAGAGATAGTGAATGAAGCAATAGCACCAAATCACACAAGAGGGTGTGCTCTACTGACAATATTGGCACAAGTCACAACAGTGATCTGCAAGCATCACTGAGGTCTGGCAAACCCAAGTGTAATATTGTGATTTAATTGTGGTTATATACCCTGTTAACTGACAAAACAAAAAACATCATGAAAATGCAGCATTTATTGGGGCATTTAACAACAGAATGGTATTACTGCTGAAACGGTTTACTGCTCCATCCTTTAGGAAACACACTTTAAGGTCTCTAGCTCCAGTCAGATCGTCAGAATAATAACATCCTTTGGTCTCTCCATCGACTTTTCTTTGATCTCGATGGAAAATGTCATGAGCTAAGGGAAAGATGTAAGAGGAGTAAGAGGATTTCTGAAACGCTGGAGGGCCTGATCAAGCTTGCCACCCGCCTCGACCTCAGTATTCAGGCTCGCAGGAGGGAGTGGCATTCAGAGGCTCTGTCACGTCCTACCCCGCCACGCAGACCTCCCCTCCCCAGGTTCCCAGTAACCAGAGGCCGTTCCGTAGTAGACTCTGCCTCTCCTAGAAGACACACCCTCTCCGGTGAGCTCCTGCTACCCTCCAGTTCCCATCCCATAGCCGCCCTCGTCGATTCAGGGGCCGACGAGAGCATCATGGACCGGTCCCTCGCTCTGCGGCTGGGTCCAGAGAGACCGCCATCATTGATTTCTGCTGGAGCCCTGGATGGACACGTGCTAGGGAAGGTAACTTCTCGGACTAACCCTGTGCACATGCTCCTGCCGGAGGGCCACAGGGAGACCATCCAGTTCATGCTTCTGCCTACACCCAGCCAGCCTGTCACCTTGGGTCACTTCTGGCTTCGCAGGCACAACCCTAATATTGACTGGTCTACTTGTTCCGTCCGGGAGTGGGAAGTGACCTGTCAGCAGTCCTGTCTCAGGACGCCTTCACCGCCGCCTGTTCCCCTCGTTCTTGCCCCAGCCTCGGACATCTCCGGGGTCCCTGCAGCTTACCATGACCTGAGGGAAGCCTTCAATAAGGCTAAGGCTACCTCCTTGCCTCGTCACCTCCCTACGATTGTGCCATCGATCTGCTTCCGGGCACTTCACCCCCAAGGGACGCTTGTACTCCCTCTCTGCTCCCGAGCGAGAGGCCATGGAGGAGTACATCCAGAATTCCTTAACAGCGGGGATCATCCGACCCTCCTCGTCACCGGCTGGGGCGGGGTTCTTCTTCATGGGCAAGAAGGACAAGTCCCTGAGACCCTGTATCGACTACGAGGCCTGAACAATATCACGGTGAAGAACTGCTATCCCCTTCCACTACTCACCACTGCCTTTGAGCTGCTCCAGGAGGCAACGGTCTTTACCAAGCTCGACCTGAGAAATGCTTACCATCTGGTCCGCATCCGAGATGGAGATGAGTGGAAGACAGCCTTCAACACACCAACGGGCCATTACGAGTATCTCGTGATGCCCTGTGGCTTGACCAACGCCCCGGCAGTCTTCCAATCGAAAGACTGATCCTGCGGATGGATCCAGCCAAGGTCTCTGCTGTGACCACCTGGCCGGCCCCGGAGACACGGAAGCAGCTGCAGCGTTTCCTAGGGTTTGCCAACTTCTATCGGCGGCTAATCCGAGGCTTTAGATCCATTGCCTCCCCCCTCTCGGCCCTCACCTCACCCTAGATCCCCTTCCGCTGGTCTGACGAGGCATAAGACTCCTTCGACACCCTCAAGACTCGCTTCACCACCGCCCCCATCCTCCAGATCCCCGAACCTGAGCGTCAGTTCATAGTGGAGGTGGACGCATCCGGTGTGGGAGTAGGGTTGGTCCTTTCTTAGCGTTCATCCTTCGACCAGAAGATTCACCCCTGCGCCTTTTTCTCTTGTTGCCTAACACCCTCAGAGAGAAATTAGGACATTGGCAACAGGGAGCTTCTGGCGGTGAAGCTGGCCTTGGAGGAGTGGCGGCACTGGCTAGAGAGTACCAGGGTTCCGTTCGTGGTTTGGACCGATCACCGTAACCTTGAGTATATTGGGTCCGCCAAAAGGCTCAACTCCAGACAGGCCCGCTGGTCACTGTTTTTCGACCGGTTTAATTTCACCTTGTCCTATCGTCCTGGTTCTCATAATGTTAAGCCTGATGCTCTCTCCCGTTCGCTGAGTGCCCTGACGAGACGGTTGATCCCTCAACCATTGTTCCAGCCCCCTGCCTCGTCGCCTCAGTCACCTGGGAGATAGAGGAGAGGGTGCAGGCCGCCACTCTGAATCAGCCTGCCCCCAGTTCCTCCCCTGGAGGGAGTTTTGCAGCCTAGTTGGGGCTTCCGTCAGCCTGTCTTCCGGCTTCCATCCCCAGTTCAATGGACAGACCGAGAGGGCGAACCAAGATCTGGAGACCACCCTTCGCTGCCTGGTGAACCGCAATCCGGCTTCCTGGTCTGACCAGCTAGTGTGGGTAGAGTATGCGCGTAACACCCTCACCTGCTCATCCACAGGCCTCTCTCCCTTCCAATGTGCCTACAGGTATCTGCCACCCCTGTTCCCTGACTTGGAGAAGGAGTCCTCCTGTCCCTCTGTACAAGCCCTCATTCGCTGCTGCAGACGCACCTGGGACGAGGCGCGCAATAGCCTCACCAAATCCGCGGACCGCCACGCTGCCGCCGCCAACAAGCGCCGTACGCCGGCCCCTGTCTACCAGACTGGCCAGATGGTCTGGCTCTCCACCCGAGACCTCCCCCTTAAGTTGGAAAGTCGCAAGCTGGCCCCTAGGTTTGTAGGCCCCTTCCCCATCACTTGTGTCATTAACTCGAAGGCGGTACGCCTTCGGCTCCCTAGGTCCATGAGGATCCACCCAACATTCCATGTCTCCAGAGTCAAGCCCGTCCAGGAGGGCCCTCTGGCTCCTCCCGTTCCGCCTCCTCCTCCCCCTCACCTCGTCGACGGCAGTCCGGTGTACACTGTCCGGCGCCTTCTTTGCCCCCGCCACTGTGGACTTGGGGTACAGTACCTTGTGGATTGGGAGGGGTACAGTCTTGAGGAGCGCTCCTGGATCCCGGCTCACTTCATCGTGGACGCCCGTCTCATCTCGGACTTCCACTTGTCACATCCTGACCAGCTTGCCTCGTCCTCACGCCTGCCCGCTACGGCTCCATCGGCAGAGGGACCTTCTGACCCTCCGAAGACAAGGGACACTGATGTCGCATCCTCCTCATCTACGGTGGACGCGGCCTCCGTTGCTTCGGAGGAATTCTAACCCTCCTCCGGGCCCCCTCCACCCTCCCAGCTCGGCTTAGGACGTCGGGAGCCATCCCTTGCCGGGGGGCAAGGGACGGCTGCCTGCCAAGCTGATCTCACCTAATTAGCTCAACCACCTTCACCTGTGCTCCCTCTATATAAATCCTCTCTCTCTACTCAGTCTCTGCCAGATCGTCTCTCGATACTCACAGAGCTTTCCCGCCACTCCAGAAATGTTTCTCCATTGCTGATACTGCCTGTTACCGAACCCTCGCCTGTCTGACCACCCACCTGTTGTCGGGTCCCTGTCGGTCTGTCTGCTCCCCTGTTTCCGGCTCCTTGCCTGCCTGTCTGCCCTCCTCATTTTGACCCCTTGCCTGGCCGACTACCCGCCCGCCGACGGTACCCCCAGTCTACCTGATTGCCTGCCGTTCCCGAACTCTTGCCTGTCCCCGTTTACTCTGCCTGCCCAACCCTGATCATCTGTGCGATCAATAGAACCTTTGGACTGCCCTGTCACCATTGTCAGTCTGTGCACTTGGGTTCTGCCTAACCCCCGTTACAACGTTAGAAGCTGGCATAGGGGAATAAAAGTCTCCTGAAATAAATAGAAGTAGTCTTTTGAATTTTTTTCTTTCTAAAATAAAAAACATGTTTTTGAGGGGTTAGAGTTAGGGGCTGTAGTTTGTGGAAACTTCCAAAATCATCTTACTCTGGCTGGTTTCAGACACCAGCCAGACACATGGAAAATGATCTTCAGAACCGTTTTCACCACTGAAGAGACATAGCTGCCCTGAAGGGCTTAGAAAGACGAATTTAAAATATTGTGATTCCCAGCTCTAAATATATTGTTATAGATGGAATTCAAATCCATAAGAGCAACTATTTCTCCTAGAGGTCCTCGTTTGAAGCACTGAGAGGAGAGGCAGGAGAACTACGTCAGACCGAAGGATACCTTGTGCCTGGTGGTGTGGGTGATATGAAGGATGCTGTGTCTACTCTCTTACTCACACACACGCACGCGCGCACACAAACACACACACACACACACACACACGCACCCCCCCCCCCCCCCCCCCCCCCCCCCCCCCCCCCCCACACACACACATACACACACACACACACACACACACACATACACATACCCACACACACACGTATTTCAGGGTCCTGTGTGTCTGTGTGTCTGTGTGTCTCTTGGGTTGTGTGAGTGTGTATCCCTTTGTATTTCCTGTGTGGGAGCAATAATCTGCGGGCACAGTCTTATTACAGATCCACAGTATACTGTGCACAAAACTCTTCAAGTGTACACACACACACACACACACACACACACACACAATCAAACACATTCGGACAACCCCACGCACGCACCCAGGGGGCATTCCGCCAATAGAAGGTATTGAGAAGTGTAGAGAGAATCCACTTAGGCAGACAGAGATGGAGAGCCCACTAGCTCTGCAAACGCACATCGGACCTTTCTCCTGCCGTACATATTTATGAGGAATCCTCTCGTTCTTACTGATTAGGTTACTCAGCCTGCAAGGCTCCTTGGGGATTGAATGTGTGTGTGTGTGTGTGTGTGTGTGTGTGTGTGTGTGTGTGTGTGTGTGTGTGTGTATGTATGTGTGAGTGTGTGTGTTCATGCGTGGGATACATTTTCTGCTCTTTTAATTTTTCACCTTTGTAGCAAAACCAAAACAGGTATTGTTGTTTTATTACAACTTGTGTTGATGTGATGATATTGGTATTGCTCCAACACCCACCACCACTACACCATCACCCCCACCATCAGCACCACCTCCTCCACCATCACCATCAACACTCCCTCCGCCACCAGCATTACCCCTACCGCCACCACCATCGCCAATAAAACCTCAAAGCACAACACTGTTATGCCTATACCCGGGAGTACACTACAGCTGCATAGAGCCTTTTTGATGAGCACACTCATAGCAGCCATGCATTATTGATACATGGATTACAGGACCAATAGACAACAGATGTTTTAATGTTTTAAGTGCAATTTACCACGATTTATCTCTGCCGTTTCATTAGTTTGCATAATTAAATATTTAAAAGTTGTTTTATATATAAACTCCAATTTATGAACTACAGTTGTAGTTTTGCCTTGATTGTCTCCCCCCCCCCCCCCCCCCATGTAGGTTTATGTACGTTTAAAGTGTGAGTAACAGTTGGCTTTGTAACAAAAAACCACCATGAATTGGATAATTCAGAATTGTGTGTGTGATAACATCTATTGCAGTAGCTGTTAACGCTTCGTAGAGAAAAGCCATAAAAACAATATTGTTCTTCTGATTTGTTCGAGTTCCAGTTAGAAGGATGCGTTTCATTACAGGGCTATTCTTAAAGTAATCGATAACAGAAACCAATGGGAATCTGGGCTTTCATCCAAATGAATCCCATGCTTTTCTTTAGAGCCATTAACGTGGACTTCTGTAAGCCTTGGGATATTACAAATGGTTCAATGGTAAACATTGATCCGTCCTCTCTTGAGGATTACCGAAGGAATGGGTCAACTAGTCCGGTGGCCACCCGGTGATGCTGCTGACGTCACCCTCTTGACATCAGCAGCTGGCCTCAGCATCCGGAAGCGCTCCGCTTAAATATCAGCCGCGGCATCACGGGCTGGTGTGTGGTCGCGTCTTGCAGTGCACAGCGCCCCGACGGAGAGGAGTGGACCGCTTTACGCACCAATACGCACTGCATCCCTTTGGTTCTCCAGAAACTTTAGCAAGGGTGTGAAGGTTCACAGGACAGCACTGGGCGCTGGGTTTGGTGTTCAGAGATGACCAACGACACCGTTCTGCTGCCGGAAGACTATGAGATCAACGCCTCCGAGCAGCTCAGCCCCCTGGCGCTGGTCCTCCACAACCACAGCGCGTTCCCGCCGCTGAACCTGCAGTCCAGCTCCCTGGTCACCTCGGCCACCATGTTCGCGGTGGGGCTCCTGGGGAACGTCATAGCCATCGTGGTGTTGTGTATCTCCAAGAAAGAGCAGAAGGAGACCATCTTCTACACGCTGGTGTGCGGCATGGCCGTCACCGACCTGCTGGGGACGTGCTTCACCAGCCCGGTGGTGATCGCCACCTACGTGGCCGGACGGTGGCCGGGCGGGGTCCTGCTGTGCGACTACTTCTCCTTCTCCATGCTGTTCTTCGGCTCGGCCGGGATGTCCATCATGTGCGCAATGGCGGTGGAGCGCTACCTGGCCATCAGCCACGCGTACTTCTACTCGCAGCACATAGACCGCTCCATGGCGCGCCTCGCGCTCATCGCCATCTACCTGGCCAACATCACGCTGTGCGTCATGCCCAGTTTCGGGTTTGGAAGGCACGTCCGTCACTACCCGGGGACTTGGTGTTTTCTGGACTGGAGGGCGACGGATCCACTGGGTGCGTCTTACTCATTTCTCTACGGCGGCGTAATGTTGGTTTTAATCGCCGTGACCGTTTTGTGCAATTATGCCGTATGCAGGTCGCTGGTGGGGATGAACCAGAGGTACACAAGGACAGTCAAGACGGAGGCGTCCAGGCGCAGCGGGGCGCGGCGCCGCTTCCCCCGCATGCCATCGGTCACCTCCGCGGCGGAGATGCAGATGCTCTGGCTTCTTATCCTGATGACGATTGTATTCCTGGTCTGTTCCATTCCCTTTGTGGTAAGTCCATCTAACGAAAAATACTGTATAAAAGTGTGCCAAAATGCCTTATTTATTCTTGTGCATAAAGCCCCCTCGCATAAATACACCTTTTATTCCCACTATCTGTTGGCTGACTTCTCTGTCTGTTACTGTCTTCCAGGTGCGCATCTTTGTGAACCAGCTATACGGTCATGCTTATATCTCCGAGGCAGGGAGTGATCTGCTGGCGATCCGCTTTGCCTCATTCAACCCTATTCTAGACCCATGGGTGTACATTCTATGCCGAAAGAACTTGCTGGTGAAGGGCTGTGAGAGGTTGAAGCGGACAGTGGGACATGTCAAGGAGGACCGCGGCCACTCGGTGGGCTGGGTGGGACAGAACTCGCCCCAGTTGTTTGACCACAGCAACGACACCAGCTACGCGTCATTACGCACGGCATTACGCACGGCCAAGGTTCGGAAGCCCGTGGAGGACCAGGCGTCTGACGACAGAGGAACCTCCTTCACCGACTTCACCACCAGGCAGGCTTGGGACTACGACACCGCCCGGGCCGACTACCATCCGTTCAGTGTGGAGCATTCAGCCGTGATCTCCGTGGAGGGAGAGATGGCGGCAGCAATGGTTCCCAAACCCACACTGTCGGCCCCTGACGATCGCAGCGGGGGGGCGCTACAGGCCGTGTGCTCCGTGGAGTCCCTCCATCAGTGCGCGCTCACGAGGAAAGTGGACATCGTCACGTGCACCTTCAGCACTCCCAGCTCCACTCTGTCGGCCAAATGCATTTAACAAGGGCCCCTGGTATCATCACTATAAACAGGCCTATAGCAGTATGGGATCGGTTATAGGACACACATGAACTTCCCTTTACCGAGTGGTAGGAATAGTTTTACAATATACCCTATGGGTACCTACAGAATGCATGCATATTTGTTATTATGCATTATAGCACAATATAGCAAGATATATTCACTGAGTGAATCCAGGTGTCATTGTTTTTCTGAGATGGTTGTTGTGTATCTGTGTAGGCATACTGGTCTGCTGCTACTCCGCTCACCAGGGCTCGGGTCTGCGGGGTTCTGTGTTGGAAAATAAAAAATGTTCCGTATGAAGTTAATATTTATGGTTTTGCCTACTGGTTGGTATTTTGGAAACGGGAGCACTGAAGGAACTGAATATAAATATGAAAATATATTTATTATGAATATAAAAAGGTTAAGGAAAATTAAAAAGAAAATTAAAAGGCCAGTATTAGGCCTAGCCTACATGTTTGTTATGTTCATGATGATAATCACTATGATGTGTTTGTTTAATTGTGTGCAATAAAAAGCAACCAGAAACCAATTATGTAGATCTGACTAACCCATATTCCGCTAACGAACTATTATCAAAAAGTCGATATGGAATTTTTCTTTGCTTCACAATCCTGTATTTTCTACATGATCACATTTATAATCCAGTGCAGTTGCTGTGTTTTCCTTAATAATCTCGTCGTCTGCAACAGGTCAGGATTGCAGCTCATTTGAAGTTAGGACACGACGCCCTCTTCCGTCGATTATAATGTCTGCATTAACCATGTTCAGCCACAAGGTGGCCCTCCAACATAGCAGAGGGTCATTCCCACAAAATAGCACAGGCAGTTACATGTGTTTTGTTTTGACTAATCATTAACTCTATGAAACGTCCAATTATGTCAAACATAAAACATAACGGATATATACATGCATATACATGCAAATATATATTGCATATACATGCAAATAAACATGATGTTAATAATAATCACAGACATTATGATAATATTCAAATATTAGGACGCAATAGCACAGGTTATCATGAATCTGTGGGGGAAAAAGCTGGATACATAATACCGTACAGGGCTAATAATGTTAAGTGCTCTTCAGAAACTTTATTCAACATAAATGCATCACAGAAAACGTATACCCGGGACAGACAGTATTGTTAACCAAGTTCCTCAATGCTACTTGGTTTTGAATGGTAGACAAGCTAAGACAGTTAGATCTTTGAGGGAAATGCCTTGGATCAATGAGGTACATTAATCTACATGAAATTAAGCAAACCAATCTGAATACTAGGACTCTATATCCATTATTCAGCCCACATATATCTTATGTATGTTGGTGTCAAGTTGTTGAACTTTGAAAACGAGAGGATCCCAAACCAACAAACCGGGGGCTGACCCTCATGCTGTCGTTCGGACCCTCGGGACCGAAGGACTAGTATTTTCACACTGGTAGCATTTGCTTCCATTTCTAAATGCTATTCATATATATACACCGTATATATAAACACACCTGAGGTATTCCAATACAGAAATTATAATATAACAAATAAATTAGTGTTAACGAAATATGTCGTGAACAGCGCTTGGTCTTATTTGATCAGGTTTATTGGTTGGACCACTTTCCTCCACTTGGTTCTGTCAGGACCCCTGGAGCCGGGTCAGGAGGGGGTCTGACTGAACGACGGCTCATGACGTCGGAGTCGGAGTCCCGGCGGTGTGGGTTGGGGCTTCAGGCGCAGAGGCTCTGTCAGTCCCGGTCTGTCTGCGTGTCTGTCTATGTGTGTTTTAAATGGACTGGTCTATCTCTGTAGGTACACCTCCTTGGTTTGGGTCCGGTACAACTTGGACCTAGGCTGACCTCCGGGGAGTTGATGTGTTGAACAGCCACTTTTATATATATATAAAGTAACCAAAAACAACAAGGCTGATACGATCTTGGTAATAAATAGTTGTGGTTCATAGACAAAGCTCTCAGATGAAGCAGTAATAAATAAATAACTTATAAGAAATAAATATATGTTGTACTATACAGTAATGCAGGAGGATGCATAGCATCCATTGTGTTGAGTTCACTTGATCATAAAAATGTTTAGGGGGTATTGTGTGAAAAAAAAGGTATTCTTTCAACAATAATGGAGAATCAACATCTTTCGGACCACAGTCTTCTCTTCTCTTAGAGATACAGAATATAAACATTTAAAATACTTATAGCACAAGAGGGTGAACCCATGGAAAACAGCTTTTGGATCCTCCTTTCTCGTGTACGACTATAAATCATATTCCCTTTATGAGTGTTTCATGAGTAATGCTGGCTTATACGAGGCGCCGTTTGTTCAGTTTGTAAAAACAATCCTTGGAATAGAGAGAGAGAATATACAGTAAGTCGATGCTTTCGTTCCTGGAACACTCCCCCCCCCCCTTTGGTCTTTGATCTTCCAACTCTTGCTCTCCCCTGACGAGAGCCACCCAGAGCTCTCCTTCCCCAGGAAGACCCCTCCCTGAGGGGGCAGCGAGCGTCCACCATAACTTCCTCCTGCTGTCCTCTCCTTATAAGGGGGGAACCCTGCTCCATGTACTGAGGTGCTGCTGTACTGGGCCCCTCTGTCCCCCTACGGCCGACGGGCCCCTGGGGCCCGCCTGGAACCTGCAGCGCGGCGTGGCGTTTCTACCGCTCGCTGTATCTCCATTCATGTAATGAGTAATGGCCGGCAGTAGACTCTACTGTTGTTGTTGTTGCCGTTGATGTTGTAGTGTCCTCTACTTGCCCTCTGCAGGAACGCGTCCTCCCAGCCTCACTCAGCCCATGCACATGCAGCTGGCGGCCGACAGGGAGGTGATGGTCCTCCAGGTGGTCTGGGCGTCCATGAAGGAGACGGGCTCGTAGCGGTCGGGGCGGCAGCAGGGCTGGCCGCTGACCTTGCGTGCAGTGTGGCGTGGCAACGAGCCGTTCTGCAGCAGCGCCTTCAGCGCCAGGTCGTAGTTGGTGCGGGACGACTGGCATGAGCCCACGCAGAACTTGAAGAGGACGATCTCGTCCGAGTCGAAGCCCAGGCCCAGGTCCCGCACCTTCATCTCCCGTTTCTCCACGCGGCAGTCCCGGCTGCTCTGCTTGGGCGTGTGGCTGGGTTTGCCCCGCCCCCGGCCCCTCTCACTGCGCCCCTTCTCCCTCTCGCCCTCGTTCTCCTTCTTCCGTCTCTTCTTCTTCTTGGGCGTGCCATGGGGCGGGGGCTCCGAGGTCTCGGAGGAGCGCGGGAAGCGGCCCGCCCACCGGCGGCTGGGGTGGTCGTCAGCCTCGTCCGCCACGTACGGATCTGAGGAGGAGAGGAGGAGGAGGACGTGAGGAGAGGAGGAGGAGGACATGAGGAGAGGAGGAGGAGGACATGAGGAGAGGAGGAGGAGGACATGAGGAGAGGAGGAGGAGGACATGACGAGATAAAGTTTAGATAAAGTCAAATACGTTTTGGTACGAGGCTAGAGCTCAACTGTCTATGTCCTATGTGCCCTGTGTGTGTGTGTATGTGTGTATATGTGTGTGTGTGTATGTGTGTGTTTGTGTGCGTGTGTGTGTCTGTGTGTGTCTGTTTGTGTGTGTACCGTGGAGCGTGTGCCAGGTGGGGTAGGGGTCACCGTCGTCTTCCGGTTCTTCCTCCACCACCGCTGGCAGCGGGACAGGAAGCTCCCTCTCCTCCTGGCTCCCCCCCAGGCCCAGGGCCCGGCCAGGGTCTGGCCCCTCTCCGGGGTCCGCGCGGTCAGGCCCCGTACCGGCTCCTCCCACTAGGGGCAGCAGAGAGACCACCACCCACAGCAGCACCTTTAGAGTGGAGTTGGAATGTTTTACGTGTAAGCGGCCAACTGCAGAAACATTTTGTGCGCTGATTGAGTTTCCTTTGTTGTCAACGAGAGGCGGCAAATGCGCTGGCGGTTGGAGGTGAGGGTATGTTGCAATGCGCCAACTCAGAGGAAAGCCTCCGGCACTGTGGTCGGTTCACTGGCTAATTGCACAGCAGGAAAAGTCTAAGCCTCCATTTGTTTTTGGAACGTAAAGCCTGGGATTTTCACAGAATTAGAGCTTATTAAAAATGTAAAGGAGGGAATAATTGATCTGTTTGGGAGCAGAATCTGGAAACCTCATGCGTAGGACAAAGCAAGAGGCGCTCTCTTTTAACAGAATATAAAAACGTCAGCCAAACAAACACACACACACACAGACACACACACACATACACACACATACACACACACACAGGACAGACACATGAATAAAACAGGGATAAACAGGGCCAGACAGAGCAAGAGATTGACATTCAGACAGACGGATAGAAACAAAGAGAAAGTGAAGGACAGACAGAGAGACAGATAAATAAAGCATCACAAACCTTGGCACTGTGCGACATGAGGGAGGACATTGCTCGTCTATCCCTCCTCCACATCCTCCATCTGGCCACACCTGAGTCAAGAGTAGAAGGGGGAGCAAGAGAGGATGAGAAAGATAGAGAGAGAGAGAGAGAGAGAGAGAGAGAGAGAGAGAGAGAGAGAGAGAGAGAGAGAGAGAAGATAAGCAAAAAGGTGAGCCAGGACTCAGTCAACCTTTCCCCTTTCCATGGCAGCGGCTCTGAATGCACTAACATAAACTAAGGGCAGGTAAATGCGGGCGATAGGGTTATCTGTGAACTAACAATAGTTGGTATACTGTAGGGAAAAAATAATAAAAGCAGGCCCTGGGGGCCCCTGAAGAAACCCACATGTCACATAAATCACGTCCACAATGCCAGAGGACAGCGTGTTTATTGTTGTTGCACTAAAGGCCAGTGTGTGTTGCCAGCTAGGGTGGCTCGTTTTGGCTTGCTTCAGAGACAGGGGCTCAAAGACTCCCCCACCTCCTCACCCAACACCCACCCACGCCCCTGATATACCTGTCAAAGGTATTCTTTCTGGGCAATCCCTGCGATAGAGAAACAAAGGCAATCTCTTTGAGAGAGAGAGAGAGAGAGAGAGAGAGAGAGAGAGAGAGACAGACAGAGAGAGAGAGCACTTCGCGGAGGTCCCCCACTGAAACCCGCGAAGATACAGCAAGAGAGATAAGGCGCGTTATAGATGGAGGTGGATGTTTATATACGTGCTGCGTGGATGCTTGTGTTGGCTGCAATGCTCCACACACAGACACACACACACACACACACACACACACACACACACACACACACACACACACACACACACACAACCTGGGGCCATCTGAGTTTATGCTCTGTCCCCAGAGATAAACTGGCCAGAGGTCAGCAAGTTGGTTCCCGCTATAGCCGCCACAGTAGCAGTTAGCGCTAGTTATCATACATTGAGGATCATGGAATCGCTCTGCGATGGAAGACCTTGGCTGCAGGGGTGCTGAACATTTTCACAAGTTGAAAAGTTCAAAGTTCCCAGGAAAAACAAAACACTAAGCAAGTGAGATTCCATGAGCGTGTCAAATCTATCTTAGACTTAAGTAAACAGCTATCAATACATCATGAGATTGTTCCGAAGTACACAAATAAAGGATTCCCGTATTCTGATTAAATCGTTTTCTCAAAGCCGCACTCTGCCTTCAACTCGCTCCTTTCTGATCCTGTGCAATGTGAACGCATGAAACACAAAGCGTACAATGAAGGCGCTGTGATCTGATGTGATAGAGCTTACGGCCACACATCAACCCCCACCTGTTACCTCCAGATAGCGCCGATAACGCTGCGATGGCAGTGAAAGCCTATGGAGGAACACATCAGTGTGTGTAATGTAAGCATCGGTGGTGGAGATATAGATGTGGAGTGTGGCAGTGAGATACCTTCTGTACAACACGTCGAAGGTAACACCAGCATGGAAACATATCTTCACTCATCATGTTTGGTCTTTTCTTTGAACTCAGTTTAAAGAAATTGTTTTTGACAATTTTTTACAGTTAATTTACCGTTTTCAGTCACCTACACACACACCTCAGGGGTGAGAACATTTGGAGAGAGAGAGTGGCACAAGTAAGACAAAGTAACAAAAATGCAGAAAAGAGAAGAGTGTATTTCAGATGGAGGGACCAGTAACTGATCCCGTCAGTGTCAGGAGTCCTTGGGTCTGTTATTGTGATCTGTTCACATGGAAATGAAAACAACTCAAACTCTGACTTGCACCACTACCAAGCACCGCCGCTGAAGCTAAACAAACTCCCCTCATTTACTTCAATTCACCACTTACACAAACAGGGACCAACCGGTTTCAGATACTGGTTCCTAAAGGGCAGGTAGGGGGGCAAGGTGTTACTGGCTCAGTACACCAGTGTACCTGAAGTGTACCTGGAGGTACACTGTGGACCCTCGGTAGGGGATCAAACCCAGTTCCTTTAAGCTGGGAGCCAAACACACAAGCCACTACACTCTCCGTCCAGAACCTGTTCTCCCTCTCTAACCTTACTGACAACAGCAACCAGCCGAGTGTGGGCGGTGTGAGGGGAGGTGGGGGGTCTCTCCTGTGGGGGGCCGGGCCCGGCGTTGCTCCGTGTCCTCCTAGCGCCGCAGCTGGCAGCTCTTAGCCCTCCTCCTCCAGACCGCTCGCTGAGGGCCCACACGGGGACGCCTGCCTGCTGCTTACTTTCACCCCGGCGCTCTGGAGCTGTTTACAGCCCGGCGCCTCCAGCTCCTCAGCGAGGAGCAGCAGGAGGGGGCGGGGGAGGGGGGAGAGACGACCTGCAGACCTCAAGAGCTCCACAAGTCAACTGATGAGGGTAATAATGTGAGGAGGTGGGGGTGGTCGGGAAGTGGGTGCGTGGGTCGGTGGCCGGAGGGAACTCTTTGTCTCTACCTTTGCAGGCATCAGTGTGTGTGTCTGTGTGGGTGTTTGTGTGTGTGTGTGTGTCTGTGTGTTTGTGTGTGTGTGTGTGACTACATGTGGTTGTGCATGTGTGTGTGCGCATGCACAGATGTGTGGGCGCATAGGAGTAGGTGTGTGCATGTGTTTGTCTGTACATGCGTCTGTACATACGTGTGTGAGTACATGTGTGTGTGGTGCATTTGGGGAAACCTGCGTCACTGTGTGTGTGTTAATGCACGTCTGCATGCTCTGCACCTAGGCCAGGAGAGCAGCAGAGCATGTGTTTGTTCTTTGTGTGTTCCTGATTAAAGCCCTGGGTTGGTCCATCAGCCAGGCAGCGCACTGCTAGCAGCGCCGTGCAGGCCCTGTCCACTGATGAGCGCGCTACACTCCCCGTCCAGTGGTTAGCGCGCTTCACTCTCCGTCCAGTGGTTAGCGCGCTACACTCCCCGTCCACTGGTAAGCGCGCTACACTCTCCGTCCAGTGGTTAGCGCGCTACACTCCCCGTCCACTGGTAAGCGCGCTACACTCTCCGTCCAGTGGTTAGCGCGCTACACTCCCCTTCCAGCGGTTAGCGCGCTACACTCCCCGTCCAGCGGTTAGCGCGCTACACTCCCCGTCCAGCGGTTAGCGCGCTACACTCCCCGTCCAGCAGTTAGCGCACTTCACTCCCCGTCCAGCGGTTAGCGCGCTACACTCCCCGTCCAGCGGTTAGCGCGCTACACTCCCCTTTTGGTTCCGTCCCCAGGTAAACCTGTTTGGAGCCGACTTGTCCTTCTCCCCCTGCTCCTGCCCTCTCATCAATAGAGCACGCTGAACAACGGTTATTATCTGTGTCTGAGCTCTATATGACTCAGCGCTGCCTGGGTTACTTCCAACCACAATTGGGAGTTTTTTTTCTATGGATTTCAAACAAAGCTGGAAGGAAATAAAGGTCCTCCTCCTCTCATGGCCTAATTCTGCTTTTATCCAGAGCCACTCACAAACAAGGCAGAGAACAATCTACGCATAGCATCAGTACTGCAGGCCGTACACGAAGTCCAACTGCTGAACAGAGTATGAAAAACAACAACTTCTCTGCCTCTCTTGTATGCTACTCTCAAGATCACACCGTTGTGTCGTTTTTCTGTAACCCTGGTGTTATATGCTGCTTCCTTGACTAGGTTGCTCTTGAAAAGAAGGTTTTGATTTCAGTTCGGATCTCAAATGTCCGTCTCCCCCGGTTAAATCCAACTGAATAAAGTTCAAACCGGAGGAGGTTGATTCTGTAGCTCCTCGCCAGCTCTCCTCAATCCCTTTACAGTGTATCAGCCTGCATACAGCCTCTCCCCAGCAGCTCCTCTCCACACCAGGGCAGAACACCACCCCCCCATTCAACACTTCACCTCACCCCCCGTTTAATGATAGTATGAGACTCATATGAACATATTAACCACCTGGGCTCGGGCCCCTCAGGGGCCGGCGCAGCGGCCCCAGAGATAGGAGACTCCTCCGCTGCAGTCATGCGTTTCCAACGCCGTCTTGGGGCTATCCCGTTACCTCCTCCAGAGGACCACACGGCCCGGGCCCCTGCCGCCTGGATAGAGCACATGGAGGCCTCCTCCCACGGAGCCTCAATCTCTGCAGAGTCTTTACTGGTAATAGTCTCCCAGTGGAGCAGATTTGCTGGCTGTGTTTGTGATGTGCGGGTATCTGTGTGTGTGCGTAGGCGAGTTTGTTTTCTGTGTGTGTGTGTTTGAACATATGTCTGTGATTTGTATATGTGTTAATAATGATGAGGGTTAGTGTCCGTAGTGTGTGGGAAAAAAAGGTGTGAAAGTGAGCATGTTTAGTGTGTAAATGTGTGCAGGCATTTGAGTCTGTGTTCATGCATGCACAAGCACACTTTCTTATGTGTGTGAGCGTGTGTGTTTTCAAATGTTTTGTGTGTGTGTGTGTGTGTGCGTGTGTGTGTGTGTGCACGTGCGTAGGCAAGGTGATTTGACCCCCAGCCTTAACTTGTCATTGCCACGGCGGCGCCTGATTGCGGCCGGGAGAGGGAGAGAGAAACAGAGTACAGTAAATCACAGCTGGCTCAATAAAAGACACCTGCAGTGAAAGAGGAGACGACTGAGGGGGGGGGGAACGGATGGGAGGGCGGAGAGAGACCGAGAGAGCCGTGGGGAGGGAGGGACACGGGGAGAGAGAGACCCAGAGAGCCGTGGGGAGGGAGGGACACGGGGAGAGAGGGAGCGAGAGTGATGGAACACCAGGGGAGTCGTTGCCTGATGACTACCAGACCCAGCCGAGCGCAGGAAGGGCCTTGAGACGGGCCCCTGACTGTGATGTCGGCTCCCTAATATGTGGCCCTGGGCTGAGCGTTTATTGTCCAGACAAAAGGAGTGCCATACGGTGTGGAGAGCGCTGGGGCTGATCACCGGTCATGACTTGTTTGCTGCTGGTGTGCTCTGTGTTGAAATATGACCAAGGGCCCCCTGGGATGCAGGGCAGGGTCAGAAATAAAATAAAAGCCAACCCCTACCGTGGTGAATTTACGATCGTTCAAATTCAATTTTCCCGAATAAATCCCTCTTTGGGAATGTGTTTGTGCGCAGGTGTTGGGAGGAGTGCTCATCCAGACTGCTCGTGTGTCTGTCAGTTCTGTCACTGGAGGGTTGGGCCTATTTCAACTGTTTTCAGCAAAACAAACATGACTTTGATGTATTTGGTGACTACTGCTGAAGAAAAGGTGCACATTAAGTGGTTGGAATGTGTTGTCAATCCTAATAAACCACTGAAACAAAGAGTGTATTTGTTTCAAAACGTCTTCTTTTGTAATGAAACGCACCATGGGGCATGGCAGATGGACTGAGACAGCAGATGTTAGACAGAGCGATGGATACAAGTTGAACACTGGGACCCGGTGGGGCCTGATGAAAAGATCAAGGGCCTGGGAATGGAGTGGAAAACACAAAGATAGAAGGAGAATACAGTAGAGGAACAGGTACAGCTGTGTGTGTGGGAATGGCAGAGAAGAAAGATAGAAAGAGAGAGGGAGAGATATAGAAAGGCAGAACGAAAGAAAGAAAGAAACAAAGAGAGAGAAAAGAAAGAAAGAAAGAAAGAAAGAAAGAAAGAAAGAAAGAAAGAAAGAAAGAAAGAAAGAAAGAAAGAAAGAAAGAAAGAAAGAAAAGAGAGCAAGGAAGAAAAAAGTATATGTATAAAAATGGGGAAAAATATACAAGAAATTCATTGAAAAATAAAAGTAGAGTTTGAGGAACGGACGAGTTCCAAGAGAGAGAGAGAGTAGCAGGCGAAGGGCAGAAAGAGAGAGTGTGAAAGCAGAAGAGCGAGGCCAGCCAACCAGTAATCCCATAATCCCTAGCAGGCAGGCAGGCAGGATGTAATTGCTTGTTAGTGCCAGTTTCCTTTCCTCCTCTTTAGCGGGCCTGTCACCGATGGAGAACCACAGAGCTGTACGCCACAATGAGAAACAGATAGGAGGTGCAAGCACTCGCTTCAGGTGGTTACAGACCCCCCCCCCCCACACACACACACACACACACACACACAAACACACACACACTTTCTCTTCTTTCTTTCTTTCTCTGCTCTATTGCTCTTTTCAAGCAGCATATCCAGGGGGGGGGGGGGGGGGGGGGGGCAGGGAGGTACCCAAAGTGTGGACATTCAGCCCCTGGAGGGGAGGAGGCTGCCTGCGGGTTCCTCATTACTATTGTTTCCCTCCTCGCCAGAGTGAAGGAACGGCTGACAGGCTCCAGATTCTGGGCTTTCTGTCCAAGGCTTCCGCCCGGCTTCCAGGTCTTGTCAATATCATCCAGCCCAGACTGTGTTGACAGGTGCCACTCATCAAACCGAATGTGAAGAGGATTGATTTTCATGTGGAGGTGTGTTGATGGGGATCTTTTATTCAAAATTAATACAGAAATGTGTATTTATGTTAGCACAGCTGAAAACGGTTGAATAAAATTGTGAGTTTTCATCGAAAACATGAAGTAGACCCCAAACATTTCAAAGGATGTGTACATCAGCGCTGAAGTTCACTGTTAGCTCCTAGCCCTGAGCTAACCGTTAGCTCCTAGCCCTGGTCTTCTTCCCCAGGTAGCCCGCCGAGGAAACCTGCCTAATGAGCCCCTTCCACAGCGTTAAAGGGGAGAGGGTTTTGGTGGAGTTCAGCGCCTTTGAAGTGTGAGAGCGGTCGGGATTAGCACCTCAGCACATGCAGACCAGAGTGCACCGACTGAGGCAGTGAGGTCGGACGTGAGAGAGAGTTAATGCACGCCATTAAACGCCCGGGAACTAGGGGCCATAAATTAGACGTTTCAAGAACACGTTAAAAAATTTCTGTGAACAACAGGTTAACCTTTCGTTAACTCAGACCGCGTTTCTACAGTTGGGAAATGACGTAGTCAGTAAAAAAGAGGGCTGCTGTAGAAGTAGTCAGACAAATCGCAAATTAATACTTCCTCGTAGCGTTATTGCAGGCATGCCAAGATATAAATCACTCAATTGACATTAATGTGACGGTCTGAAGCAACAACAACAGAAAATCTGTTAGTCTTCGTTATTCTTACGAGACGTCCCCCCTTTAAGAAGCCGAAAAAAAAGAGCTTGTATCAGAACAAATCCAACGGGTTCATTCAGTTCCCTAAGCTAGCCCTAACTGAGGTCATCCCTATGTTCCCCAGGTCCTATGTTCCCCGGGTGCAAAGGGTTAGGGTCAGGTTTAGGGTTATGGTTATGGTTAGGGTTAGGGTGAGGGTTAAAGCGGACCCGGGGAACATAGGACCCGGGGAACATAGATACGCTCCCCCCTAACTAACACTGGTGTACTTATTATGTTCACTGTTTGATTCCTCAGCCTTGAAGCAAGGTATTTTATTCTAATTATTAAATTACATAAAACAGACTGCTTATAAACCGCAAAATTGAATTGTATTGTTTTTCATCAATCCATCATCATCATCATCATCATCATCAATAAATTCAAAGAAACGTTAAAGGAAAAAAGAGTGTATTCTGAGATGCGTTTCACAATTCTACTGTCATTCTTTAACTGGTAATAAAATACTTCAATTCATTCCTCAAAAGGTCACGTTTCCCACAGCAGAGGAACTTCTTTTATGTAACTCTTTTTTAATGCTTGAATGATTTATCAATGATTTTTGATGATTGAATGATAAATCAAACAACAATATTTGTTGTTTGATATATAAATAATAATTTACATCTATATATATATATGTTATATAAGTTATATATGCTGCAACATGACTATGCTGCGATTAAAAAAAAAAAACTTAAACAATGAATTAGAAACATGCTAAAGGCATGAGGTAAAAGCCAAACCTAACCTCCATATTGCTAACAGCATTCCTATCGTACCTCTGGAGATGCTGAAAGGCATCTTGTCTGTAATGTTAACCATGTGCCATCACCAGGAAGAAAATATCACTCATATCAGAATCCCAAGAAACATGTCACAAAACAGAGCTTTCTAATGCAAATAAGAATGTACATGAACCACCACTTCATGGTTCCTGGTTCTCAGCCTCAAAGACTTAAGTTACACATCACCGGTTCTAGTTTCTCACACTAGAAACAGTGAAAAAGAGAGAGAGAGAGAGAGAGTGATTCCCACTGTCCCTGGTTGATTATAACACTGGAATTCCAGGTTGATTAAGCTGGTTAGAGGAAGGCAGACAGACAAGAAGAGAAAGAGAAAGAGAGTGAGAGAGAGAGAGAGAGAGAGAGAAGGGGGGGAGAGAGAGTGCTTGGGTGATCTTCACCTTAAATGGGAACACATTTAGCAGAGCTGGAACAATAATCAGAGGGTGGGATTTCATTTGACAGCTTTAGTAAGGACAGCGACCCTTGAAACAATCCCAAACACGGCGGCGGAGAGAGAGAGAGGAGAGGTTAAGCTAGGAACGAGAGAGGGAGAGGAGATAAGGCATCCCTCACTCTTATTAGTTTCCTCATAACTCGCCCTCTAGTCTCATGCATACATTACTCACACGCCGTGGCTGTCACTGAGAGACGCACGCACACACACATAGCCATGTGCACACCACCACATGCATGTCCATCCACAGACTAAACGACCCACCCATAGACACTCTCGCTCCCTGGAAAAAATACAGATTTTCCCTTATTTGACGCAAACACACACAGACCTTTTATCACCCACTGTCACCCGCCGCCTGACACACACTTTCACCCTCATATCCTCCTCAATCTCCTCCGCAAAATCAAGCACATTCACCAGTCTTCACAAACCGCCATCAATGACACGTTGCGCACTTGACATCACTGACCCCTCACCCTCCCTCCCTCCATCCCCCCACACACCCACACACACCCACACACACACACACACACACACACACACACACACACACACACACACACACACACAATGCATTCATACCCCAACACAGTGGCCATTAGTGTGTCTTATGTCTGGGTTGGACCAACGCCCCTCCAAAGGGTCCCCCTGCTCCCCCGAGCCCCAGACCGGCTCTGCCTGTAATGACCTGGTCTGAAGGTTCAAAGCAGCACCCCCTTCACCCAGACATGATTAATGAATCTGACCTGCTAATTTTAGCTGAACACGGCTTATTGTGTTTCGGAAAAATAAAAAACCTTGCCGACACAAACACTTGACTACAACCGGGGGGCTAGTTAACATTCTTTTTGAGTACAAAAAAAACTAAACTAAAAAGCTTTTGTTGGGTTTGGTTTTGTGCTTAAAGGGAGATGTGGTGGCGATAAGAACAGGAGTTTATGTTTCATCAGTGTTTCCAGTAAAGCATTAACTGCTACTTTGTTCTAAAATCTAAAAGTTGTTTGAAGTTTGAAGAAGCCAATGAAAAAAAAAGGAAGAAATCCCAACAACATGAAAATGATGATTAGTCATTTACTATTAGAGGAACAATTCCAACAGGCCCGCAGACAACATGAGAAACTACAAAAAGCTTCGGCTCGGGACAGCAGAACAAGCATGGGAAGCATTTGTCTGAAGGAATACATCTAACAAATCTGGAATTCCTTGTTGTCAGATCATGCCTGCTTCAGTTTGCCCTGGAGGAATTACTTAGGGTCAGCGCGTTCCCTAATCACTTCCAGATTGGACTTACCCTGTGGCACGACTTCACGTTGCATAATCAATCTCTCTTCCCTCCTCCCGCTAGCTCCCATCGAGGGGGGCTGGACAATCAGAGACGTTACGCAGTGAAGACAGAAGCAGGGCCCTGCGCTGTTCTGCTGACGGCTCGCACCCCTCGGAGCCGACTAGGTTCCACGCTGCGTAAGTCCTCCACCTCACGGTGGACGGCCTCCACCACCTCTGCGCCTCAGGGCGGGGGGGGTCGGAGGGCTTCCTGCCGCTATGCGTGGAATAAGTTGCGATAGAGCGCGGCCCGGACCTCTCTCTCCCCGTAGTGACCCGCGTCCGTCACGGGCTGGGAACCCCCCAGAGGGCAGGGGGAAGCAACAGTTGGATACAGGTCACAAATTCTCCTGCAGACCAGGGTGTTTGTTTGACATTAGAGGTGTAGTGTATTCTTGGCTAATCGACCCCCCAGTGAGAAGGTCACTGGGTTTGATCCCCCCCCCCCTGTGTCCACAACCTACTACGAGGCACCCCCCCCCCCCCCCCCCCCCCCCCAGCACCTTGTTGCTGTGGAGCATCGGTGCTAGTACTACCCACTGTGCCTATCGACATTCACCTTAAGTCGCTTTGCATTGAATAGTGTGCTTACTAGTAAACAATACATTATTTGGAGATCAAGTTGCCTTGTGTGAGAGAAGATGAAGAGGGGGGGGGGGGATTAGTGATGGTGGGCTCAGAGGAGGCTCTCCGGGGTTCGTTTACTTGAGAGGTGTGGAGGTCGCCCGTGAGAGGGGGATCAGCGCAGCGGCGGGGGGATATTTACGATGCCGTGATAGCAACTCTGTGAGGGGGGCCACACAGCCTCGCTACACCCGACGTTTCTCCTCTAAATCCCCCTTCCTAGGACCGAGCAGTAAAACATTATGAGACAAAAATAATCCCCCTTTCTAAGCCTGTACCAAGCCATTTTTAAAAAAAGATATATATCAACAGCCGACATCCTTAAGAGGTTACATGTTTGCTGTGAGAATGCTGATACTTTTTACTGACTGTGACTTTTAGTGTGGTCCCCCTAGTAGGACGTATTTGGACAACATGACGACACTCGTGTCAATACAGAATAATAATACGATACGGGGACAGGACAACCGCTGCAGAACCTAGCGCCAACATGATAAGGAGATTAAGGCGACAACGCCAATAAACAAGATAACACGTTTTCCTAAAGCTGCGCGACAGTTTAAACACACCAGACCACACACTGGCAGCGGGCCGCTGGAGAAGGCACCGGACCGTCAACACACTGCCGACCCCCTGACCTTTGAACCCAGCAAGTAAAAGTAGTGGTGGCCCTGTCGAGGAGGTGAGAGATAACTACAGGAGGTGTAAAAAAAGGTCTGGAGACTCTGCCTCATGTGAGCCGACTGCTACAAACACCATCCAGGTGTTACGACAAAGGACTAGAAGCGGGTGCTTTGGTGTTTGGTCGTTAGCTAGAGCTAGCGTCGGCAGTGGAGGATGAGGTACAGCGTTTTGAAAAATTTCAACCAATGTCTTTTTAAAAGAGTTCTTACCGCTGAGCTCTGTCTCTGGCCTCAAATGCTAATAAGAGTGAGTGGGTTTGTTCTTCAGAGCATTAGGCTGGAGATGGGAACGAGCAGCGACTCAACAGCGGCCTAGAGTATAAGGAGGACACCGCGGTGGGGTGGGAACATCAACCAGCCTCCATGCCATGCGTGTTAATCATCCTGAGAGCCAGCCTGCTTGTTTACATGAATGCGTGCATTTTTCTCCTGTGACCCATGTGTGTCAGGCTTTAAGTGGCTGAGCAAGCGAGTGAAGCGAGTGATTTAGGTAACGGGTGATGATTGAGTGAGTGAGACAGAGATCCGTAGAGGAGTGTTTCATGGTGTGTGTGTGTGTGTGTGTGTGTGTGTGTGTGCATGTGAGATGGTATCAGGAGGTGACATGGAAGTGGATTCAGTGGCATATTCTTATTGAGGTTGAGGTAGCCCAAACCATATAGCAAACTAATTTGGTTATATTTGACCAACAATTTTGTTTATCACCAGTGATCTGAGATTCCAATAAAACATAAGTTTAACGTCACAAGCATAGAGAACCCTTTGTATTATCTCGTTTTTTATGCATCCAACAATTTAAATTATTCCAATATTTTGCCTGAATATAACCATCAGTGTTTTTGCAGAATAATACTTAACTTGCTTCTGAAACCTACACAGACTTGGCCTGATAACCTCCGGCTGAATAATCAAACAAATAGCTCCAATATCCATTTCATTGTTTACAGCACACATAAGACCAGGCCATGACCGATGTCGACCTGGTGTCCTACTTCCACAGCAGCTTGTAAGATAAAACAAAACAAAACCCAACAAACCAGATACATGAAGTACAAGAATACCGTGTGTAGGCCTATACACGTTATACTAGGTTACAACCTACTAATCCTACTTAATTACTACAAAAAATGTTTTCAATAATTAGTTCACAATATAGGATTCCATGTGCGTCACACAGGCAGAAAGCGGGAATAGTTACACACTAACTATACATAAAAATCGACCATGAAAAAAAAATGTAGGAGAGAATAAGATTGTATTTAACTCCCACCCCTCATCTCTCTGATCTACCCGTCCTGTGTGACAATAATGTAAACGAAAAATGAACTCTCTTTACGCACATGTCTAGTAGCCACCTTTCCCTACATAACAGAATACAACCAACTTGTGGGCTAGCTTGTGTTTATGAAGTAGAAGATGACACACACATAGCCTATAATGACACATGAATGGGAGGGGTTGTGTTTTGGGTTAGGCTATATAAACTTTCAAAACATTTAATTTAGACCGAGCGGGACAGATACGGCCAATATGTGACCTTTTGGTGAAGGGGATAAACACGGAGGACGAGCAGAAGTACAATATATCCTCATATATCCTCATATATCCTCATATATATATATATATATATATATATATATATTCCATTTTAGTGTTTTTTTCTGCGTGTTGACAGCATGGCAAAACTCCGTATAGTGGTGCCACGACGACGGGAGGTACGACACATCAGTGCCTTCTTACCTTCACCAACCTGTTGAGTCTTGCCGCCGTCGTTTTGCATGATTGAGGACCAACAGCGCTGAGCTCACAACATGTGTCCCGGTAAAGTCATCCCGAGGTCGGACACCGTGAGCAGAGATCATGTGGTCGGCTGAGCCCACACGGCTCCACTCGGCGCGCTCCTCACCTAATGTTCAAAACACCGAAACGCATCCGATGCGATCCGCAAGAAAAACTTCAACATGAAGTTGGTTTAAAAAAACAACAATAACTTCTCCAAAGTCTCCCACTGTGAAACATTTAAACACCCATGCAACAAGCCTTCACGCAGGTCGTCCACTGCGCAAACACGCACATCTCCAAGTGTCCACTTGTCGTCTTTCTGTGAGCTATTTGGGCTGATCGGGACGAGGATATCCAGTGATCCGGGGAC
Organism: Pollachius pollachius; assembly: GCF_949987615.1. Classification (NCBI taxonomy): domain Eukaryota; kingdom Metazoa; phylum Chordata; class Actinopteri; order Gadiformes; family Gadidae; genus Pollachius; species Pollachius pollachius. The sequence continues at coordinate 19,276,766 of NC_136947.1, read as the reverse complement.
TCCGCCGCTCCGGTGTCGTACCGGGAGTGTAGGACAGAGGTACTGAACAATGCAGGACTAGAGGCTGTATGCGTAGAGAGCGAACAGCCGCGCTGACAGTCAGGGAGTGAAACCAGAGCACGCCGCCACTGGTGAGACTGCTGTGATTTCTTCTCCCCATCCACAGAGCTCAGAGGTCTGTCTGTTAGTGGGGAGGAAGTGCGATTGTCATGCTGTCAGTTTTTGCCGCTCTGAAAATGAGTTGAGGAATCGGTGGAGGAATCTGGTAGTGTTTAAACGATTGGGAACCTCTCTCTCTCTCTCTCTCTCTCTCTCTCTCTCTCTCTCTCTCTCTCTCTCTCTCTCTCTCACTGTATACATAATGCACATTCATACATTTGGAGTCTTACTGCATTCCACTTGTAGGCACACACACATTGTCTCACGCATATGTTTTGCACACACTTATTGAGCGTGTTCACACACACACACACACACAGACACACACACACACACACACACACACACACACACTCACACACACACACACACACACACCCACACCCAGCCGACACAATCACTTAACACACATATGCACCCTCATGCTCGGTGCCACCCTGGTTGGTGTTTGCACAGTCATCCCCCGGCCACTGCAGGCGTCGCCAAGTGTGCCGTCAAGAACAGCTGAAGGGTTGACAGGAGGGAGACGAGGAACAACAAGGAGCTGCCAGGGATTCCTCCAACACACACCCCACCCCCACCCCACCCCCGGACATAGGTGCACAGACTCGCCCAGTCTCAGGCTCCTGTGTGCCGTCGACCAGCGAGCGGGAATTCCCGTTGCTCTCTCTCTCTGTCTGTCTCTCTCTCTCTCTGTCTCTGTCTCTGTCTCTGCCTCTCTCTCTCTCTCTCTCTCTCTCTCTCTCTCTCGCTCTCTCTCTCGCTCTCTCTCTCTCTCTGTTTCTCTCTATCTCTGTCTCTCTCTATGTCTATCTCTGTCTCTGTCTCTGTCTGTCTCTCTGTCTCTCTCTCCGTCTCTCTCTCTTGCCCTCTCTCTCTCTCTCTCTCTCTCTCTCTCTCTCTCTCTCTCTCTCTCTTCCGCCCACTCTGTGCACTGCTCCCCAGGCATGGCACCCCTCCTCCAAACACCGCCGCCCCCTCCCCCTTGCCAACCCTACTGCCATCACAACACAGAAGGAAGGGCCCTGGTGCGGAGGCCCTCAGGCTGCTGGCACTCCCAGCAGGGCAAACAGTGAGGCCCCGCGCAGCACAAAGGACTGCTGGGCAAACAGCACTGCCGCTAACCTGGCTTTCTCTCTCTCTCTCCTGTGACAGGGGCAGGTCTCTCGCCCTCTCTCTCTGGTGGCACCGCAGACAGGGAGGAGGGAGGGTCTTTCTTAGGTGTCTGTGGGGGCGACACCACCTTCTCTCTATAAATAGATCAACCATGCATGCACACACACACACACACACACACACACACACACACAGACACACACACACAAACACACACACACACACACAAACACACACACACACACAAGCACACAAGCACACATACACACTAACACACACAGCTGAGGTGCATGACATGCCGGAATGTTGTGCCAGACACTCGGGATGAGTTGAGAAGCAGAGGAGCTTGAGGGAGACAGAGCCTCCTATAGGACTGGTTTTATGGGTAGAGAGGCATTGACTGACAGTTTGACAAACTGGATAAAGCAAACTGAAAGAGTAAGCACCCGATAAGGTGTTATGAAGACCAGCATCACCACAGCAACTTACAAAGTTTGGGGCGAAAACAATCCCACAAATGTCTAGGGGGCTTTCCCTGTGGAGCCGGACCGAAGGGTTGGGACCATGATGGCGATACCTTGATGTGTCTCTGTGACGGAGGCCAGGGCGTCTCCAAGGGGCCCCTCATAGTCTCATAGTGTCTCCTTGGCCCCTCACTTTTTCTCACGGCCCCTAAAGGTGATAGATGGGGATGAATATGTTCCCTATTGTAGCAGGTTCCCATTGTGTGGCTGAAAGCTATGAGCCCTGTAAAGAGCAAGACAACAACAACACAGTGTCACAAGTGCGGCCACACACACACACACACACACACACACACACAAACATGTACATGTCAACTGTGTACACCAGGGGTGCTCACACTTTTTCAGCATGCAAGCTACTTATAAAATGACCAAGTCAAAATGATCTACCTACTACAAAAATGCTAAACATATTTATTCATGAATAAATTGAGAATTCTCTATGTGTACAATGTATGTTGATGTCCCTTGCATAACAGCATGAGCCCATATTGCACAACACAACAATATTAACTATGTACATTTTTTGTCATTACCTTAGTCTGATGACCTGCACTGAATGGAATCAGCCAGGGATGCATAGTCCGGTCAATAGCTGCTGACAGCCAGCCTCAAGCACACTTCCAAATGATCATCAGTTGTGGTGGAACGGTACTTGGACTTAATGATCTTCATGTGGGAAAAGGCTGACTCACATAAATAAGTGGAGCCGAATAACGCAGTCAAGGAGGTAGCACATTTCCTCATGTTGGGGTACTTTTCCTCTGTGAGTAAGTTCCAGAACTCTCCATGAGCTCTGGACTTCAGCTGAATGTCTGCTTGTAATGTCAAAATCTCATCTTCCACTCCAGAAGAGTTCAGGTGAAACAGTGTTGACATTTTTGATGCGAGGGAATCAACCTCAGCATCTTCCCGAAATGAATGTAGCGACTGGCTCGAGCAAAGAAAAGTCTTGAAAGCGTTTGTCAAACTCTGACAGACATTTGTCAATCTGCTCTGTGTAGCGTGCACTGACAGGCCTTCCCTTACATCTCGAGCTCTGACGCCAGGTTCTGGACGTTTGCCAAATCATGGCGCCGCAGCTTTGAGGAGAGATGTTGCATCTTTCGTTTGAATGCATTAACTGAGCTGATCATATTAATCACTGTTTTGTCTTTTCCCTGCAGCTCTAGATTAAGGTCATTCAATAGGTTTGTCAGGTCAGTTAAAAATGCCAAGGCTAACAGCCACTGACCGTCATTTAGTTGCTTGTATTCTGCATGTCCAGCTACACAGAAAAACTCCTTAATCTCCGGACAGAGCTCTCGAAATCTTTGCAGGAATTTCCCTCGACTAAGCCATCTCACGTCAGTGTGTAGCAACAACTCAGAGTGGTCGCAGTCAGCCTGCTCCAGATGTGCACGGAATAGCCGTCTTTGAAGAGATCTGGCGCGAATAGAACAGGCGATCTTCATTGCCACATCCATGATCTCTTTCATGTTGAGCATTTTAGTGCATAACGCTTGTTGGTGTATTATACAGTGGTAATTCAGGAAGTCCGGGAAAGCATCGTCCTCCCTGCACTTGGCAATAAATCCATTCACGCGGCCTACCATTGCGGGTGCTCCATCCGTTGTGATGGACACCAATTTGTGCACTGGGAGCTTGGTTTTCGTGATGAAGTTATTGAAAGACTGAAATATATCCTCTCCTTGCGTGTGTTCTTTCATGGGCAGTAGTGTTAACAGCTCCTCTTTTGCAGTCATGTCAGTAAACACCATCCGAATAAAAATGCACAACTGGGCTGTGTCACTCACGTCCGTAGATTCGTCCAACTGCAGTTAGAAGCACTCGCAATCTGCGATGTCCATCCAAAGTTGCTGCGTCAAATCCTCGGCCATGGCTTCACTGCGCCGTGTAACTGTACATCTTGACAGCTGGAGAGCTTTGATCGAAGAAAATATTTCTGCATTGTTTTTAAAGTCTCGGAACAATGAGTCAGCTGCTTCAATGAATGCCTCTTTTTTCCTTCTTGGAAGGACTTCTTGTTCTTAACAATTAAGTGGCTCACCCGGAATGATGCTTCGGTGGCGGCTTTGGCTTTTGAAGTTAGCTGTGAGAAAAATGACTGCTGTCCGGACAACTGGCATTTTAGTTCCTTCACCTTTCTCTTTCTCAGCTCGCTTTTCGGCGGGAAGTTGGTGTCGTAGTTTTTATGAGCAGTCCGAAAATGCCGCTCCACATTTCCCTTCTTCGGTATTGCAATGGTAGACTGGCAGATGAGGCAAACGCACTTCGAAAATGACATGAAAAAGAACTACTCCTCCCATTCCGTATGAAAGTGATACGTTTTTGGCTTCTTACTCGGTCCAGCTCCCCCACTCATTTTTATACCCTTTCTTAAGATTAAGAGAAAAATCCGAGGGTTAAAAATTGGAGGCTAACTAGGCAACTCGCAAGCTTTTTTTTTATTTTCCTGCACTTAGTGCCGTTGTTTGCGCATGCGCAAATTTCATAGGGGGGATGGATGATAGGCTGACGTCTATTTTTTAATGACTTTTTTTTTCCTTCAATGCCATGCGATCTACCCACGCTACCGTCGACGTATTGGGCATCCCTGGTGTACACAGATTGGCACATACCATGGCATTCATGTACGGCACACTCACACAGACCCACCGCACGCACAGACGCACACACACACACACACACACACACACACACACACACACACACAAAACAGGCTGTTGGGGCCATAGTTGTGCATGTCTCCTTTATTAGAGACATGCACAACTTGTTTTTTTTAATAAGTTGTGCATGTCTCTAATAAAGGAAGGGGCCGGGGCCTTGAGCTGATAATATAATGTAACATGAAGTCAAAACGTTTCACATGGAAGCCATTGTCGCTGTGCTGTGATCTTCAACTGGTCCCCAGGTCGAGGGGGGTCAGGGGAGGGGGTTCATATGTTTTTATAAATATATTTGTATGGACTTGTTGTGCCTTTATGGACAGGGAAGAGAGACAGGAAAGCGTTTTGGAGAAGAGAGGTGATGGCATGTAGCACAAGATCCCAGGTGGGATGGGTCCTGGGACGCTGCATGGAGCCTTGCCTCCAGGCCCAGCCCGGTAGCTGGTTGGGCCCCGGAGCCTCCCAACCTGGGAGGATTTAACGAAATGTACAGTATCTGGAGACATGCTGGATATAACAGTTTTGGGGAGGCGGGGAAGGGGGGAGGGGGTGCTGCTGATCAGAGACACAGATGTGAAGGACATATTATCTGGGGAAAGCTTTTGTTTTCCCTCTAAGGTTTCCTGTCCATGTGGCGCTCTTCTCAAGACCCTGTGTTCATCCTCCCTCACATACACTCACTCAGACACTCACTCAGACACACACACACACACACATACACACACACACACACACACACACACACACACACACACACATACACACAAACACAGACACACGCACACACACACACACAATCACACACACACACACACACACACACACACACACGTAACACACGCACACACACACACACAGACACACACATACACACACAAACACAGACACACGCACACACACACACAATCACACACACACACACACACACACACACACACACGTAACACACGCACACTCACACACACACACACACACACACACACACACATACACACAAACACAGACAATCACACACAATGACACACACAATGACACACACACACACACACACACACACAAGTTCACATACAGACACAGCATCATCTGAAGGTGTCTTTCAACATCGGGTTCAGTCCAAACCCAGGAAACCCTTTAGTCTCGCTCTTTCCCTCGGTCTGCAAGAAAAAGGGAAAGTCGAAATGGCCAAAAAAATCCATAAAACAGACTTTATAGGAAATCCAACAGGTGAGTATAACATGTTTAACAACCCCATAAACATTATCGCCCTCCCAACAGTTCATCAGCAGAGATTCACGTCTGCGTTTCCTCTGAGAGGAATGAGGAGGTACTGGCCCGTTCTGCATACAAACAAACCATAAAGCCAGACCTAAACATGTGGCCTCATTAAATGGTTCTGATGTGGTCACATCGAGGAGGGATGGAGAGCATGGCAAAGTCAACCTTTCTCCCCATTTCCCCAGTCCTTAAATAGTCCCCAAAATACCCATAAAACTCTTTTTGAGGCCCTTTGACTGTGCGGTATTTTGACATCGGCCTGGAGCTTAAGGAGGCCTTAGTGGCAGCTAAGAGTGCAGAGTGGTCCAGATGTCCTGGCCTCAGTTTGCCCCTCACAGAAAACACATCCACACACACGAGATCCTCTCTCTGTCAAGTTTGAAGAGTGGAATTGGAAGAATGCAACCGTGTCTGTGTTTTGATGGTCAAAACAATTGCAGTGCTTGACCGACAGCAGGTCAAACTAGCACTAGAACAAGGAAAGTGAAATGTAAGAATTGTAATTGGTGATGACAGCCTCATATTTGTCTTATTCACTTATTTCCTGCTGTCAACGGTCTGGGGTGGGGTATGGAGGAACAGAGGAGTTGGGCGTCAGGAGACCTGCTGTGTGTGTGTGTGTGTGTGGGGTGGGTGTTGGGAGGATTCTCCCTGCCGGCTCCCCACCACCCAGCACACATCAGGTCTCCACCCCTCGCGAGGGATTGGTAGCAGATCATAAACAGCAGGAATCCTCTTCCCTCGGATGCTTTTACTGTCATGTTTGAGGAATGTTCCGCCAAATTTGCTAATAATATCTCCATCACTTCTTTGAGTACATGAGCGGAAGTAGACGGAGATGGAGAACACAACGTCCCTTCCCACAAAGCCAGATGGTTATGGCAGTACTGTCAGGAAGGGTCAGGTCCAAGTTGACCTCTGGGGCGGTTGAGCATACTAGAGTTGACCTGTAGGAGAGTTGACCTCTGGGACATTTGGCCCCTAGGAGAGGTCCCCTCTTTGAGTACTCCCCCCACATGTGCCCGTGGTGAGTAAACAGCGGCCGTCCTGACGTTCTCCTCCTGCATCTCCGAGCGGGTGTGAACCCTCACCCCTCAAGCTCCTTTAAAGGGAGTTTATGTTTCAGCCCAGGGGTCGCAGCCCCCTCCCAAAGCCCGGTGAGAGAGGGCGGGCCGGGGAACCTGTCGCCGTGAATAAAGGGGTCCCCCGCTTGAAGCCCAGCAGGCGCTGCTCGCACCCCCATCCGCCGGATGAAGCGCCTGCAGGCAGCCGGGGCACCCCGGGGAGCAGGTCCCAAGTGGCAAATATCTCCTCCTCCACCACCAGCACCTCAGAGAGCTCCTCCTCCGCCACCAGCACCACCATCTGAAGGAGCTCCTCCACCACCACCACCACCCCAGAGAGCACCTCCACCACCACCCCAGAGAGCACCTCCACCACCACCCCAGAGAGCTCCTCCACCACCACCACCACCACCACCGCCACCACCACCACCCCAGAGAGCTCCTCCAACACCATCACCAGCACCAGCACCACCACCACCACCACCACCACCCCAGAGAGCTCCTCCTCCTCCTCCACCACCACCACCACCACCACCACCACCACCCCAGAGAGCTCCTCCACCACCACCACCACCACCCCCCCAGAGAGCTCCTCCTCCTCCACCACCACCACCACCACCACCACCCCAGAGAGCTCCTCCACCACCACCACCACCACCCCCCCAGAGAGCTCCTCCTCCTCCACCACCAGCACCTCAGAGAGCTCCTCCTCCGCCACCAGCACCTCAGAGAGCTCCTCCTCCGCCACCAGCACCACCATCTGAAGGAGCTCCTCCACCACCACCATCACCACCACCACCACCCCAGAGAGCTCCTCCAACACCATCACCAGCACCAGCACCACCACCACCACCACCACCACCCCAGAGAGCTCCTCCTCCTCCACCACCACCACCACCACCACCACCACCACCCCAGAGAGCTCCTCCACCACCCCCACCACCACCACCCCAGAGAGCTCCTCCACCACTACCACCACCACCACCACCCCAGAGAGCTCCTCCTCCTCCACCACCACCACCCCAGAGAGCTCCTCCTCCTCCACCACCACCACCCCAGAGAGCTCCTCCTCCACCACCCCCACCACCACCACCCCAGAGAGCTCCTCCTCCACCACCACCACCCCAGAGAGCTCCTCCTCCTCCACCACCACCACCCCAGAGAGCTCCTCCTCCAACACCACCATCACCACCACCCCAGAGAGCTCCTCCACCACCACCACCACCCCAGAGAGCTCCTCCTCCAACACCACCATCACCACCACCACCACCACCACCACCCCAGAGAGCTCCTCCTCCAACACCACCACCACCCCAGAGAGCTCCTCCTACACCACCATTACCCCAGAGTTTCTCCTCCACCACCATGGAGGCCCGTCAGAGAAGTTGTGGGGAGAAAGAGAGATGGAGAGCATGCTACAGAGGCAGAGAGAGAGGTCGGGGCAGCGAGAGATGGAAACAGAGAAGGCTACAGAGATATGGAGAAAGTGCCACTCAGAGAGAAAGATGGAGAAGGGAAAGAGTTAGCATTGAGCAGGCTATGTACGATGGCCGGAGTGGCTAGAGGGCCCAGGGCGTTGGTGGCCTGTGAAGAGGGGCCACAGGGGCCAATGTTACTGGCACCCCATTAACAGCAGAATGTAAACCGCTCACCGGCCCCTTTACAGAGCCCCAGGGATCCCCCCCTCCGCCAGAGCAGACTGAACAGAGTCAGAGTCGCCACAGCTGGACTCCAAGCTCTCCCACCTTCCTCATCCTCATCAGCATACAAAGGGGACTGAACGTGGCTGCATTTGATTCTCCTCATTGCTTTCTCTTGCTATACCTCTCTCTGGCTCTTCTTATGTCTATCTCTATCTCCCTGTCTCTCTTGATGTGCGTTTACATCAGTTACGAAGCAGACCAGGTGGCCTACGAGTTTGGCCGAGAACAACTGAAGGGTGAAATCAACATTGGAGCAGACATCTCACTTTATTTTTCGCTATTCTCTTTCAATGTCAGGCTCTTTTTCTCCCACTCTCTCGTGAGAGAGAGTGGGAGAAAGTATGAGTGCACTGGGGCCCTTAGGGATACGGTGATGAAACCAGAGCCTCATCAGAGACTGGCAGGTAGAGACAGGAACGTACACAGAGACTGAAGCATGAATGAGGAGAGAGGAGAGCTGGACGAGACCTGGGATGAAAGGACGGAGGGAGGGAGGGGGGGGAGGACTCCTGAAGATATGAGATAAACACACAGGAGAAAAAAACTGGAGTACATTAGGAGAGGAAGCCTGCCGAACGGAGGGGACAGAGAAATGGTTTCCCCCTGTCTGCTGAGGTCGGATACAGTACAACGGGAGAGGAAATCCCTCTGCTCCGTCTCCGGACTGGGGCTGTCGCGTGACGTAAGGGGCTTTATATAGGAGGTCATCGTTCCCCTTTTCAGTTGAACCTGTAATCCACTGAAGGGGATTTTGACATGACTTTGCTCCTGGAACGACGTACAGAGGAGGGGATTCTCTTGCGACTATCAACACATCAGTGACATCAGATGGTCACAGTTCGGACAAAACAAAGAGAAAAGACCAAACATGCACAGGAAATCATTTACAAACTCAATTTATTCAGTTGCCGAAAAGAACAAAGCAATTTTATAGCTATATATAAATATGTATACATCCAATATATATACATATACATATATATGCCTATATATATTTAAAAAAATAAAATACAAAAAAATAACGCTTGCAATTTTGATCCGTTGTCGGCGGCCTTCCAGTAGTGGAGTTCATATGGAGTTGAATTGTCAGTGAAAGGAAATACATTCTGCTTGAAAATGACAGGGTTGATATAAAGAGAAGATGGAGGATTGGTTATCCAGTTCAGTACAGCATTCATTACACATTAGGAAGATGAGAGCTTAAACCAGCCGACAAATCTGTTTGGTCTCCAAGTTTCTGTTGAGAAGTCGATGGTACCTTGTGATTTTTCTTTTTACAGTTGATTGTTCCCCACATAGGAATAATAAAGGGCGATGTGTCAACTATTTATATATACACAACACATCTATATATATATATCTATATAACAATGGATATTTAACTGAATTGTTTAACCGACATCCTTCAGTCCAACATTTCTCTTCTCTTAGTGCAATATATTGAGAAGGTTGTCCGCTGTACCCTAGCGTGAGCAGTCCTAGTTAAACCCAGTAGTTCAGGCAGTCTGAAGGTGGTGCCACTAATGAATCAGACATTTATTTCACCTGAATGGTAACAAAACTGATTCAACGTACAAAGCTGTAAGATGGACATAAAGGCCTTATGATGTGTCTATTGTTTAAAATTAGAAAAGAAGGCGCAGCCTTGGGCCGTATTCCACTAGCAGCCATCTTGTTTCTTAACGCTAGAAACACAGAACGCTACAAATGTTAGCACTAAGATGTCCGCTAGCGGAATAAGGCCTACTAACCCATAGTGAGGGCTGGAAGTGTGTGTGCGTTTTAATAGGAATATGCAGTCTGCAGAAGAAGGCAGTGGAAACAAAATCATTGACAAACGACAAACAGGAAGAACAGACAAAAACAAGCCTTGGCTTTGGCAAAGCATATAAAAAAGCACCACCACCATGTAAAGCTGATAATGACATAAAATGACAAGCAAGCATGTAGACATTCCTGAATTGGTTGTTGGGAGCTGAGGGAGAGGCAGCAAGGAGGGTTGGGTAATACTGGACACTTGTGATGACAAAGCAACGCTTTAAATACTGAAATGTTTACCCCAGTATTCTTCAAATAATCCCAGAGACGTTTTCCACTTGAACATTTGCAACCTTTTTAATCTGCCGATGTCTCCTGCCAACAACAAACCTTTTCTACATGCAAAGGAAAAAGCAGATGATTCTGCAGAAGTGGGCCCGGAGCATGCCTGCAAAGGTTCTCCACTTTTACAATAACCAGAAAGTTTAACAACGCTGTAATTTGGTTCTTGCCCTATTTGAGGAATCACTTAAAAAAGCGCCCAGCTCGTGACAAACAAGAGCCGTGCGAGAACAATGTCCCTGCAAAGCGGAAAATTAAAAAGAGGTCTCATGAAAACACTAATTAAAACATCATGTCAATTAAACCGAACAATGAGATGTATCTGTAGATTTAGTGGGAACACTGCTGATGCTACGCCCACACAGATGATCGTCTTGTAGGAAGCACATTTTAGCAAACTTGGAAGAGAGACAAAAGCCTTTATTGTAAAATGTGTAAAATAAAAAACAATTAAAAATAAAAATATCAGACCAGCCCATCACCGGAAACCAGGAGCTTTTCTTAAAACACGTGTAACCTGAAATAAATACTTAAAATAAATCAAACCTTTGATATTTTCCCCGTCATTCAGGATGATTAGAAAGTTAATCTCAACCGTTGGCCACTTTGGGTGGCGCTTGGACTCAGGTAGCCATCGCAGGTACGCAGCGAGTCACAGGCAGCCCAACAGAGGAGGGAGGGGGGAGTAGAAATGATAATATTCCTATCGGAGGTGAATACTGCCGAGGAACACACCCGTGCAGAGAGGGAGAAAGAGAGGGGTAAAGAGAGGGAGAGAGAGAAAGCACAGGTGGGTGGAATCTACGCAGCCCAGTGCACGTCTTTGACAGTTCCAGTATGGGACGTGAATACATTCAGGCAGCATGGGGGGGAGAGGGGGCGGTTGGGTGGGCCTCTCCCTTTTTGTACGAGGTACGTTTGGCACAGCTGATCTGCTGAATCCTCCCCTGGCTGTCCGTGGCTGTCTCTCGCTCTCTCTCTCTCTCGCCCTGTGAATATTCTTCTTCTCTTTCATCTGAAGGCAGCGTGTCAGTGTGAGCCGTTAATCCGGCTCTAGACCCGCTGCACGGCCACCTCGTCGTTGAGTCATGTGATTGTTGGGGGGCGGGGTTGGTGTCCAGGTAGAGACCCTCCTAGGTGGGTCCAGGTGGATCCTGTTTTGTCAGGTCAGGGAGCAGTGAGATGTTCTCCCCGACTGCCAGGAGCCTTTGGTTCAGAAGGCACGTGTGTGCATATGTCCCCTAAATCCTCCCACTTGATCCGTTGTGTTTGCTAATCTGTCTTGAGATCATATTCCTTGCTTTGATAGGAACTCAGCCGGTGAGCTCACCTCCTCTACCCCCAGATCTCCGCAGAGGGAGCGGGGAGGGGATATGTGGGGTAGGAGGAAGAGGAGGAGGAGTAGTATGATGGGGGAAGGTCCATTCTCCCCATTCTGACTCCATTTCCCAGCATGCCATTTGGCGTGGTCTTTGAGGGAAAGGCAGGCAACACCTCTGTGAGCGAGGGTGTGAAGTCAGATGCCCTTGGTCAGGTCACTGATGACGTTAGCCCTCACCAGCTTGCGGAGGAACTCCTTCTCCTTGGATATGTTGTGAGTCCACGACTGCAGAAGAGGGAGAGACAAGGGGACTGTTAGCTAGAATGACGTTACGCCCCGCCCCAAACACCGTCCCTTTGGTCTTGACTGAACATCGGAGAACCACCATGGGAGTGCAGCTATACATAAGAGTCGAGGGGTAGTGGAGCTTCTGACCAGAGTTGGCCCTCAAAAGGGCAGTTAAGAGAACTGGATTTTACACAAATCAATAATCAAATACCTGTCAAACTCAAATAAAACAAAAACTCCTGTGATATATTGCTACTACACAGGTGCGCTCCCAAGCATGTCTTGGCCTACAACTCCAGTGGTGTCCCATCCCAGTGTTTAGTTTGTACCCCTCTCAGAGGGTCCCCTAACATGGGCCAGGGCTAGTGCAAAAAACTAAAGCCATAGGCTAATGGCAGTGGGGAAGCTTTGGGTAGAGCAGTCTAAACCAAGTTAAAATCCTCCATCATTACCCCTGACATTTAGCACGGCCTATGTATGCACTTGATATACAATGGGGCTATTAATTGCGCCGATAGCTGTGCATGCTTGTGTCTGTGAGCAGCCACGCCCGATGGGGGTCAGGTCTGTGGGTCTGGAGGCTTAGTCCAGCGGGAACCACGTAAAACCAAAGCACATGTTGCTGTTGAGGTTCTATAGGGTAGGAGATACAGAGAAACAGTCAGATGGCTGTAGAGGGAGCTTGGGCTGGGCCCTGCAGCTGCCTGCACTCCAACCTGCTGGTTACAACTGTGGTCCAGGGGTCAGCATGGCCGGATCATAGTCCTCACCGGAACACACGCCCAAGGCAACACTTCGAGGGCTCACTTCCTAATATATAACCTCAGTGACCACTTTGTGTAAAAGTAGGCTGTGAAACCCAAATGCAATGAATAAAGTTGTTTACCAGGGCTAAAATGTAAAGTCACCCCGGGTCCCATCCACATTAAACGGATGACAACAGAACTGGGCTACCAGGAGTCCACGGGGGCACTTGAGGAATGACTTCATGCCGTGTGCTGCTGACCAATGTGGTTAATCAAACGCGTCACCACGGTGGCTGCTGGTGCTCGTTAATTAGTCCAAACAATTATTATTATCGTGATGGACCGTCTGCTGATGATGATGATGACGACGGTGATGACTGCTGCTGCGATAATGACGAGAGGCCACAGAGTTCAGCGGGAGTTGAAACGGAGGTCATCACCGTAGCGATCTCACGTCTCACACGTCAGTGGAAACCCGGACATATCGGCTCCGTCCGGTACACTGAATGTTTAACCTCTCAGAGCGGCTGAGAACCCAACTACAATATCTGGATACCTTCATGCACCGGGGGCTAGCCATAACCGAGACAAAGCAATCCCTAATTATTAGCATTTCTGAGTTGTTATTTATCATTTCTATATTTAACCGCTTGTATAACGGAGTGGAAAGGATAGCAGTATGAAGGAGAAGGTAGAGCAGCCACCTGGAGTTTATCAGCGCGTCAGGCCTGAGAGGAAACTAGGGCTCCTTTCTACAGGAATGTGTGAGGAAGCCCAGGCTGACAAAAGCCAAATGAGATCCGTCATCAGCGGTGGGTTCAGAAAGTCAGCGCTCTGCCGCCCACCCCTGCACAGGAGAGACCATTACCGTCGTGTCCCTCACCAGGGGAAACCAGACCGTTCGGGACAGGATGAAAGCAAAACAGGACTCAAATGAAAACATGAATTAATCCCTATTGAGGCCAAATATAAATAAAATGTATGCAATTTGAGGGAGAACACTATGTAATAAAAGTCAACATCAGAGAGCCTTGTTATGTAGCTCAGGGGGAGTTGAACCCCTAAACCCTGTTCTGGTTGATGCCTTGCTCTACTGCCAGGAGTTGGACTGGACCACACACCCACACACCACATCCAACTGTGTTAAATGCAGTGTTTGTAATAACGCCGTTTAAAAGAACGGTGTAAGGTAACGCCGTTATTCTTTCAGTAACAGGGTAATCTAACTAATTACTGTTTCCGTCGTTACGACGCCGTTACCGTTACTGTACGTTAAATGCGGTGCGTTACTATGAATTGATTGAATAAACTGCAGAATCCGAACGCACCCCTGGCTCTAAACACAAACTGCTAGTGAGGAGACCGGGTGGGTTAACAACGAGATAAGCGATTATGATTGGCTAAGACAGAGTCATGTTTCATGGTAGCCAATCGGAGCCAGTGTTTTTACACACAAGCCAGGACACGCGCGCCCCACGCACACACCAAACTGATTCGATGAAGCAACAGAAATGGCGAGCCCAGAGCAATCCGATGAAAAGTTGGCATTTTCTGTAGTGTTCGGCAGATGTTCCACAGCCTTTGCAACCAAGCAAATTAAAATTCAGTTGGAAGTATATCAGGGACTTCAATGGGCAGTTCAACCATTTAACACATTAAGGCCAAGTGAAAACTCAGAAAAATCCAAATTCTTTGACATATAGCTTTCTTTTTTAAAGTAACGTAAATAGTTACTTTCCCTGGTAACTAGTTACTTTTATTATAGAGTAATTCAGTTACTAACTCAGTTACTTTTTGGAACAAGTAGTGAGTAACTATAACTAATAACTATTTTTAAGTAACGTTCCCAACAAATATAACCATTGTTTTCACCCAGTTCAAATCCATTGTTGATCATTAATATAACACTATCCTTCCTCTTCCTCAACTCTGTGGTAACAGTGAGAGGCATGAGAGGCAAGCAGCTCACCTCTTTGATGGCGGACATCTTGACGGTCTCGTAGTAGTGCAGGGGTGCGTGCGGTGTCATCATGTCGTAGCCGAAGCCCGCCACCGCCACCTCGTCACAGTTGTGCAGCGCCATGGTGATAGCAACCGTTCCGAGGGTGGGGATGTTCTGGGTAGAGAGAGAGCAAATCAGTCACCACTGGAACCACATTCACTCAGTACAGTCGGAATGGACTTTGTATTTAGGTTTTATACAACTTCAACTCAATTCCAATCGATGTCCAGTAACCTCCATCCTGATCACCCTTCAATGCTTCTCTTCTTTCAATTTTACTATTTTCCCTCTTCTGGCCATTATGTGATCTCATGGGTCAATGGTTGGTAAGTGAGCCTGTAGTGTGTGTGTGTGTGTGTGATCAAGGGGCGTCTCCCCCCGCAAAAAACTCCCATCCCCTCCTCAAACCTATTGCACGGTAACCTGACATGCTGGGACCCACACTTCCTAAATGCCCTGGGCTGCAAGGGAGTACTTGGGATAAGAGGGCAAATGTGCGTTGGATACACGCGTGTGTGTGCATTGGATAAACGCATGTGTTAGATGATGAGAGAGACGAGAAAAAGAGAGTAACAGCGAAAAATAAAGAGGTGTGTGTGTGTGTGTGTGTGTGTGTGTGTGTGTGTGTGTGTGTGTGTGTGTGTGTGTGTGTGTACTCTGTAGGGGGTTGGCCTGCCGACAGGTTGAGTGGTGCTCACCCTCAGGGTTCCAAATCAGCCTAATGATTTAAAATGGGGCCTCCCTCTCTGTTCTATGTCTCTCATCTTCTAACACACACACACACACACACACACACACACACACATAAATAATAATAAAAATCAGACGCATGCTTCTAATCAAAATCAAGAAAGGGCAGAATTTTAGGGCAAGAATTGAGAGACTTTACCAACATGTGGACTGCTGTCCACATGTTGAACACATGTTGCAGTGCAGAGTTCAAGTAGGGGAGTATGGCTGGTGGCCCCAGAGGGCAGTGTGAAGGTGATACCCTCAATGCCTCTCTCACATGCACACATACAAACCTGGGCTGGTAGCACTCTATCCTGTACTTTGAGGTGGGCCACCCTCCTCATCTCTTCTACTTCACTGGTCTAGCAAATCGTGTAACTCCAGCAAAATATATGATGGAAAGACTCAAAAAGTCAATGGCGCGCGCGTTTCTTGGTCTCCACTCACCCCTTTGCCCATCAGGCCGTTGTTGAGAGGCAGGCCTATGAACTGGAAGGCCGCCTCCTGGATGAAGTAGGGGTTGAGGATCCTCATGTCTACCGGCTCCCGGGGCACGTAGTGGGCCACAGACTTCCAGAAACCCTCCGTCCCCCGCTGGAAGAGGAGGAGGAGACCCAACAGAAAGGAGAGGAAAGAGAAACAGAACAAGACTGATTAGGAACTGAATTGTGATGAAACACTAAAATTAGGTGAATGCCAAGTGTGTGGAAGGGCCTTTCACACACAGTGGGAGACGTCAGAGCCACAGCATCACCATGCCACCATGGACCACCAGGAGGGAAACAACTGGTCGGGGGCTTGTTTTTCCATTTTCCTTTTAAAAGGATACCCAGTGGGGAATTTAATTAGCGGTATTAAGCGCCACGGTAGCTGCAGCAGCAGAGTGCTGCGTCGCTGGTGTTAAGTGTGAAAGTCCCCATGAGTGTGGTGGTGGGTGAGGTGATGGTTGGGGGTGGGCTGCCAGACCGATGGGGTAGCATATGGGCCAGGCTGAGGTTATATACGCCACAGGATGTGGAATAAATCACACCTTGACCTATACCCGGCAATTATCATCAGTGGCCGGGACAATACACCTGAACCGAATTATGTAGATTCAGTATTTAGTGGAGACACACACACACACACACACACACACACACACACACACAAACACACACACACATGAAACAAAAAGACTGACAAGAAAAAAAAGCAAGTTTCCCCATTAAAATTCCTTGGAATTTGTACAAATGATGCAAGGCACAACAACCACCTCTCCAAGCACCACTAACCAGGCTCTCCACAGCGCACCCAAAGCATGACTTCCAGGTATGAAGGAAACATGTTGATGGGATTCACCTGTTCAAATAGTTCCACCCCCGCCCTTCTGCCTTTGATACAGCTGTGTGTGTGTGTGTGTCTGTGTCTGTGTGTGTGTGTGTGTGTGTGTGTGTGTGTGTGTGTGTGTGTGTGTGTGTGTGTGTGTGTGTGTGTGTGTGTGTGTGTGTGTGTGTGTGTGTGTGTGTAACACACTGACAGAAGCCAGTACAGTGGGCCTTGCGGTGCTTTGTGACTACGACAGTGGCGGCTTGTCTTTTTTAACCCGGGCCCTGCACTGTGCTCTCGGCAAGTCATGACAGGAACCCCAGCTCTTCTCCCCGTCAACACAGCTTGTGTTTGCCAGGAATCTGTTTGGTCGTGCGGTTGAGGTATGTGTGAATGTGTGTGAGATGTCTGTGTGTGTGTATGTGTGTGCGGGAAATTCTGGGTGTGTGTGTTCGTCTATAACTGCTTGTATGCGTGAGTTGACTAAAAGAGTAATTTAGCGCTTTTTACCATGAAAGGGAGGAAGGTAAACGGTACACACGCCCTGCCGTTCCACACAATGGCTCAATGGCCACAGACCGTCACGGGGCGGTGCAGCCCCCAGAGAGCAGGCCTAAGTACAGGTGGCACAGAGAACTGTTAGGAACCAATCATAAGGATGAGTTGGAGGAGCACTTTCGGTCGTCCCTGCATGCGGTGCGCTGAGCAAATAATTACAGAAGTGGGGAGGCGTTCTTCGGGAGTTATTTGCGCTAAAAGCCACCGCTTCAAATCCCCTTTACCAGAAACAAAAAAAGACTGAACAGCATCGTTTGACCACAGTTTGTTTGTCAAAAAGTAACATAAAGAATGTCTCCAAGTCACAACTAGAGCTATTGTGGTAAGGTCAGTAATGGGATTCAAGTGCAGTCAACTCAGAGACCCCAGACCTGGTTTTGGTGAAGGGTTATGCATTTGTTCTCATATGATGAATGGGTTATGTGTACCCAAGATAGGAAAAATGAAAAAAGGCAATATAACACATCAATTCTGAAATAAAAAATAATGTGTAGTAAGGAAAATGAAAAGTAGGAAAAATATATTCCCGGACATAAGCATGGTCGGAGCAATAAGTCTTAATTGAGTAAGGCTGATTCTGAAACACTAAACCAATTCAGACACCCTGAGCTCCATGGAGGAACATCGGAGGAACACAGCCAGCGACGGCCGGGGCCTGGTCCCAATTCCTCTGATGTCGTAATTCATCACGGAGCGTGGCTGCCCAGACGTCTAGGGTTACGCCGGGCGTCGGAGGTGTGAGAAGGCACGGGAGATTAAATGAGGCCAGATCCAGCAGTGCTATAAATACACGTATCTGGTTTATTTGGTTGGAGAAATTATACTTTCCTTCTCTGAAGGCAAGAGGTTAAGAGCCAGAGAATACCACCAGGTCTTCTATACTTTTTTCTTTTTTTCTTAGTTGTTCTTTAAGTCCCGGCTGGAGGGGGGAGGGAGAGGGAGGGGAAGGGAGGGAGAGCGAGAGACTGCCTGTTTGTATGAACCTTTATAGATTAATAGAGTGGAGCTCTCATGGCAGAGATGTAATGCCCTTTAATTTGGTATAGTAACTGGACCTCAGATTAGGTACGGTCCGCATTCAACGTCAAACCCAACACAACAACGCTTTACCCTTTACTCGCTGGGCAGAGAGGAGGGCTCTGGCCGTCCCTGCAGCATTTCAACCGGGAGCGAGGATGTGGCTACGCTGTGGACTGACCTGTGTGTGTGTGTGTGTGTGTGTGTGTGTGTGTGTGTGTGTGTGTGTGTGTGTGTGTGTGTGTGTGTGTGTGTGTGTGTGTGTGTGTACACACATGAAAACAGGGAGGTGTTGCAATGTTGGACGATGCGGTGCATCACCAGGGTTGTGGTCCGACAGGAAATGGCTGTTTCCCTTCACCCTGCGACAGCTTTACGGTCACATTGGTCTTGGGTTATTAGATTTAAAGTGTGCCCAAAAGGCTCCCATAGAAGCACCTGTTAAAACAAGGTTAATTGGACGAGGTAATTGTTTGCGCAGCCTGAAAAAGCCAGAGGAGCCTGGGTTCGAGCTGGGCCGCCGGCCCTCCATGTAAGGTTACGAGTCGTGTTGCGCTTGGCCATCGCACACACCGTTCATCTTTCAGCCCCAGCACTCATCAATGGGAGAGAACGCAGGCACTGGGTTTATTCGCTGAATAACAAAAATGGAATGGGAAAATAAACAGACACTGATTTTCTGTGAATGTGGAATCGGGAAGCGGTGTGGATTAGAACGACCCATCAAGCCCAATCCGTTAACCGAATGGTTTAGACACTGGAGGAGCTGCGGTATACAGTCTGAAGACTAATCTGTACGGCCAGACACGTTTCTCCTCTTCATTGAAGAATGGAAAAAGAAAAAAGGCGATTGTCTATATGTGTGCTTGTACACGTGTCGGGTTAATTGGGAGCTGCGGGTGCTCTTACATGGAAGGACTTGGAGCAACAGAAGTCACTAAAGACAACTCTCTACATCTCCATGTCTCTCCGGCTGCACGCTTTCCTTGGCTCGCGGCCAGGGGCCCCATCGGCCCATTAAAAGTGTCATCCTCGAATGAACGATGGCTCTGGGGCCAAAAAACAAAACAACAGTCTAATTTGGTTTTATTATCCTAGCCTGATCCTAGGTGACAAAAAAGTACAGCGTCCTGTCAGCGGGTGGGTGATTTACTGGCAGCACTCCAGAGACCAGCGTCAGACAGGAAGGTAAACTCATCTTAACGGGTGGACAGGACCCAGTGGGCTACAGCGGAGAGAGAGATTTTAAGGAAGAATGGCCACACTCTCTTGATTCACAGTGGGACAGTGGGGAACAAAGATGGCCCCTATGGTACGGTGGTTGGGGCTACCAGAGACACCGTTCCCTAGTGCTAGCTACCAGAGTCAGCCAACTCCCAGGGGCTTGTGGTACTAAACCTCCACCACCACCACCACCGACTGGAGTATGTAGCCGATCCATGAAGCTAGAAGCTTTGGGTGGGGTTTCACTCAAGAGAAGCCAGGATGGAACAAGACTCGGGACTCATTGACTACATGAGTTAGCATAGCCCAAGCTCGTGTCATTCACACTAAAGCGACCTCAAGCCACGGCTGACCAGCGGTCAGCTGCTATAAGAACAGGTGCAGGCGAGCAGAGCAGTCATTAAAGTAAACAGGCTATCCCACGCAGAGGGACACAGGCTGTTGTGTGTGTGTGTGTTTGTTCTTGGGGGGACTTTATGCTGTATAAATTATTGACACAACTTAGCCCCCAAATAAACAATTTTCGCATCTTTGTTAAAGGGTAATTCCGGTGTAAAATGGATTTGGGATATGTTTTGTATGATAACGAGTTGAAACATTCGTTTTGGAGCACAAAAAACGCATATAGACGCTTTCTTCAGTTGGCTGTTTTTAGCCGATTCTATCAAAACGCTATAAACCTGAACCTCGCTATTTTAAACCACTTAGAAGGCTAAAAGTAGCCCGACACTTCTTTGGTAGTATAATAAGGGTCTTAACATATAAAACGAGGCATTGAGAACTTTGTAAGTGTAGAGATTGTTTATTAAAAAGGACATTTTATACACACAATACCATCAGTAGATCACCCGTCGACGCCATTTTGTTTTTACGATTTTAAGTAGATTGGCGAACACAGAGCTTGCGTGTTGCTGACGGATGTCACAATCTCTGTGTTCGTCAATCTACCTATCGAGTCTTAAAAACAAAATGGCGTCGACGGGTGATCTACTGATGGTATTGTGTGTATAAAATGTCCTTTTTAATAAACAATCGGTACACTTACAAAGTTCTCAATGCCTCATTTTATATGTTAAGACCCTTATTATACTACCAAAGAAGTGTCTGGCTACTTTTAGCCCTTTAAGTGGTTTAAAATAGCGATTTAGTTTTTACCATAACCAGTGCCCCCATCCTTCCGAGTTTATAGCGTTTTGATAGAATCGGCTAAAAACAGCCAACTGAAGAAAGCGTCTATATACGTTTTTTGTGCTCCAAAACGAACGTTTCAACTCGTTATCATACAAAACATATCCCAAATCCATTTTACACCGGAATTACCCTTTAAGCCAAACTTAAGATCCAAATCGGTATTGCAAAAAAAAGAAAGCCAATTTGCCTGTGTTCCAGAATTTAACTAGTTATGGTGTTGAGCATCAGAGAATTTCATAAAGACAGTGTTCATGAGTTTCAGAAATATAAACAAATAAACAGGACCAAAACCACTGTATGAGGTATATGTATGAACAGTAGGACGAACCACAGGCATCTGTAGTGGAAGCACTTCTTCAGAGCCCTACAGCAGAGCTCCTCAACACTAGGCTTATGCCTCTTGTCCCACTTATGGAAACTGCTCAACTTTAATCGCCCTGTTTGGTTTTACCAGGTGTAGATAGTATATGGTACCTTTTTTAAGCATCTCCTTGACCCAGGTTCCAAGCCAGCTAAGACGATACCAAAACATGAAAACACTACAAACTACTTGGTCCCAGAGAATCGTCACTAGTCATCCCTGTGTCCTTGAGTCACCATGTCAACATTGCGCGACGCGGGACAACCTGCACAAACCTGAGCTGACCGCTATAAAAAACCGCTAACCCTAACCCTAACCCTAACAAAAACCAATTGTCATTGCACCAAGGTTGAATTCTGACGGCTTGGTCGAAAGAGTGAAACTCCATTATAATCTAATCCGTTTAATGCATGTTGGTGAAACGGTTGAATCTATTTGTTTTTTTCACTGATGCGATTGTCGTGTCATAAATCTAAATCGTTTCTTTCTCACCAATTTAAGAGGACCTCACACTGAACCTGTTTCCATTGTTTCTGTGCGTGTCCCGTTGAAGAGGGCGTCACGGCAGTGTATTGGCACATCCCTAGGTCGACCTTGACATTGACACTGTAGTATCTACAGTGGAAAACCAAAGTACCTGTTATCAGAAGCGAGTGGAATTGAGCTGGTACCATGCGGGGGGAAAAAGCCATTCCAGTGAACACCCAAAACATACAGTACTGGAAGATCAGTAAAAGGAGTTTAAAAAAAGGACGGCCAGTCTCACAAAGATTACAGAGTTGATGAGAATGAAATCACCCAAGCATTAGAATACCCAAACATGGAACAATAATCTTCTCATGGAAAATATACAAATGGGAACCAAGCATCCACAGTTCTTAATTGCCGATGCCTCAGAGAGGGATCCACACAACTAAACCGTATGTAAACAGCAATATGTGTCCAAGACCTCCCCCTCGCTTATCTCTATTGAAGGGATCTGAGATCATAACAAGTGATGTGCAACCCTCCTAAAAATACCGCACCAATAAGATGGGCCAGGGAAGGTGTGTGGAAAAGCACTTAGATTCAAGCTGCTCATAAACATACCAACATTACATGCATTCTTTGGGCTTTATGCTGGATACAGGCAATATAAAACAATGAATATAATCTGCCTCAGCTACACTGCTGCAAAATCTAACAAAACATAAATGGGATAAATTCTTACATTTACACAACCTTACTTTACAGTTTTAGATGTGGACAAGATGATAAGTGGAGGCTTGATAAAAATAGACATTGAAACAAAACTACTAACATTTCTTTTGCCATTCTTCTCTGTTCCTTTGTAAATCTAACAGACGCTTTAAATGGAGCAAAAACTAAAAAGGAATTTGATTAAATTAAAGATTACGAGTTGGACATGCATGTTCCACACATGTCTGGTGTGTGTCTGCTTTGGGTTCTTAAGGATCCAGCCTTCTCTCAGCAACCACGGAAGCCTTTTCCAGCAAGAGATGTGTTCAACTACACGTTTCAGAGAATCCTTCAGCAAAATGTTGTTGTTGTTGTAAACCCTCATCATTTTATCACATCCATCCATTTATCTTATGGCACCATAGTCACTTCATTCCCTAACACTTCTTTAGATCTTAACATCAATGTATATGTCGACATTCCTACTAGATTCCATCATACACCCTTTCCCTTATCCAGTTACTGCCATTCCCAACTGGAGAATGGCAGTTGAGGATGTGGTCGTGTTTGATGTTAATGCAGTAGACCTGACAGGAAGCCCGAAAAAGGTCGGCCAAATTATGGAAGCGAGACCTCCGAGGCAATTAAGAAAGGAGAACGGCAGCCATGAACTGCTAACGATCACAATTAAGGTTGTCTGGTGGTCATTAGGACTGTGTACATGTTGTACTTCAGGAGTTTACAAGTCACTGCAGCTCACCACATAAGTGCTCCACTGAGCGGGAACCGCCTCAGCCAGGAGGGCGAAATGGGCTTAGAGATTTACCAAAGTAGGAAATGTCTCAGGAGGTGCACAATTGAGAATGTAAGTCATGTTTCAGCGATGCGACCGACTGAAGTTGTTGCGGTGTGCCATGGTGCGGAGATTCCCTTTTGTTCGGGAAAGGAATCTAAAGCATTCGCCAAATTGCCTCTGCTTCTCTTGACTCATACCACGACCTCTGGCCCTGTTGGGGGTCACTGGAGTCCAGCTTTTCAGCCGTCCTCGGCGAGGTTATCCGGTGTGTGAAACCTGTATCCTCACAATCCCATGACGGAAAACCGGAAAAACAATGGGGACACTTGACAACGGACCAGCTCCTGTTCGGTGGCCAATGGGCCCTTGAGGGCGGAGCTTGTGTCCAGACCAGGCCAGGTCCACCGGTGAGTGGTAATGACTATATAGGATGGGAACAAGCGGTTCTCTGTGGTCCGGGGGGGAGCTCTGAAGGTAACCGCACAGCGAGGAGCATGGCGTGTTGATCAGTTATCTAGGTGACTCACCATGAAATGCGACACGCATGGTAATCAGGGACAACCGGAGAACCAAGCTAGTCCCTTGGTTCTTGTTCCTTATCCATGTTTCCAAGCGTGTAAATGTTTACGAAGGCACATATGTATGCTACTTGGGATTGATGCACAGATGTTTGGAGGGGGGGGGGGGGGGGCGCTATAGATATTAAAACAATCTCGTGTTTTTAACCTCCAATTTGATGACCAAACATCTTCTATTTTCCATGGATTTCGCTGTATTATATAAATAAATATACCGATTAAGTGATCCCCAGGCAATCCATCATTCTGGGCTATATTTATCTTCATAGTCTGGTACATTTTTATGCATAACACAATATTTAGTTAAGCCCTTACTCATCCCCCACCCCTTTGGGAGTCAGTATTCCTTGAGGTATTTCCTTATAGGAGAAGGGGGCTCCCCCCTCCATCTCCGGTGTGTCCGTGATGGCGGTGGAGAGCAGCGAGAGCTCCCAGTAAACAAATAGGAGAGCTAGAACACTGACAATCCACCCTCAGACCCTGTTTACCACCGCCTGTATATCCTCCACTGACCCTGTTTGAAAAGATCCCGGCATATACAAACAAAGGTCCCTGTGTATGCATGTATACGGGTCGGGAGTGGGTGGGTGTGTGCGATATGAGTGCGTTATGTGTGTCGGTACATGAAGGCTGCCTCAAAACAATCCAAAATCGCACATATGTGCAAGAGTGACCGATTATCATGTTTGATCCATCTGTAAACAACTTAAAATGGCCAATCACACCCAAACCGCACGTTTAGATGGGTGGGGCCCAACCTTTGTCAGAAAGACATGTTGTATGTTGCGTATATGTGTATGTTCTTTATGTAGATTCGTCTGGACTTTCAAATTAGGGCGGCCAGCATGATTGTGGTGGGAGGCCTACTCTGCACCACTCGTAACATCTCCTAGTTTGTAAGCCCGGAAGAGATCATCAGTGAGACTTCAACTGCAAGGGTTCATTTAGAATGATGAATCGTCTGCAAGCTTTTGTTCTAAACTCAAGTCAACTGTGTATGTATGTGTATGTCTGTACATGTATCCGTTTGTAGCTGTGTGCGTGTCCGTGAGTGGGAGTGCGCGCAAATGCGTGCGTGTGCGTTTTTCTGCGTGAGAGGAAGAGGATTCAACAGCAGCATGCAGTATGCATGTTTGCGCAAGTGTACAAAAACAATAAGAGATTGGGAAACTAGCGCTCTCATTTTTAGGGAAGGGGGTGCTGGAGGGAAGTCGCATGCAACCGCTTTCACGTGGAAAGTCATAAAGACTTCTTCCTTTTTTAAAACATAGTTTTAAAATGGAAGAACATCAAAAAGCAAGGCTTCACATTGCGATGCAGTTACCTGTAAGTCCCCCTCCCGAGCCACCCAGCGAGCTAAGCTAACTTTTCACAGTCACATTTAGTCTCCCTCCTGTGATTGACTGCATCACCAAAGGCCCGCTGCTGCAATGGGAGGATTAGCCGCCCCGGGTCCACTAAAGCGGATAGTTTTCTAAAGCCAATTGTCTCTGCATGCTCGCTCAGCCGATAGATGTATACACGCTGGTGGTTACCGCCGCAATCCACATGCTAGGTGAGGGGGGGTCTATATACACACGCCTGTATGGAAGCATGTGTACAAATTAAAGAGACCAGACAAGAGCGGTTATCTGTTGCATTGCTGGGATTATGTCGCTGCATTAGTCTGAGCCAGCCCATGGTGATGCGGTAAATTGGGCCAGGCGACCGACAATAAGGCTAGGATTAAACACATTTAAAACGTTTCTTTTGATCACGATGCCTGACACCCAACATCCTGTTTCTACTGTAAACACAGAGAGCGTTGCCAGGTAGCTACAGGGTAGTCTTGAAAGAAGGAAGAGAATGATACAGCATCTTCCTTCTGTTTGTTGTACCTAAATGAAAGGAAACTCCATCCAGGGTTTTTATTTACGAGTGCAGGAGTGCAGTAAACATGTGTAAAGGTTAGCCGGGCAGCGGACCAGGCCCCCGGGGGCCCCCTGATCCTGGGGATCATTTTTCATCAGGAGTCTTTCACAACAATTATGGGCCTCATTTGTCAAGTGACAAACATTGTAAAGGGCACTTTAAACTCTTTCCACGAACCGTGAGAGAGACACAGAGACAGGAGTCAGTCTCCCTGATCCCATGTGTACAGCCACTACCATCAAGGTGTATCGGCTCAGTGTCATCCACAGGGCTTTTGTTACACAGGGCTGTTGTTACACAGGGCTGTTGTTACACAGGGGGGTTGTTACACAGGGGGGTTGTTACACAGGGCTGTTGTTACAAAGGGCTGTTGTTACAAAGGGCTGTTGTTACACAGGGCTGTTGTTACACAGGGCTGTTGTTACACAGGGCTGTTGTTACACAGGGCTGTTGTTACACAGGGTTGTTGTTACACAGGGCTGTTGTTGCACAGCGCTTACAAACAGCGATCACAATAGAACACGAGGTGAGGACGATTGGATAACACGTAAGAAGGGAGGAGGAGGAGTAGCATTACCAGTCTATTGTCCTCGAGCTAAACAATAGGGTTGATGATGCAACAACAAGTGAACATTACAGTAGCAGTCAATCATCCGTTGCTCATCTGACGGTAGGTTAGCAGCTGGTTGTGTGAGGATCCCGGGGTTACAGCCAATCAAAAAGGAACAGTGAGAGCAGAGGAATGCTCCTTATTTCTAGATGTTTTGCAGAGCCAAAGAGGGCCACCGCATGTCGCGTGTGTTGGCTCCCAGTGCACTAGTTAAATGGATCCCAAACACAAACCTTTTCAATCACCGGGCGTACACACAGGCCGACGAGGCCCAGCCGCTTAGTGACAGCTGGATGAACCCCTTTGAGAACACGCTGATGATTAGAAGGTGACGGCGGTGATCATAACACTTCCAATGCCTCCATTATGCAGAGAGAGATGTGTCCTGCCATCTGGTTTGAGGAATACTGGCATTCATGCCCCAAAATACTAAAACAAACCGTCTCCCGCTCTTTGCACTTCATGAGCACCGTTTTTGTTTCAAAGTCCACCATAAAAAGAAAAACGGTACCAAAAAATACAAAATAAAACACTTTAAAAAAACAGCTGTTAACACTAAGACCGGTGCTAATAGTATACTGAATAAATCCAGTCATATTCTCAAAGCCTGGAGTGGTAGCTCCGTCTACCACTCCATCACCTCGCCACTGAACTGGTGCATGGAGAATGTCCCCCCCCTCTCCGCTGCCCTTGATTCAACTCATGAGCACAACAATCTTCTATTCGAGCAGATCAAAGAGTCTGAAGCCAGGGGCCAGATCAATTATCCCGGCTGGCCATTGCAAATGTCCCCTCATTCCCACTGAAACCCAGAATTCTGGCCCCTATCAAAAGGGCCCCGGGGCAATCAGGAAGCCAATGGAGCCGTTTTACGCTCACCGTTTTCCCCCCCCATCTCTAATCATTTGCTTTGCTTTCTTCTCGTCTCTGACCTGACATTATTCCCTGGTGCAGATCATTCTACCCTTAACCATGACGTTCCTCTGACTTGTCCCTGTATTCAAATGTCCTTCGGTTTCTTTATTTTCTTTAACCCTCCCACCCCCCCTCAATCTTCAAGTCAATACTTTTCACTAATGTCACCTTGTAAGAAAGAAAATCCTTGTTGCTGGCCTCTGAAAAGCCTGGGAGATAGACTTCCTAAAGCTGGACTTGACTGAAAAATTCCATGGCGTCGATGGGACAAAGAGACGTTACTACAATTCCTGCACACTCAATATGCCTTCCCCTCAAAGGACAGCCATTTAATCCACTCTTAGTAGAGGCCTTGCAATATGCGCCTTTATTGTACTTGAATTGAATGGAAACCACAGCCTATACAATCTCTACAGATACTAGCCTCTGTTTAAGTATAAAGAGGTGCTTGTGAAAGCCTTTTTACAGTGAGTGGTTCGAGCGGGCTCAGGGGTAGTTAAAGTCTGCAGCAACCTTTAGTCATTTTTTTTTTTCATATAGATAAGGGAGCGGCAATTGAGTCCCATCAAACCCGACCCGGCGATAAAGAGACCCATTCGCAGCCCGCCACTCAACCGCGGCAACAAAGGGTTTCTGTGGCGCATCCACCTTGGAAGGGAAAGGGCTTACCCTGTCCCTCCAAGTGGACAGGATTAAAATGAATTGCTTTGGAGAGATATAAATGTGTTGAAGAACATGTCATGTACGAATGACTGAAAGGCAAAACATAGAACTTTTAAATGCCAGTCATTGAAGCGGTAAATTACTTTTCTGTCTGAAAAGTTTTTACCATCAAACTCACGCATTTAGACCAAGTCAAAAATTCCTGCTATACAATCCGTATTCATATTAACATTGCACCTCTTTCGCACTTAATAATGAAGTGGTGTGTTTAGAATGTTGTTCCACAGAGGAAAACTAGATTGAGATTATGTATAGTCCATGGCCTGAGCATCATTGCCAATTGACCAAGGACATCCCCGTTTATTCAGACCTTGAGCCAAAACTGCTCCTCTCTTGGGGAGAGGGTGAAATATTGTCCATATCTTTATATTTTTGGCCATGATTAGGGTCACATACACACACACACTTTGGTACTTACCGGCTTCTCCTTGAAGACCATCTGCCGGAGCCACTTGAAGTCCAGAGGTTTGAATGCAGAGAAGACGAAAAGAGAGTCCTTCTCGTATCGGTCAGGCTTTTGGATGGCCCCCTCTGGATACGTTATCCTCATTGTAGTTTTGGTCCCGACGTCCTTGTCGTAGCCATGTACCGGAGCCTCGTTCAACCTTCCGATACACAGACGGGGGAAGGGGAAGTCAGACCTCCTCCCAAGAAGAGGAACTGCATTCTGATGCAGACTGATACAGTCCGTGCACTTTACCCCCCAAACACTAACTGTTGAGATTCACTTTCCCTTTTATCTCAGGGCGATGAACATGGGGGGTGACAGAGTCTGCAATGCTGTATAATGCACCGAGACAAACGTGAACCGGAATCACAACAGTTTATGTTTGTGGGCTTGCACAGTAAATAACTTGTGGAGGTGAAGGGTTTGCCCACCTCACGACAACGTCGTAAGCGTCTATCCGGGAGCCCAGGGACTTGTTTGCTAGGATTCCTCCGTTGCCCACAATAATGCATCTTTTACAGCTCAAACTGAATAGTAAACAAAGAAAGCATTAATCCAAAAAGGAACCAGACCATTTGTCTAAATTTGTTAATTATTTAGAACCCTTGGATTTCAAATGTTACCTGTCCAGCCGTTCACCAAGTCCATAGTGCTTGGTTGAAGTTAAAATAATCTCTATGATCCTCTCTGCAGAAAAACATGAAACAAAAGTGCAAAAAGAAAATAAAGAATGGTTTAGCTGTGAATTAAATACAATACATCCTGAGCCACTTGAATTATCTCTGAGGGTTGCAAGGTTGCCGTCATGAGTTTGTTCGGCAAAATTGTTTAACGGTCCATTCCAATTAAAAATGATAAATAAACCGGTAGTATTTTTTGGACAATATGTAGTGTAGTATCACAGTTCACCAAGCCTTACATATCAGACTTAAATGAATGACTCAAACACAATGTTTGGACCGTTTACACTGCAAGTGGCATCAAGGTCCTCATAGTCGCACATCAAACTGAACCAGGCTAATGGAAGGCTAAGCGAGCCTAACATTCCTATGGAAGAAACTTTGTTTCTTCCAAAGGTTGTTTTCCAACAACCTGCCGTGGACCTCACCAGTGATAGAGACAAGGTGGAGGAGGCAATCTAGGTGGTCCTTCGAAGCAGTGGAGGAGAGAACGCCTCGCGGCTCGCTCTGACTGGCCGTTTACTCAAACCCCTGATAAGGACTGACCAATAAGGCCCCTGCAACGGTTGTGAGGGCGACGGTAACATGGACAACGAATAATAAAAGAACACAATGTGCTCTGGCTTGGGGGGATGAAATCTGGGAGAAATAAGACAGACAAAATTTGGTACTGTGTGTGTGTGTGTGTGTGTGTGTGTGTGTGTGTGTGTGTGTGTGTGTGTGTGTGTCTTTTATGTAAAGACAAACCCCATAAAAAGCACTCAACAGAGGAATGCTGCTTTTCAAACAACCACATTCTCGCAGGAGGAAAATGGGCAACTGAGGGATAGTGTCCACGAGCGTCCGGAAAACACCTGATTGTGGGAAGTGTGTTTAGCCATAGCACGCATTCCTGCCGTGTTCTGCGGGCCATTCCACAGAGCGTCACGCTAACAGAGCGTCTAGCAAGACGGACGTCCCCCGCTCTACTCTTCAGAACCGTACCGCCAGGACGCAGGAATGGGCGCTCCATAATCGTCGGGACTTCCGTTCGCAACCTCAGAGGACACCTCTTCTACTTATACGGGAGTCATCAAACCTGAGTCAGGTCTGCTGCTGTTGTGATGCGCCTGTGTCAACAGCTTCACCATTCAGATGAGTAGACTGTGGTTTAGGAGATAAATATTAAAATAAGGAGGAGTTATTCGTGAATATCAACGATATAAAATTATCCAACCCAAATTACACCTTTTCGGAAGTTTCAGATATTACAGAAAAGAACGCAGATGGATTTTTTTCTTTCGCATATAGATAAATAGATATAGTTTGAGACTTCAGTCAAAAGAGATTGAAACGCCAGTCATGGTTTAGGACTCAGGCCTGTTGTGTTGAATAAGTACAAACGTGCATCGTTGCACCCTACAACCACGGCACCACTGAACCCCCGATATCCTTTACCCCAAACTACACCGGACCTATAAGAGCGCAGAGGGAATGAAAACCATTGACACAGACACAGGGGCCTCGAGCCATTTAGAAGACACATTAGGCCCCCGGTTGACAGTGCTAATGATTAACCCCATGGGGGGAGAGGGAGGATGGCTGGCCACTGGCCCGTTGTTTGGATGTGGTGTCGATGTCTTGAATCAAGCATCACCCCGGCCTGCGTAAACACCAGCCCAGGGAACACACCTGGACCCTAGGATGGCAAAAAATGAAATGAATGACAAGTGGCTGGCGTCTCTTTCTTCTCTGGACATGGAAGCTAATTGTTATAAGTACCCGGGGTAAACATTTCACCCAAGTATGTGTCGGGGTGCAGCCGAAGACGAATGACTCACAAGGGTTAAGACATTAGTCTGGTACGCGCCGCTTACCCCAGCATGGCGGGGGGCTGGGGGGGGGGGGGGGGGGGGGGGGGGGGCTCGAGTTGAAATACAGGAGAAGAGTTGGAGGTGTCAACCGGATTCATATACACAGACACGGTGTTCGGGGGAAGCAGCCTAAACACAGTGAAGAGGCATAGGATGGGGACACAGTGTTTACGTGCCCGCCGGGGAGCAATAGCTTTGAATCATGGTCCACGGCAACAGAAATAAATACAGTTGTTATGAATTGACTTCCTCTACTGGCTCTGATGGTTTTACAATCGCAGATGAAACCAAATGACAGCACAGACAATTAGGAAGAGTGGTCCGACTCTCCCTCGTATTTTCTTTTATTATTTTCTTTTCATCATTTTACACCAAGCGTTGGCCTGAGGTGAACCTCGGTCACTGCATGGCAGCATCAGTCAAAGCAAGAATAAACTTATAGGATCACCCTTTTTTCCCCCCCACCTGGGCTTCCCGACGGAATCCTTTGTGGAGGCTCTATTCAGAATCCACACGTATCATCGCTACACATGAGCACCGCCGAAAAGGAACCCCCCCCCCCCTGCCTGCAGCGGCCGTGATGAAAACAGAGACCAGGTGTAGCACCCACACACTGGGCGTGCTCCCTTTGATCGTCAACCCTGAGAGCGCACAGGCACGTTCGCCTGCAACGCTGCAGAGAGTGGCGCGGCACAAAAGGCAACATTCAGTGTAGCCTTACGCGTGTTTCTGCAAGCTATGCAAGTATTTGAAAATGTCCGCTAGCACACCTCGCTGCAGAGGTGGTCGTTTCCCTTCGGCGTTATCTCTCCGATCCTTGTGTCTACGTGGGTTGGTGCGATTTTGGCCGTGGCACTGAGGGGTCGGATTAGGGTCAGAGAATGGTAAATGGTTTGATGGGGTTAGGGTTAGCCGCTTGCTTAGGGACATCTCAAGTCTCAGCTAGGAGGAGCTGGCGATCGAATTAGCAACCTTCAGGTTACCCAATGCCGCCCCAGAATGACCAGTGCAGACTGTCAAAGACACAGCAGATATGGGTTTAGTGCAGAGATTAGCATTTCCGGTAAACCAAATTTCACCCACTATATGACAAAAACATAGATTAGAAATAACAGACAAGGGTCCGGAGTTGACCGGCAAACAGATGAGACTCAGATAAGACATCCCTCTGTAGTCAATGACATCAGTCTATTTCTCAGTTCACTTAGATAATAAGTATAAGTAAGGTTAGCTTTAAGTATAAATTATATAAGAACATAATATAATTTATATTCACAATGGAACCAAATGTTAAAATACTTGGCCTTCCTGTGTCAAAACAAATGCTTGCATTCCGATGAACCCCCGACGCCCCATGTAAATTACTTCTTACAGAGACCCCCTATGGTTGCTCGTCTGTGGTCTTAGAATGTGTATTCTGTAGGAATACACATTATTAGAATTAAGGTAACTAATTCATACCCCGGTTAAAATCAGACACTACCAGCTTTAGGATTATGACTGTATATGCCACAAATAAAGTGGCATTAACTATTAAAATACATATTTTACTGTTCAAATGAATATTCCTTTCACAGGGCTCATCTCTTAAACCCATGTGGTAAGTCATGGTGAATTAAGATCAGGTTAATAAACAAGGCGATGAATGGATTTTAATCAAAGACCTCACTTCATATAACTGTAATGCATAATATGTGAACTTCATACAACTAATGTTTAACTCTTTGTATCTAATGCTTGAATGTATGTTTCCATGTGGGAAGTAAAGTTAAATGGTAATGAGGGGAGGTAGGGTCCTTGTGTGTGGGGTAGGCCCAATAGATTAGAAGCTCTGATTGGTCTAGAAAATCACAGCTTTAGTTACCTCTGAGATACCGAGCCAAAGAGCTCAGTTCTTTTGCAAACAAACTCGCGTGATGTTGTTACTCTCTGCGGTGAAAATAAAGCCTTGATCATTCAAACCTAGTCCTTCTCGACCTCTTGTTATTTGTTATTAGATCGTGGGTTTTATCCACGACACAATCTACAGCCATCTATTCAATGACTTTCCAAAAGACACCTGTCACATCAATGTTTCTTTAAGCATGGCACATAGTACCATGTGTTTATTGTGTGTTTGGTTTCGGAATAGGTGTGAGGTAATGATCCATGTGGGGAAAAAACGAGCATCTAAGCAACCTCGGGCCTTGGGTCATGATCAACAGCAGTTTAATTGTCCTGATAAACAAGCCGAGTTTCAGTAGACTTTGCCTCATGAGGATTGTTAACAATTATTTGTTCTTTTCATCATGCATACAACAAGAAGTTCTAATATCAGGGGCCAAGTGATGGCTGGAGATTAAAATGAAAGGTATGTTTCATCACCTCCATCTACACAAGTCTAATCTTTGCAACCAAGAACAAAAATCGTGCACATTGAAGCACAAAAGCACAAAATAATATCACAATGTGTTCTTATAAAAAGGAAACTAGCTATTTGGAGCCTGTTAGCCGTAAAAGCCATGGTGGATTCATTCAGATTTCTGTTGGCATTATTATAGAAAAACACAGCACAATAAGTGACAGGATGCTGGTTAGTATTGTCCTTACCTTGCGTTTTGAAACCGAAAGGCGGCAAGTAATTGCTGACTTTTGCTAGCCGTTTAAAATTTCGGTCAAGAAACATCGGAGCTGGTTTCATGAACCTGTTTAGAAAAGAGAAGAGGCAGAAAGAAAAGGAAGAGATGGTTTGCATTTTTAGGAGAAACGTCTTTCAAACATTACAGAAGAAATGCTGTGAAGTTCCTCATTCAGTCAATTGCTCGTTAACCCACGAGGATGATATGGATCATTACAGCACCAAATTGCCACAATTAACACAGAAGACATCTTTGAATTATAATAAAAAAAAAAAAAAAAAATGGACATTGAGTTAGTCATATGACAGTCTTAACCTCAGCCTCACTGCCTTAAAAACCCTCTGGACAACATAGAAAACCAAACAGCCATGCATTCCCCACATGTCCTACCACTCCCCAGAGAAATGGACCTCGGGGCCCCTCCCCCGCCCCACCCTGGTTCTGACCCTCGGGGGTTGTGTCTCATCCACTCTAAAACACTGTGGTAAACTCTCCATCCTTTAACAGCGTCCTCCATAGATTTTTTTTTTAATGCAAGTCTCATCTCTTTGAGATTTAGATCCTGAATCTAAATCAGTTGAATTTGTTGATGTAAGCTTTTTACAAATTTGAATTAATATTTGCCGGTTTTGAAATCAAGATACCGAAGGATTCCCACCCTAGTCCTCGACCTCGTCCTGCTTCTCGCAGGAAGCTAATGTGGACTCAGAGTAATCAGAGGTAAGAGAGACGGAGACAGAGGAAGATACAGAGAATGCAGTGGAGACAAACAAGAAGCTGTTTGGGGGAGGGAGAGTCTACTTCCGTTCATAATTACGACTGGGTTCGGCTCACTCACACTCACACACACACACACACACACACACACACACACACACACACACACACACACAACCTTAATAGGCAAATGAAGTCACTTAGAAACCACTAACGAAAACAGAAGAAGAAATATGGGCCTGTGGTGTTGGCCAACAACATGAGACTCCTTATCTCACTCCAGGAAGAAAGAAGTCATCCTGCCACGGCAGAGTAGAGCTAATAAATAAGGACTTTTGGCTATGTTGACAAACCACACTTAAAGTAAGTAAAGTCTCTCTGGCTGCACTCTTACGAGACACAGCTCTCCACCTTCTCCCCCTCAAAGTATGCATGTTTTACATGCGTACATGTGTGCCCGTGTCCATTTGTTGATGAACATGAAGCACAGCCCCTGAATCAATAGTAGCCACTTCATGCACGCAACAAGGGAAAACTTGGGGATTTCTCAACCAGAACCCAGATTTCAGTTCATTTCAGGTCCAAGAAGTTAATGCGGACAAGAATCTTTGAAATTGGACCAGATTAGGGCAGAACACTGCAATCGTGATCTGTGAAAACGGGTTTAACTCCTTTGGGGCAATAGCGCCCATCAACAGGTCCTCTAACGTGCTAGTTTCTGCCCCTGACTGAGATTATATTCTATAATTATGGAAAGAATCCCTAGAGGGAAATAAAACTTGTTTATTTAGCTTGATCACGATCTGTTATATTGTGTCCAACCATGTCTAACTCAAGGAGTCTCGTCTGAAATCTCTGAAAATTTCCCTTTTGTCATTACAATCTCAACTCTCGTTCACCCAAAACACAAAGCTAAACCATCTGTTGTCCAACAGAAAACAAGCACTTTTAGAGGACGTCCATTGAAAGATCGCTATTGCCCAAAATTATTACATTTCAGCCCCTTTTTAGCAGATTATGACTGCAGCGTTCTCTCGCTCAACACAATTCCAGTATTTGTTGTCTCCATTAGTCCCTTCGACCTAAAACATTGAGAATATAGAATACAGGTTGGAGAATACAAATTTTCCTTAAGCACTGGCACTGCACCAATCTGCTACTGCAAGAGATTTAAATCTGCAGCGTCTGTCAACCCCCCCCCATCACTTGCTCTTGAGTCAAACAACGCTACGCTTTTGAAAATAAACGCACTAGAAGGTGGTTTCAGAAGAACTAGATATGGCCTTTGGGTGCTCCGTGGCGGAGTGTGAGGGCTTTGTTACTAAACACCAACCGTTTATGTTTACACCATCCGACATCAACTCGTCCGTCATGGCTGTCTTGTTATTTTGCAACAATGAAGATGCGAGCGAGGCCCCCCACTCCCACACACACACATAATAACTTACAGCTGCTACAGATGGACCCTACTAAGCCTAGAAAGAGAGTACAGGCAGAACATGTGCCAAATTCATAGTTCCACATTGTTTATGGTCTTAATTACTAGGCACAACAACATAGTGCTATGTAGATTTACAATGGGGAATAGATACAACAGACACAATGATAAGAGCATTGTGATACCATGAACAAACATGGCAGATGCACTTTTGAACGTCTCTTTCCTCCCTGGGTCACTAAATGGCCGCTAATGCCCTGATGGGGGCAACCGACGCATCATGTGCAGAACTAGCCTCCTCATTAAAGTATGCCTGCTTACATACCCACGCACACACAAACAGCATGGATGCATTGAGCATCAGGAGAACCGACAGAGGGACTCAAGGTTTAAAGAGGAGAGTGGTAGAAAGGGCCACAGAGCTGAACAGGAGCTCCCCATAAGGATTCAAAGCATTGTGTTGTTCATTTCCTTAAGCTTGGTACATCCCTCACTCCAAGCCACTGTTTTTACAACCGCAGTGCTTCAGTTCGCTGCCAACACTTGATTTAGGGCTCCAATACAACACTGGAGGTGGGCACACAGGGGGAGAATAAATTGGATTGTGTAGAGCAGGGCCCTTCAGAGAAGACAAATCTGAAGGAAGGAGGAGATGATAAGGGTGGAAGCGACATGCTGGAAGTTAAGGAGTCATCGGCTACACCTATTTATAACGGGAATTGGACGTTACCAGATGTAACCGAACACCGTAAAAAAGGGACTTGAAATCTATACATTTCATATTCTTTATTTGACTAAATTTATTTGGACATAATTTGCCTTTCCAGCTTATGAGAATCAAAGCTAGGGCTCATTATGGGGTTAATGACTTATGAGGGCTGGTTCACAAACCAATTACAGT
Source organism: Pollachius pollachius (assembly GCF_949987615.1). Classification (NCBI taxonomy): domain Eukaryota; kingdom Metazoa; phylum Chordata; class Actinopteri; order Gadiformes; family Gadidae; genus Pollachius; species Pollachius pollachius. Next base: position 19,240,041 of record NC_136947.1, on the reverse strand, counting down.
GTCATTCCTTAAATAACAACTCACGCTTGTCAAGCTGCCAGCCAGGCAAGACAGATCAAGTATGCGGGAGGAAGAGGAAAACATTAAAAAGAAAGACCAATCAAGCAAACTATTTGAATGCAAGTATCAAAATACTAAATTATAAAACGGGAAAAACTAATTAAATCAAATGGTTTGGAAAAACTGACACATCTAAAAACGTGTGCACGTGGTGCTTTAGCGCATTACCCTCAGGCGGTTATAAACGTATAACTTAATCTCCCCTGCTATAAAGGGTCTCCTGCTAAGCCCCTAACAGCCTGTTGACCGGTGGGGTTCTGGCTCTGAAGGTGGTAGTAATCAGCCGGCTGCTGGCAGGGGGGGCTGGCGCGTCGGACCAACCTTTGATCAGACACGTGCGGCTGATTAGAGGAAGTTGTTAGGGGAGGACGGGAGGGAGCGCAGGGGAGGGGGGGGGTAGAACAGAGCTCCTCGGACGCCGCCGCACCTCCCTGCCGCTCACCCATGCACCGCAGGTCTGCTAATGTGCAAAGTTGGTCCGCGGCCAAGTCGTGGTGAATGGCCAGCGATCAAACCAGAGTAGGAAAGGGTTAGGCGCGACGCGTCTAAAGCCTTTTCCCGCAGACATCCATTACAATACAGTTGATTTATTTCATGTTTAAAGTCAATTATTTATCTGCATAAATTCTTTGGTTTTGAGAACCACAATGGCTAACGACACTGGGGGGGGATTTCTTTATTAAATGGGTCAGGTTTAGCACTGAAATGTCACTCGCGATTATAAGCTATGTGGAAAATTGCCTCTCTATTAGCTTCATGCTAGAGGAATGCTAAAGAGACAAAGTGCTATACATTGAGCTCCAGATAAGTGGCGAGATGAAAGGACCCAGTGGTGACGTCACAGAGGGCCTACTGAGCGCCCCCATGGAACCGTCTGGGGGCAACGGAACAGGAAGTTGGTGATGAGTCACGGGCATTCTGGACAGGAAGTTGGTCCGTGCTTTGGTAATAAAAGGAGGGCCTGCGGGCCACGAGGACATGAGTAGGAAGGGACAGGGGACGGGAGGGGGGCTGGGGCCCAAGGGACAGACAGGCTTTTGTGAGGCATGTGGCTTACAAGGACCGACTCTCGTGGTTGCAGAAGAGGAGTGAGATGAATGAGAGGAAGGAAAAACAAGAAGAGGGTTTTGTGGGAGAGCATGGGGTGTAAGGGCCCCTAAGGGCCAACCTCAGCCAGAGTGGTGACATCATGCGACTGGTTATACTAGTTTGACAGCCTCAGTCTTACATCCTCGTGACACCAAACGACACTGATTTGTTGGCTTATGTAGATTGATCCTGTGGTGTGGATTTAAAATGTCCTTGCTTTGTTCCCTTCTCGATTACAAAAAAGAAGGGCACATGAGGACGTTATTAATATTCAGACCAACCCAATCTAGAGATCTGACCACAGACCCGGTGTCAAACCAAGATAAGGAAGTGAGGAAGAAGAAAGATGCTGTTGTTCTCACTTGGGGTAGATGGTGGTCATCTTGGCCGCTGCGTAGCCCTGCTTGCACGCTCCCTCGCTGAGGTTGCCATATTTGTAGGCCAGCTCTAGGGGCCTGCGGATGAGCGAAGAGAACAGAACGATAAAGAGAATAATTAGCAACCGGCAGGCACTGCTGATCATTCACAAGCACATACATAACATTTACAAAAGATACAGAGAGCGTCCTGTGAAAGGCCGCTATCAGATCCCAAATACCGCACAGCATGATGAAGTGAAAGTCGGTCTCTGGTTAAAATAATTACAACAGCTGTCTTGACTAAAGCCTCTAAATTGCATGCTCATTAATAATCAGCTTTATGCCATGATTCCAGTTCAAATAAACAGTGGAGGCCCGCTGTGCTGGGAGCCACTGGGTGGCCCACCGTGCAGTGCGAATAGGAAAGAGAGAGAGTGAGGGAGAGAGACCTCTGCTGCCAAGTTTGAGATGAATTCAATGTCTTCCAAACAGACCAATGATAGTGCCCAATCAACCTTACGGAAATAGTTTTTGTTTGCTCAGGTTGGGGTTTGTTAGAATAATGCTGAACCATGCTGGCATCAACAACTTGTGGAGTTACTATGACATGGGTCACTCTGAAAGAGATATGAGAATGAGGGCCTTCTGTCCCATGTGAGAACCCCCCGACCCACCCCCTGAAGTGTGTGTTGACATCATGCTTAAAGTGTGAAGGCCAAGTGTGGAGAGGCATGCCCTGCCAGACCCAGCGTAGCGATGACAATGAATAACAACAATGACCCGCTAAGTATGATGACTGTGGCAGTTTGTGACAACAGTGTCCAACCAATTGTCCAGAAATGTGCACCCATCATGAGACACAGTGGACACTAACTGCTTCATTAATAAGTGAAGAGTTTTAATAATTATGTTTATTTCATTAATACACTAATGAAATAAACCAAACTACAAATCAATAGGCAAGAGCATCTTGAGAGTGTCTACCTTGCATACATTAAATCGGCAAAGTTTGGTAAGGACTAAATAATAAAATGTTTATTAGACTAAGTAAGATGGATATTTAAAAGGTTTACATTTCCATAATCTCCATGTTCCCCAACTGGCCAAATAACATCTGTATGGAACATATATTCAAAGGAATAGAAAATGGGTGCTTTAAAAATATACATCTGCCCAAATATTTAATTAACAAGGCAGGACGTCAGTTTGTGTAAAATAAGCAGGTAAGGGCCCAAAGAATATTGGGAGTCTTGCATCAAAACCCACAGAGTAAAGTTCAGATTCTATGGCGTGTAAACGGCCCCTGATTTAACGTGAGAGCTTCTAGCAGAGGAGTGCAGAAAGGCCTGGCAGAGCAACAGAGGGGGCTGGATGATGGACCGAAGGACACCAGGTTAGACTTGAAAGTCGGGAGATGTACTTACAACTTGGTGTCCAGCTTCAGCAGAAAGCCCTGCTTGTCATACACTGGAGAAGAAAAAAAAGACAAAGAGGCAAAAGAGAAGAGGAAAGAGAGGAGAAACAACAGTTATCAAAAAAGGAAACCTTACACAACTGGCAACGTTAAGTCATTAACGGAAGTCATGACGAAAATAATGAATTCAACTATCAGCTGTTGTAGCCATAGTTTTATGTCTCATCAAATTAATAGGCTGGGCATTGTTTAAAAAATAAAAAGAGGAATTAAACACAAAAGCATTGAATCTGAAACAAAGTAAAGGACACCAACAGTAAGTAAAAGAAAAGCATTAGAGTTAAAGAGCATTTGTGTTCAGAGATGCACGGTTAGGTAGAAGCCAGCCAAAATAATCTGTCGGTTAAAAATTAAGTCAGGGAAACGCCGATTATGGTTCACCTATGAACGCCTGGAGTCGTCGTCCATAGGTGCCTCACGAAAAGGTCATTAGGCGGCAGTTGAAGTAAAAAAGAAAGCAGATAAAACCTACCTGTTCTCTTTTAACATGAATGTAAAGAAAGATTGAAAGATTAAATAAAGACGTCTGATTGATAGTGTGATCCAAATCCAGTGTAATGTTGTGTAGCACACAGTAATGACAATTGTATACGACAACTGTATGAAGCAATAACGACACAAAGTATTGGCATTGCCCCCTCATTCTGTAGGAACCCTTAACGCGGCCCAACATCAGTAAAAACTGAATGGAAGCCCCAGAGGGGGGATGGCAGGGGGAGGGGGGACCACAAGTCTTCCTCCGTTGCTTGGTCTTGCTGTCCTCAGAGGCAGACCTTACGGGGGAGAGAGAAAGAAACAGAGGCAGCAGAAGATGGAGGAGGAGGAGCCCAAGGAGGGAAGAGACTCCAAGCACGGCCCGGAAGGACAAGGGTGGGGTGGGGGTTGGCTGTGGTAGTGGAGATGACAGAGGATGGACATGGATGCACGTTTCCCATAGTAAAGTGTGAGGTTTGCCGAGAGGAGGTGAGCAGCAGCAAGAGACCGGGCCGAGGAGGAGGAAGCGCTCTGGCCAGTAGCACGAGGCTAAACGCTGGCCTCTGGTACCATGGAAACCGCAGAAACTCCTGCAGACTGCTTGTTCAAAAGATTATACTTAAGTAATAAAACCGTGCCATCAGTTCTTATCAGTGCCAGAAGAGGGCGCTGTTGCATTACAACAGACAAATCGTGGATGTCTGGCTGCTTTAAAAAAATATGCTGAAAACAAGATTATGAAAAATAAGGAATTTCCTCAACCAAATTTAACTTCAATTCAACAGAGAACATTAAGCCCACATACATGATTTAAATGAGTGCTAAATCATTTAGAAATATATATATTTAAAAATAGGATATTGGGTAATGCCAGTTACCCAATATCCTATTGGTTAACTGGCAAGCCAGTTTTGACAAACATGTAATTTGTGACTAAGGCTATAACTAAGAGTCCCATTTGGTTGGGACAGGACAACAACGCCTTAAGCTTATGCCACGTGGCCATGCTCGAAAAGAAGAAAATCTCACCCCAGTGTATTCATGAAAAAAAAAAAAAAGAAAGCCTGAAAAGAAGTCTACCAGCAGGGCGTGGAGGAAGTTCTGCGGTTTGGAGCCAGAAAGAGGTGAAGGGGTGTACATGAAGGGGAACAGGTGGGGTTGGAGAACAGGTGGGGTTGGAGGGTATACCTGAGCCTACTATTCGTCCCACGGTGAGAGTAATCTCCGTTTCAGACTCTGAAACACAAGAGGTTTGGTTAGCATCAGGGGGGGGGGGGGGGGGGGGCATGTCAACCAGCTTTGACGGAGAGGGGCTCAGAGAGATGCTGCCAAACCCAAAATGTCAACATCTAATGGCACAAGAGAAGGAAGTGGGGGAGGGAGCGGGTGAGAGAAAGAAGGGGAGAGAGAGAAGGGCGGTTAGTAGCTCTAGCCGTGAGCTTATCATCAAAATCAAATCAACACTGATCACCATTCAGATATGAAAACCGTCACCCAATTAGGTTCAATAAGGTAAAGGAATAAAAGTACCAGGAAATACCAGATTGAAAAGAGAGGAAAATAGGTGCAATAAGCTCATAGAAGATTCACCAACTGGATTATAGTGATTAATAACAACCAATCCTTGGAGGATTTTTTGTCATTAGTAGAGATTGACTTTCAACAGAGCACCAAAACCACCCTGGTTATACCGTGTACACTTTGAAGTAGGGGTCGACCGATTATAAACCTGGCCAATTATCGAATCCGTTATTCAGCATTATCGAGATGATCAGTGTGTTTATTTTTTTGTAACCTGATTGCCGATAAAATGTATTTATTTGAAAACATTCTAATTTGGCTATCATGCAGTCATGTATCATAGCCAGTGTCTGGAGTCACCACTAAGTGTTCTCAAGCAATGTCCTGCCAACAGCATAATCTCATTGGTTACCGGTCAGTGTAAAAGCCTTTCCACACTGAAGGTTCACCTGCAATCCTGTGTGCCACAGACAGGGCAGGTTAGAGTTCAGATATGGAAGCAAATCCCTGGCATAATGTTTTGAATCTTAAAATCCATTGAACTTTGTATATGGATTTTTCCCAGAATATCCTGTGGTGTGGGGTATGTTAAGAATGCTTTTAAAGGATTGGTGCCCCACCGATTAAAAATCGGGAAAATGTACATGTTCAATATTTACGATTAGATATGCTGTAGTATAGGGGGAACCCCGACAACGGTCGAGGACGCAGGCAATCGATTGTCACAAGGGAAAGAGGATAGCCAATTCGGAGCCACGCTGACTAAACCTAATACCAACAATATCATAACAGAAGCCATGGTGGCAAAAAGCAAAAGTGGGGCGGTCTTCCGAAATGGAGATACAGCCTGTAGTTCCGACTGCAAAAGCTAGCATAACTAGTTTCTCCTGACCGTTGTCTCCATGTTAGATTGGCCTGATTGCCGGTTACGAAAATTTTGACTGGGTTGTTGTGGAATGGTATCGGTTAGTGTGTGGTGTGCTGGTTGGCAAAGCTGTTACCTATCACACACATTAAACCACCAGCACAGTTAATTGTATCTTATCCATCCAAAGGTGTGTGGTCTCACGCTTTCTAAATTCTATGTCTTGTGTGTACCCAGTTTAAGTCCGCAAAGATTGTCCAAGTTGAAATAAACATAATCCCCCTGAAGACAATCATATCCGGTTTTCCCAGTTACACTGAAAGTGCCCGAATAACGCACTTTGTTGCACACTTTCCGCACTTGGGACACACACACACACACACACACACACACACACACACACACACACACACACACTGAAGTAGCCAGGATAATATTTTTTATGATAATATTATCTTAAGTTATTTTAATCAAGCATAGGCTTGACTAAAAAGGCATCTCAAAATTTTGCGTTGGAGTTTTTGTTATTCTAAATTTTGACACCAAAATGCAAATATCGGTTATCAGTCCACTTGATTACCAATAATCAGTTTAGGCCCTGAAATAAACTAATAGGTCGACCCCTACTGTAAAGACGAACACTTCCTCCATGAGCCCAATATGCGGATGGCTCCTCTACCTGTGACATGACTATCTGTCGCCAGTTTCACTATAGGCCCTTTAGTTGAGGCCCTGAGTGTAGACTCTTCATCACTCTCTGAAAACACAAAGGGGTGATTGAAACAATCAGCCGTTGCAGACCCCCCAATTTATTGCACTTCAGTGGAGACAGTCATATATCAAACATTGATGAGAACACAAAGTATTACAGAAATAAAACCCAAGAGAGTTGCTTGGAAATATGATCGGAATAAAACTGGATATCGATAGATATAAAAGAAACGTTAAAATTGTCCATGTCTAGAGAATGCAATGATAGCTGCAGTCAAACAGGGTTAGATTGGTTTACCAAATGTTAATAATTGAACGCCTCTGGCAAATAGTGTGTGCACATATGCCCATCTCTCTGCGTTACTGAGAGATGAAGCTAAACCCAATAAGACTTTCGTTAAGGTCATAGAATTTGTCTTGCACCGTGATACAACCCAAGGTGATGTTTCTAATGCTCGTAGCCGCAGAGTAAGAGATTGTAGGTGTCTGCTTGCTCACGGCCATTTGGACTCCTGCTGACATGGCTATTTATGAACCGGCAAGACTGTTATACCATTTTACAATAATACATTTGTTAATGCTGGAAGGCCCAGTCACTGCTATGAGAAGGCCATCCAAGAAAGCGTGATCCGTAGAGCATCAAAAATTATACCATCCAAAGACCCTGCCTGAAACATCCCTGTCCCCACTCTCCCAGGAAGAAGTGCTTGAGTTATGCTAGAACCAGGGGGATATCCATACTGTTGGAAAGCACTAACTGGCCATATGGTACCCAGCCAACCACAGCTTCAAATCTAGCCATTAATAAAAATAGTAACAGAGATCATTTATAATCTTAATGATGCACGCGGCCGCTGTCCAAGTGGAAACCATTTGGCCCTGGAATGGCGGGAGGCCCACCCAGCACAATCATTTCAAGAGTGAGGAAGGAGATTATGCAGATATGATCCTCTCACTCAAATAGAATGGCTTAGTTTGCCACAGTTGAATGAAGGGGGAGGCGGTGTGAAAAAGCTTTTCTCTCCCTTATCCAACATCAGTCCTTTAAACGTATCTGGCACTGCTGCCACACACACACACACACACACACACACACACACACACACACACACACACACACACACACACACACACACACACACACACACACACACACACACACACAGATCTTTCAACTCTTCCATGTATAAAGACAACGACAAGATATGTTGTTGGATAGGACATAATTATTCACACTGTAACTCACAGTCAAAGCTTATCTTGGACTCAGACTGGACTGCTAAATAAATTGGCATTAAAGTAAACTAGTGGAGGACAAAACTATTTAGAGACAAAAAATGATTCACTCAACCACCTCACTGCTTATTAGTGATCCGATTTGCATCACTGCAGGCGACAAGGTTTCTCCAACTTAAAGAAGAGCGTGTGCCTCAAAGCACAAAACTCAATGTCACAAAATACTGGCTGGTATTTTAAATGCCCATCATTAAAATTGCCCCACATTATGACTAATGGATCAGGGTGGTCTGTTAGAGGGCGGCGGAAACGGTTTGGGTCATCAATGCTGTTCTATAGCCCTAGATATCATGGCCGGTGGAGTTCAGGAATCTACTTCTAAAAACACAGAAGAAGTCCCACTTTCAGCCGCTGGTTTGTCAATAAAGTCTCCATTTATAAATAAATGAGGACCAAGGCCTCTGAGGCTCAAACATCTCTTGTCAGTGCCCATCAACATTCCCAAACCAATGTTCCTGGAAAAACGGACAGGGGGCTCGGGATGAGGGATAGCCAATGGATGAAAACTCTCTCTTTAGTATTACCAGCCAATGCATTTTATATGGTGGCCAAGTGAAATCTTGGAGCCCCCTCTGCTGGCTTCATTAAGAGGTGTAAGGGGCAGCTTGAGCTCGATCCAGTTAGATAGAACCAGATCAGATAGATCCAGATCACAACAGCAAACAAAAAGTAATGCACACACAGTGATGATGTCGGGTACATACTAGTATCATGGCATCTCCTTCAAAAGAGTGATTGCTTGTAAGGGAGATCATACTTCTATTGACAAACCACCAACTCGTAATCCATTAAAAAATGAATCCTTGTTACTTATCTATTTTGGTTGTAAAAGCTACAACAGTACTGACATTTTTAAAATCAAAATGAATGAGGATAGAACTGCGTTAGGAAAACGGCTTTTCAGATTTTAGAATTACTATTAATTAATTTGTTGGGAATTGACAATGTGTAATTTCCTGCTCTACAGAGAGCAATGCATGTCATATAATGAGTATAAACTTCAGTGAAATGATTCAACTTTTAACAGGGAATCCCAACAGTAGCTTTATTTGGTCTACCGTCATAAAAAAACTGAGCTATCTTATCACCATGTTGATACAAGAGCTAAGGCTGTTGAATGAATGTCAATAAATACCTATCTCGCAGAAGACTCACATGATGGAACTACCAGAGAGCGGCCAGGAAAACAGAATAAATCTTCTCACCCAAAAACATTAAGACCTACAAAACAATTAAAAATGGTCCTTTGAAGTAAAGTTTTTTTTTACTACAGAAAGGAAATAGAAACACAAAACGGATCTGGGAGAAAATTAGAAACACAACATAACAGATAAGATAGACATCAAACAGAACAGAGGTGAATCAAGAGCAGACGTGCTTCATCTCCACTTTCACAAGAGGCCACATTGGGTGGGTGGTAGGCTAGCACACCGCTGACAACAGCACAAAGACATAAAAAAAAACACAACTGTAACAGGTTTCTTGTTTTGTACTTGACCAGTGTGTGTTTGATATAACATTGTCGGATGAATATTAGTCCTGAACCCAACAATCTAACAATAAGAAAGGCGCAAATTGAAGTATCCCGATTATTAATAAAATGTTTCATAAATAGTCAAAAGGTACCATTTAAAAAAAAACATTTTTTAAAGAGAAAAAGGCTATTCTAAAAGGTTGCAGCCCCCACCCACCCTTTGACGCCAGTAAAAGAAATGCACAAACAAAACAGTAGCAGCTGTGGCAGTGCAGGGCAACTTACGTGGCTTTTGGCCCCAAACATTCAGGTGTAGCTTCCCAGAGGAGTAGTAGATGAAGCCAAGGACCAGCATGGGGCACAGAACGAACAGCAGCTTGTGTGATGGCTTCATGGTGTTTTCAGTTATTCACATGGCACCAGCCGAACCCGTCACCTGTGAAGACCAGATGATAATGATGATGATGATGATGGGAGTCAAGGTTTCCCGCAGAAAATGTTAGTTAAGATGGTTTGCCATCAGGCTGCTAAAAAACATTCTCAAAATAACAGTCAAAGAATTAACAGTCAAAATAACAACTGAAACAAGAACAGTGGAAGAATTTATGCAATTTTAACTTTTAAAATATTCAAAACCAAAGTTTTCTTTTTGTTTTTATGACAATGAACTGAAGGCTGCAGGCATGTGTTGCTTAGGCGGCCGCCTAAGCTGTAAAGTGCTGTGGAAACCCTGGTGGTGGACGACACCAAACACATCAAACACTACAGGGACCGGCCTTTTAGATCATAGACTTCAAAAACATTAATTCTGAAAAGTATACTTAAGTGTGTTAAAATCGATTTTCAATTTATGACAATTATATTTTTTAACTCCATAAAAAGGAACATGTCGCTCTAAAAAAGCGGTTAATACACACATTGACACACCGAGGCAGAGTCAACCATGCAAGGCGACAGCCAGCTCGTCAGGAGCTGTTAGGGTTAAGTGACTTGCTCAGGGACACATCAGCCAGGAGGACCTGGGGATCGAACTAGCAACCTTTCGGTTACAAGACAACTGCTCTACCTCCTGAGCTAAGCCGACCTGTAGTACTACAGACCTAGTACTACACATTCGCCTTGAGGCACCTCAACTGAACATTGAGCTAATGAATGGCTAGCCAATAGGGCACTCCGGAAGTCAACCATTACGAACCATACAATTGAAGACTAACTAGATTTGACACTCCAAATAGACAAAATATGGGACATATACTGTCTAATTAAAGCATATTATCATTAAAAACAGGCTACGATTTCTGCTATCACTGCATATTGATAACCACACACAGGAAAAACCCAAAAGGTACCAAATGTCAAGCAGGGCTTGTTGAAACAGAGCACGTCATAAAGAATTTGTGGGGTATATGTAGAACACATTCTGAGAACAGCTCGGAGCAAGAGCAAATAAGGGTCTATAAAAATAAAGGAATGGATGGATTGGATCACTATAAATCCAGGTGTAACGTTTGGAATTAAATACATACATTTCAAAACATGTAGTCTTCATAGCCCATGAAAAATGAAACATTATTGGATATTGGGACTTAAGGCACAATAATACCTGAAACTTTATTATTATTATTGATAACTGCTTAACACAATAAGAAAATGTAGTGGGCAAACCACCTTAGCCTCTGTGTGTATACAACTATATGATGCTTTCTTAGGTTTGTATGCAGATTGAAGGGGTCAAGGATGAGACAGGACAAAAGTGTAGCCGAATCATGACGTCAACATCAAGGACTTTAGCATCTCATTTACATGTCACCATGAGAATGGTAGCATACAGCTAATAATGATTAACAGTAGACTGAGGCTGGACGAGGACCACACTAAACAATGTGTCCACCACCAGGTATATGCTCACTGGAACCAGAGGATTGCCAAAACACAGGACCAACATCTCATTAATCTGGGAAAATACTTAATATGACCTGAGTTTGACTCGTTTTTCGTTTGTCCAGTTTAACAACGGACCAAAGATGAAGAGCTAATTTAGCAGCTAACAGAAGAAATAACGGAACTCGGCTGTCCCATAATTCAATGCTAGACTCGAGTACGACTGCTTCACACAGTCGTACCTGGTAGTTTAGTGGTTTATCCGCGCTGTGATACGGTCTAAGTTAAGTGGAAAACAAATGTGTGTAGGAAAAAGACAAGCAGAGCATATTAGATCAACACTATTATATAAAAAACCCTATGGCGACTTTCACCGAGCTAGCGGTAGCGGGTTAGTAGGCCAGGTCTAGGTCTCCTCGGCAGGCCTGCGTCGAGCTAGTCAATGGAAATGTGGCCAGAGGTGGAGGTCCAGCAGCGTTATATGATTGACCAAACGTTTCACACGCAGATATATCCATACATTACATTGCACAGAAAAAATAACCGCATCATCTTTTCGGTCGTCGTTCAAAATGCTGGGCTGCATTCCCGTTCACATGAAAAGCCCGACTGTTGGTTTTCCATCGTTGTCGACTACAAAAAAAAATGTCGCAATAATTTGCCATATAATTCACATAGGTTGGATGGTGACGTTACCTTTTCCCGTTCCGTATCTCAAATCCGTTGGAGAGGAAAACAAACGACTTAACGTAAATAACAGGAGGGTCGACCGTACAATCGTGTCTTCCCTCCCTTCCCCACCACCATCATGTGGAGATCCACGAAAGAGCACCGGCGGTGTGTTCGCTCAAGACGTCCAGCCACCGTGGCGGCCCGTCTCCCACTCCACCCTCAGCCGCGTTTACCACACCGCTTCCCCCCACCACATCACCATCCAAAAAGAAATACTGCGTTTATGTTTTGCACCAGGTTTCTTCAGTTTCAGTAACAGTTTGCTTCCTCGGCGTCACATGGTCACTGCTGTTCATTTAAGATGCAAGTCCGTTTATATGCACAGGAATGAATGTACTTTTACATTTTGTGCCCTTCCTGTGGTGGTTCGCTCAACTCGTCACGGGTGACATTGTACCCTTTCTCACTGGAATCTCCCCCATTGTTTCTTATTTGGCAGAGAATGTCGCCTTTTGGGGAACTTTCAGATGGTCAAAAGTAATTGGCAGCTGTAGAAGACGGTTTCAAAGACTGGAAGTGTAACTTCGCTTTAAAAGACTAAATTACTTTAAAAGCCTGATATGCTTGAAATATCAAAAATGTAAAACATTTAAGATAATGTTGTTGTTGAATAGTGCCTCATAATGAAATATGATATGTAGCCTATTGTACGAAAAAGAAGACATCAGACAAATTATACATTTATATTATATATTAAGTATATTATATGTATAGTTATATAATATAGCAATCATGTAATCAATTTACTCATCCATCTCCAAACAGTGTCCGAGTTTCTAACAGCAGTCAAGAAGACGTCCCTCAAAAGGTCACCGTGTATACAGTATCTGGGTCATTACAGAATTGGAGGACAATTTAGGCATCTACACTTTTGAAGAATTGACCCTTTATTTTATAATTTTCTGTTATGTATTTAAGAAAAACAGGTAATAAACCATCAAATAATTTGATTCGTCCAGCTCAGGCATCAAAGGTACACTTTTTATGAGATGTTTTATTTGTTGTGTGCTATGCTTGGCGCAACCCTGTTACGAATACAGGAACCTGAAAAAAGTATATTTTAAAATATTGTTTAATAAATCCTTTACCATTAAGTAAAGAAAGTCACATTCACATTGAATACTCATTTAATTTCAGATAAGACTTGACTTATATTAATTTAAGCAACTTTTGAAATCTATCTTGCCCAACTTTTCAATAGACACACGTTTATTTTTTACTCATTTCAGTATTTATTTTTGAAATATTTGCTCAAATACATTATGCATATAATCATTCAAACTATTAAAAGGACAATAGGTTAAACCCTTGTGAGCTGAGAAAATAATTTAAGATTATTTTAATAAAAATGATATGGTAACAGGGTTGAAATTAGAGTAACAGAGTTGTGCAAAGTAACGGTTGAATGGATGCATTACTTTTGATTGTAGATCATGACATAAATGACAAATAAATACTCAGGACCAAAGGAATGTTGCTTAATAATATTTTATATATCGTTTCGATGAAGGATCAACAGGATGAGTAGGGATGATAAAAAAAAAGAAACATGTCAACAAGACCACAAACTGGATCTGATCAAATATTCAATGGACAAACATAAAAAATAGTCATATTACAGTATTACGAACACATGCAGCTGATGCCACGGTAGAGAATTTTCCCAGGTGAAAGTGTGACCACCTGGTGGAGCCTCATGGTGGACGGTACAGCTGGAAGGTCAGCTGGCATTTCTTTCACTGCATCTTCCACAGCTTGCTCCTGAATGTAAAACAATTTCACCTTTGATTGTCCCTCACTCAGAGCTTGGTACATGGACAATGCCGTGGGAATATCAACTCCTTGGCTGACAAGCCTGTCGGCCCTCCTCTTCAATGTGCCACCCACACCATCTGGGGCACCTTTGCCATGGCTGGCTTCGAAATAGTTCCAGGTTCCTCTTGTAAACCCCTTCTTGAAAATTTCAGTACAAAAGAGGTAAAAATTACCACGCTGCTTGTACTGTGTGCAGGGGCCGTCGCTAAAAAAATGGATGGTTGTCACATCCGGGAATCTCTCGGATTTCCCTCAGGATGGGCTCCAGGTGTTGCCATATGGCAGGTGGTCCCTTCAGTCTGGATGCCGATACAGTGCAAAAGGAGGTAGGGGCAGATGCCCCCCCACCCCATATAGTAAACCCCAGTGTGCAAAGTGGCCTGTTGGTGTGATGCACCAAAATGGACAGCTTGTACTTCAGCACTGTACTTGCAGCCGTAGTTCTCTGAGAAGTCAATATGGACTGCACATTCATTTGCAGGGAGGTTCAGCTTCAGCACCCGTGAGAAAGCATATTGCTGCCTGATGTTAAAGAGATGGCGCCTGAACTTCTGGAGCAAAATGGCAAACGTTTCCACCAGCTCTTCTTTGGAGCATTCAAATTATTTTTTCAAAGTGATCTTTGAGGCTGCTCCAGGATCATTTTTGTGCTCTTTGTCCACAGTGGCCTACTGAATGTAGGAGACACGATCGGTGGCTCTGTAGTGGCTTGTGAGTGCATAGGTCTTATAGCTGCATTCCTCACATTCCCCATACATACATTGCTTGCTTGTGGTGTCACACGTGATGGCTTGTGTCAGGCTCTCCAAATTGGATGTGTCGATGATGTGCATCTGGTGAAGCTTTTTGGCAATAAAGCCTAGATTTTCATGTTGTTTGCACATGCATGTTTCACGATCTGCCAATGTTGGATGCACAACCCAGTAGGGGCGAAGTGTGCAGAACAGTGAGTATGATAGACGGAGGTTGGTCTGCTCAGCCAGGAACTTCAAATGGAGGTTCTTCATCGAATCCACCAGTAATCTTTTCTGCATTTTCTTCTTTTCTTTTGTCACCGTTTGCTTTTTTCCAGTTGTGATCCTGCTGACATCATCACGTGAAAAGAACAGTCTCACCGTTGATCTCAGTGTGGGAGCAATCCCCTCGTGCTTCTGCCTCTGGTACCTGCAGACATTTTCATTTGCCAGTTTTGTCCACCTCCTCCTTGAAAATCCAAAAACATCTTCTGCCATTCTCTGCAGCCTGTACTTATTCAGGATTTTGCTGGTGACTATTCCTGCAATGACTTGTCTGTCACTCTCTCTCTTTGAATGTGCACACTTGGTACGTACTTCCTCAGCTACTGCTGTATGGAACAATAGGGTTCTCCTTAGGGATGTGCCCGAGATTTCCCAAAGCAACTTGTTGACTTTGGATCTTGGAGATGGATGGTCCTTTTTTGATCATTGGAGCCGCTTTCTGTATTTTTCTGCTTGTTACTCAACTCATCCTGTAGTTTCCTCAACTCCCTGTTTCATTTTGCTTTGGCAGCCCTCCTTTTTCTTATCCCAAGATCACATTGTCTAAAAGAAACATATAAACATAAATATATTGTCACTTAACCATTTCATCTGCAGCAAAATAGACATCGCCAGCCATTAACTGTAACCATATAAATACTTTCATTATTGATTTCACAGTAGCAACTTATTTGAGGGTAGTTACCCAGTAATTAATAGATACATATGTAGTAAGTACTAGCAATACATGGTGCATGCAGTAGTACTCGATAGTCATAGCAAACATCATACTGATAGCTACAATACTGTTTCATTATCGAAAATGGATATCGTTTGACTTGTAATAATTAAGGATTATAGGAGGATTATATAAGTAAAAGTGATGCCTATTTCACTGTTCATTGTACAGATACAGTTCCTTTACCTTTCTTTACATATCCTTATGATCTGTGCTTACACTCACTTGCGTTCCTCAATAACCTAAACTTATGTCCTGTCTCTAATTACAGTAACAGGGTTGCAAATCAATGCTAATGTTAGCTTTTTCTCAGGAATATATGCTAGCTGTGGAATGTGATGTTACTGTCAAGGTCAAGGACAAACTTAGTTATATAAATAAAGAAAGAAAACTTGAAATTAATTTGTCTTATTTTGATAATATGATTAACAGGGTTGCGCTGGTCAGAGTGACACACTCAATCAATGCTGAAAAGATTGGAAAAATATGAAAAATAGAAGAAAGGACGTACCTTTGGTCTACCCATGGTGCTAGCAAATGGTGTAATGATGTCATTTCCTCTGTGTCATGTGACTCACTGTTTTTTCTCTTCCACTGTCAGGCTAAATTGGTTTCGTTAACAGGGTTGCGCGCATGTTGTGGGACACAACTTCAGTGCATAATTACTATTATTTAAAATATGTTGATGATTAAACAAATTACTTTAACAATTACAAAATACATATATCAACAAAATCATACCAAAAAAAGTAGATTTAAAACTTATTTTAGCTGTTACATTTGACATGCAAGTTGGTCATCAAGAAGGTGGGACAAGAGAAAAATGCCATTTTAGGGGGTGCTCGAGAGCTATTTGGTATTTTAAATAATATTTTGGAACCACTTTTTCTACAACTATATTTACATTTTGTCTCAGGACAAGTATAATTTACACAACCAGTGCATGTTTTAGTATTTTGTGCATTATTTGAAATTTCATGGGTGGGACAGAAAATGCCCTCCAATTCTGGAATGTCCCACCTCCACAACACACCCTATGTTCTGGCCCCATGCTCTGGGCCAGGTTTTTGTGTCTTTCTGACTGATGACACCAGCTTATGTTACAACAGCAGCTCAATGGTACCTCTACTTCTCACATGCTCAGATTGCCTGGTTGATTAGATTTCGCATTCCCACCTCGTTAATATTATACATAAGCAGTTTGGCTGAGAGCCAAAGCTGGAGAGCATTAGGGTGCGTGGGTAAGGCAGGGGAAGGGAAGGGGGCGAGTATGTTCATTTGACACTGTGGCGACTCTGGTAACATAGCATACAGATTCATCAATATTGATTCGGACCGGGAATACAATAGGCTCTTCCACTGTTGTCCACTGTGTAAGAATTAAGAAGATAAATGCACATTACACACACACACACACACACACACACACACACACACACACACACACACACGCATACACACAAACACCTTAACTACATTTTCTGCACAGTTCACCTTGAACTATTTCTCAGTTCAAGTATATTCAGTTATCAGTCAGATAACTGAACAATAGCCTACATAGTTTGGAAATGTTTTTAACTATTTTGGTCTCTCACATGGGTTCCCAACACTATTTCCTTTGTTATGGTCAAGGGCTTCCCTCCGAGGGAAGAGCTGACCCACATGAGGCTAAGACGCACATTATTGCAAATTACATACACTCTGCATCCCAATATAAATGTAATGCAAAGCGATGCTACAACTGACTTATTTGATTGGAAAGTTACAAAGGCGTTTTAGGGCCACAGTTAACACTGGTTAACCTCCGAGTTCCGACTTCTGCCACTGCCAAACTACCAGCTGCCCCTAGCTGAAAGCAGTGTTTCCCACAGCACTATACGCCTTAACAACAATTGGGCCTCGCCTTGACTACCAATGTATAAATATAAAAAATCTCGTAGGGAAACACAACATATTTCCATGAGGTGCAAAAAATAGAGATAAATAATGCATTGGTTATACTGTTCCCCATTTTTTGGATTACTTCTGCTTGACATTCTCAATTCCAGTCTGAAGATAATAACAGCTGACTAACTTGAATAAACCCACTGCTGATCAACTATTTTGGCCCCATCAGGTCACTTTCAAAGGCTGAAACTTTCTTTCATGGAAGTTAGGAACTTTTTTAAATCCAAATGGGATGCACACACATACACAGGGTGGTCACAGTTTGACGTGCACTGTGTCAGGACTCTTGGGGAAGATTTTCACTCAGGTGTTACCTATGGCTATAAATGTGTCCCTTCTCAACTGCTGTGTGGCTGTAGTGTGTGTGTCTGTGTGTTTTTATTAATATTATCCGGTCCCTAGTGCAAGTTTGAGCAGATATTCCACAAGGATATAGTGAGAACTCTTAGAGCACGTGACAAAAGTGAACATGAGTAGGCTATGGCAAGAAAACAAAGGGGCAGGTCATTGGATTGCTGTGCCTGAGTTGGTAGAAGATATAGTTTTTGATTGACGCTTTTCACTTTGTCTGCCTTGCACTTTTGAGGAAGAGGTAAGGAAGTACATTTGATTTATAAAGCACATTACACCCAGCATAACAGACCAAGATGTTGTACAGGGGATAACTAAAAAGGCAAATAATACAAAAAACACATCGGACCAATAGTAATAATTAAATAAAACCAAAATTAAAGAAAGGCATCAAGGTACACAACACAGTAATACCGAAACTGAGCAGGAGTACATGGTCAGGGATCATGGAAGGATTAATAAAGTCAGAGGGAAATATTTAAATGTAACCAACGAACCAGACCGGTTCTACCTAATGGACCAGGTGGAGGTTGGAGCAGGGGTGAACCAGAATGGCTTCAGTCTTACAGTTCTTAAAGTTGAAGGTGATATGCTGTCTGTGATTTAACAGACATCTATTGAACTATTAATCTTTGAGATTATGGTCTGGAACGAGAAGGGACAATATTTCACTGCAGCAAACCAGGTTAAACAGTTGGTACAATGCTATTATTTAGAGGCTTATGTTGCCTTTTCATTGATCCAATGCCTCATTATGTCAATGACCATATCACATCAGTCATATATACTTTGTTTGCTACATAAAATCTTATCTTACTTATATATAAAAGCAGGCCTGTCGCACAAGTTACTCAAGTTGGTCAGTGCACATGTGCCAACGCACACATACACCGCACGCACGCACATACGCACACACACGCTCACAAACACACACTCACACGCTGACGCAGACGTTTCAAGACAAAGGCAGCACAGGACACCGCATACGCACACACGCAGGCACACACATTCACGCCAAGCGGCCTGCAGCTCACACACACACACACACACACAGCACTCGCGAATGCACACATACATCGCACGCACGCACATACACACCACATACAAACACACAAACGTGCAAAAGACAACGGCAAGATCAATCCCGCATCCCGCAATGTCTTGCGATATTGATATCCCCCCCCTCCCCCCTTCCGTCTGTTTTAACGGCGTCGCCGTCGACAAACTCTCCCAGGTAAGACGTTCTGTCTATAGACTGTAGAAATTGCTATAAAAGAAGTGAAGAGACAATTTCTCACCTCGACAAGCACGTCGTTGGTTTTGTCACATAAAAACCTTTAAATTCAAACATTGCGCCGACCGGCATATCAACACACATGTCACGTGATCTTAAAGAGACAGCGTCCCTAGAACACAACGAAAACATGTCAATAACACAGTATGGTGAATTATGTCTATAGTCCACCACAAGTCTACACTTTGTTGCTCAAATGTAAAATTACCCTCCTCCTTGAGCCTCCCGAAATGTCTTTACACTTTGCTGCTCAAACTTAATATGGCTCTTCTCTTTGAGCCTCCCAAAATGTCTTGCGATATTGATATCCCCCCTCCCACTGCACTGTTTTAGTTGTTTAACTTTTCTTATGTTTTCTCTGTATGCGTGTGACTGTAGGCTACTGCTGCCTGTCTTGGACACTATTATTTTCATCTAACCAATAGTAGTTGCCATGCATTTTAAAATGTCAATGTACTTTTGAGCCCTGAATAACAGTTAAATCAATTTAATGATTTGCATGCAGAGTATACAACACTTTCCATTGAACAATTACTCCTGTTACCCATAAATTGACACATTTTATAATGTAATCAAATGCTCACACACTAGCTGCTTTCAGACACACGTGTAAATCCTGATATTCTCCTGATGGGCCGTTTGTGTAAACTACATATCCTGACATTTGTACTCTGAAAATCTCCTGAATAATACCTCCCCTGAGCTAGTATTTTCTCTGTACAAAATGTAAATTACCTTATATGTGAATAAGGAGTAGAAAGTCTGTATTTCTCACACCACTTCAGTGGGCTGGTTGATGACGCTTCTGCATGTCATTGAGTAGCCCCCTTAATGATAATCAGCCTGTTGCCTTTTGTTCGCTGAATGGTTAAAAAATATTTAAATGTTGGCACTGCTTTTAAGAGTAATTTGTGGTGAACGCTAAAAGATAGGTCTTATCATAATCCTAAAAGTACACGTCATACAATAAATAACAATAAATGAGTTCACAGCTGCACGTGTATCGAAAATGTCAGCTGAACATTAAAGGGTCCAGTCGTTCCACTCCCTGTTTTCTCAGTTAAAAACAGAAATCAACTACATTTGTCCAAGTGTTAGTTATATGTGAAATGAAGCAAAAGAATACGCTCTCTTTCTCCGGTAACGCAGTCATTCGCGACGCCTTTCTTCTTCGTCGTTTCTTCTATTTGTCTCTAACTCATGCTCCAATCTTTCATCAATCGATGCTTCGGATTTTGTGGATGCAACGGAATATATGATGCATCATTTTAGCGACATTTAAGATGATCGCGATTAGTTCGGCCCGTTCTGCCTCCATTTTGTCTTTGGTCAAATCAAAATATCTTGCCCCTTGCAAGCCCACCCCCCTAAACCCCCCGTTGATTCTGAGTGATGTCTAAACGACATCGGTGTCCGCATATAAAGCATTAAGTGTGAATCGCCCTAAGGGTAGAATCTCCTGATATACAAATGCGGCAAAAATGTGTGAAACTGGCTTATAAGTAGAAAATAATTATGCTTGCTTCATAACGTAAGGAGGAAATTATTATGCTTACTTCATTACGTAATAGGTGAACCAAAATGTTATGCGTTATAACATTATTGGCAAAATGTTATTATATTACGCACTTAGAAATTTTTATATTATCGACTGGGGTTACCACATTATTGCTATGGGTTTAATTACAACAAGAGTACTAAAAAGGGATTAATACATCAGAAGGAATTCAGGAGGTTTCCTGAATTCCCCCCTCAAGGATCAATCAAAGACTTGTGTGTTATCTTAAAAGATCTGTTCAGCATCTGTATAGAATAAATAGAATACCGTTTTTTTCAAGAGCATATTTAAATTAATCTCACTGAGGAAAGCCAATATATGCACATGGAAAAAAAAATCTTTCATATAGAATGAAACCAAATGTCAATAGCGAACAGTAAGTAATGGATTAAAAAAGAACAAAATGTATTTTTTTACACCAATTTCATCATAAGTCAGAGTATGTGTCTAACATCCATCATATTTATAACAAATATTACCTTGTGAAGTAGTCGGAGTCACTTTCCTTTCTCAGTCTTTTAAAATGTTAAGGACAATCTTCATGAAGGTCATAAAGAAAATAAATGAAGCCTGGACCATGAAGAGTAGCAGGGCACTGAACTGTGTGTAAGGCAAGGGTCAGCGGTCATGAGGGCTTTCTAATATACCCAACATATTGATTAATAATTAACAGGGCGCTTTCCAAAAATCATCTTCCCTCTTATCTTTGTGCTGAAAAATAAGCAACCTTTTTGTTTTCTATAAGTTTTATTTTATATATGTTTTCAGATTGAGATGACATGAAAAAAAAAAATGAATCTGATAAATACACAAATATTCGGTTAGTTGAAACATCTTTCAGCGTTTTGTATATTTCTATTCATGTACATGCTTACTTAATGTTAAGTCTTCTGGAAACGAAATAACATTTAGTTGTTGATGAACATGGTGTGATAATCATTCACACTGATCAAATACTTGCATTCATGTTCTGCACTTAAGGCTAGAGTAGACGATTTGGACAAACCAGCCAGCGTTTTTTTGTATTTTGAAGGTTTTAAACCAAAAACACCCCTTCCCTCCCTTCAGGCCTCCTTCAAAAGCTACTCCCCATAAACACATGTCTAGCTCGCTAGCTTTAGCAATAGGATTGCTTAGCCTTGTGGAAGACCCCTGGAGTGGACGAGCAGAGTGTGCACAGCCAATAATTTAATTCAGGCCAAACAAAATGTATCTTTTTTTAGTCTGAATATTTGTTTTATTTATTACAGTCATTATGTTAAGAGAATTTCAATAAATAAGACAAAAATGCTTCTTAATAAATTGCCAGTTTAATTAGTCCATTGAACAAAAATATGGTGGCATTGAAAAGATCACAGCGAGAGAGAGGGATGTGGAAAGATCGCGTGCTGGCGTTCCCAGATTTGATGAAAGATAGCAAATGAAAGATAGCAGGGGAGAGCTCAAAATAAGAGGATGCAAAATACTGCCAATAGCAAGCATTATGCACAAGAGAAGAACAGTCAAAGGCTGTTTGCTGAATGTTCTACAAGAGACGTGAAACTATCATACAACTGTGTGACCAATGGAATGCCAAAGAGAGGCCTTTGGGAGAGTGCAGTCTTAATATGGTGTGGTGTGCTAAGCCAGTGTGGTGTATGAAAGGATAGTATGGTGAGTTAAGGTATGGTTTGTTGGATATGGTGTGGTGCGTTGCAGGACGCACAGCAACAAACCATACACTCAATTCATTCCCTCGGAACCTTATTTATCTCAGACCGGTAATCTACTAATGGGACATAACATATAGACAAAAGTGCTCCACACCTCACACGCACACACACAACCACACACACACATACACACACACACACACACACACACACACACACACACACACACGCTGAGGCTGATTTAGTAGGGGCATTTTCGTGACAGGGTTGGAGCGTAGCGGTAGCTGCGAGAAGACTGCTCAGCCTTCATCGGCACAGGCTTGAGTTAGGGAGAGAACCAGCAGCAAGACATGTAGCAGCATGCAGCTCTGGAACAGCAGCACCTCGGGTTGTTGCTGTTTGGAGATTGAGCCTAATGTGAGGTTAATGTACCTGACTAAGGGGCTTGCAAAGCCAACCCGCACACAACTAAGAACATGCATTTGGATAAGGTTTGCCAATTTTGGGTTTACCTGAAGGGGCATTGTGTAATCTTTTAATAAACAGTTAGTAAAATAGTCTGAAGCCTTATCAATAGCTCAGTTAATTGACTGCAAAAACATATCAAGGAGTCCTTTTCTACGTGTACGCTCTCTGGTCGTGCATAATTCAGTGGAAACGTTAGCTCCAGTCCAGGGATCTTGTTGTAGTTCAATCAAGTTAAGGACTCGATTGAATTACAGCCAGGTGAAGGCGAAGGCAAAGTCAGTCCACAGAGGAAGAGGGGAATCCAGTTGTACCGGTAGCCCTGCGTGGGTTGGCTGGCCGCAAGGATCTCTGGTGATCTGAGGATCTCGGAGCGTCCTGGAAGGGGGTACATAGGGCACACCCAGGCACAGCATGGATGCATGCTGTTGCTGGGTCCACCCTTGGACATACTTTTTACGTTTTCGTTCATCCTTTTTGCTGATATTTTCCATCCAAGCCCTTATTTTTTCATGTATGACTGCTTACTGCTATCTAATTTCCTGTCAAGGTCTGCTAATCTGGCTATTGCACAATGTAATACACCTAGTTAGTAGTTTCAGGCTCATTAGCATATTTGCTTTATTTGTTACTCGACAGCACACACAAACACAAATGTAATACTGGCTTGTGCGTGGGTCAATCAATGGTGTTCTCACTGATCATTTCATGTGAGATTGTGTTGGACTTCACAATACTTTCTTTACAGTGATAACAGCAAAGCATTGAATGATATTTTCACGAGGAACTGAGCAACTGTCAGACGATAGAATATTATCCATGTTACTTGAGTGGCAGCTAGGAAGGTGAAACAGAAACAGAGAGATGAATAGGCTTGCAATTGTAAACGGAACTTCTTTATGTAAGACAAGAAATACATACCGTCATATCAGATGTAAAAAATGAGCTCCAAGAATCCTTGGCTCTCTTGGTGTTTTAGTTTTTTCAGAAATGTTGCATTTTGATGTTTATGTTTACATTAGATGTTAATGACACTCACATTTTGCAATTTAACTGAAAATAGGCTTGGAAAACACACATTTCTTTATACGGTTCTAGTTCTACTTGAGATTAATCAAAGGTCTAACACTGCATAACTTGAGGAGGTTAATCCCATGTCCGTGCTGAAGAGATCAGTGTTTTCCATCGCTGTGACTCAACCCCTGTAACAAAGACATCTGTAAAAGCATGGGTTCCATTGAAATCCTGTAAGTGTTAATGTAAAATGACCTTCACCTGACTAGTCCCTGATTGGCTGTCACACGACACAGAAGAAAAAGAGTCTAGAGGGAAACTTCTTTCTTTACTTTTGGATAAGAGATCCATGAAAGGGGGGAGGTACTCCATCACAACAAAGTCTTCTATTGTGTTTCATTGAATATTGTTGGGAAAATATTTAAAAATATTTATTGTATGACGTGTACTTAAACTACATGCAAAATCAACACATGCATTACAAAGAAACATGAGTGTTTATGTCAAGTGTGTGTGTGTGTGTGTGTGTGTGTGTGTGTGTGTGTGTGTGTGTGTGTGTGTGTGTGTCATAACACAACCCGAACACAAGATAGAGCATAGAGAACGTTAGGGAGGCACAGTTGCTGCACCACAGATACGAGCGAACACCAGGTTACGAGGAGATGAGATGGTGTGGGAGTGGAGGATAGTGGTCTCCTGTTGAGAGAGAGAGAGAGAGAGAGAGAGAGAGAGCTAGATGGAGATAAAGCAGAACTGAGCCACATTAACCATTTCCTCTTGTGTTTGTTAAGATGGCTGAACATTTTCCAATGCACGCACACACACACACACACACACACACACAAACACACACACACTCAGTCACAAAAGAAACAGTCAAGACAGCATAGCAACAGCATTTCTACATACAGAGCGTTTTTCTCTCCAAGTTGCTGTTATACACAAATATATTGAACAAAATGTGATATATTGAACAAAAACCCCATTTTGTTGTTGAACTAGACTCCCTGATTCCCAGCCCCTCCTCCCTCCACAGGTGACAGCATTAAAACAGTACAAAGGCAAACAGGGTTGGATGGCCCAAGGCCAGTCTGTCAACAGATGTTGAAATGATCCACGGTGGACAGGGAAGACTGCTGGATCTTTACATGGGAGAAATAGGCCATTAGGGCTCACTAATAAGGGCATTTGACCTAACCCTAACAGAGTAGTTGTGTTGCCTAAACCCAACCTGGTAGTTGAGCTACCCTACCAAGTCGTTTTATGGCCCACCACCCTTTGAAAATAATAAGTCCACTAAGTCTGAAATCCAATACAGGTCATGAACCCTGGTCCTGGGTGAATGTCCCGTGTTTGACCCGTTAATACACCACCAACCCCTCCTGACATGTACTTTGTGGCACTTTCTACCACGTCACCTGACTTAAGGTGACGTCGGCTTTCTGGCAGAAAGGGCTTTCAGAAAGGGCTTTCAGGCAGAGTGCTGCGTGGCGAGACACAGCACTCTGGCCAGAAGGTGGGATGTGCACACAGCTACTCTTTTGAAAATTGAGACTGGAAGAGAGCCATGTATCTGCCAGCTGTGTTATGTGTGAGACAGGTTGCTCCATGTTCACTCCCTTGTATATGAGAGAGAGAGAGAGAGAGAGAGAGAGAGAGAGAGAAAAAAAAAAACCCACCAATCCTCTCTCTCTCTGGATTTACATTTTCGGAAAAGTATGCAGCTTTGTTCACATCTGTTGGGTCCTGCCCTGAAAGCCGTCAGGCTAACAAGCAGGTTGTTGCGCCGTAGTCCACGGAGCCTCTCTCTCCAGCGGGCTCACTTTTTGTAGCTTATCATTTTCCAGTTGTTTTCCATAACCTTACAATGCTCACTAAGGCTCCTATTTCACTGTCTGAGAGAGAGAGAGAGAGAAAAAAACCACCAATCTTCTCTCTCTCTGGATTTACATTTTCGGAAAAGTATGCAGCTTTGTTCACATCTGTTGGGTCCTGCCCTGAAAGCTGTCAGGCTAACAAGCAGGTTGTTGCGCCGTAGTCCACGGCGCCTCTCTCCAGCGGGCTCACTTTTTGTAGCTTATCATTTTCCAGTTGTTTTCCATAACCTTACAATGCTCACTAAGGCTCCTATTTCACTGTCTGAACCGTCAGTAGTATTTATTAAATGAGGAACACGATAGACCATAACCTTTTTTTTTTATTATCTCTGACAAACTGTGAAACCACTTCAGTGAGGTGCGTTATAACCCTTGATGTAACTTAACAAGAATATCCCGGAATTAAAATTCCCTTTTCTTTCCAAATAACTTTCAACGTTTAAGAAAGAGATATAAGATTTACTAAGTACTGTACTATATTATATCGATTTTCTTAAAACTGGTCAAGGGCTGGAAAGAAACCATCCTATCGATCGGTGTGCAGTAGGGTACTTACGCCCACACGAAAAAAAGGACGCTTGCAAAGATGTAATTTGGCCTTAGAGGACTACACACTACACTCCAGCCCCGGGACCTGCCCCACACACGCACACACGCACACGCACACACACACACACACACACGCACACATCCGTGCACCTGTGATCAATTGTTTGGAAGCATCGATAACATGGATGATGTCGAACTAGAAAATGCATTTCCCGCAGAAAATGGAAATTAGATTTTAGGGGTTTATGCTTATACCTGTATAGGTTAGTCAAGATTATCCGATAGATATAAGGGCTGTTATTCAATAGATCTATTTTGGTAATCTTAGCGTGGAGCAGCTTCTGTGGATATGCTGCTCACCCACCAGCGATGGTTCGGTCCACATCCAACATCGCATTAAAACCATGAGCTTTGAGAACCAATTAACTGTATGTGGAGGAGCTAGATCAGGAGCTCCTACGGAGATCAGGAGCTACTAAGGTGCTAGATTAGGAGCTACTGAGGAGATCCGGCGCTACTAAGGAGCTAGATCAGGAGCTACTGAGGAGATCAGGAGCTACTAAGTAGCTAGATCAGGAGCTACGAAGGAGTTAGATCAGGGGCTACGAAGGAGATCAGGACCTACTAAGGTGCTAGATCAGGAGCTACGAAGGAGCTAGATCAGGTGTTACTAAGGAGCTAGATCAGGTGTTACTAAGGAGCTAGATCAGGAGCTACTAAGGAGCTAGATCAGGAGCTACGAAGGAGCTAGATCAGGAGCTACGAAGGAGCTAGATCAGGAGCTACGAAGGAGCTAGATCAGGTGCTACTAAAGGAGATCAGGAGCTACTAAGGAACTAGATCAGGAGCAACGAGGGAGCTAGATCAGGTGTTACTAAGGAGCTTCGAAGGCGCTAGATTAGGAGCTACGAAGGAGCTAGATCAGGAGCTACGAAGGAGCTAGATAAGGGGCTACTAAGGATCTAGATCATGATATACTAAGGAGCTAGATCAGAAGCTACTAAGGAGCTAGATCAGGTGCTACTAAAGGAGATCAGGAGCTACTAAGGAGCTATATCAAGAGCTACTAAGCAACTAGATAATGAGCTACTAAGGAGCTAGATCAGGAGCTACTAAGGAGCTAGATCATGAAAGCATTTGTGAAATGACTTAATGTAAAAGTTATGCAAGGTAACCTAATGAAACCAATGATGAATGCCAATCTCAACAGCCAAAGGACGACTTGGTGCTATTCACATACCTTTCCTATAGTTTGTATTGTATGCAATACAACACTCAGGCAACCTCATTGTGCACCAAACTCTCATCGCCCACCTAAGTGATGCTTCCACCTTTTGTTGTTTGGAAAAGGAGAAAGAGACCTTATTGGACCAGATGTGGTCATTTGTAAAAAAATAAATCTTCTGAAAAAGTAGACTACGAATAGCCTGGACGGTTATCACCACTTTTCAAGGTGAGGAAAATGGAATTGCCCATAAAAAAAATAAAACCAAAAGAAACCTTGATATGCTGTTAGTGTTCCTACATAACCCAACTGATTACACAACTTAATAACACTATGCCCACAAATATAGAAGGGTATAAACTAAAGCAGACAAAGCATTTTTCCCCAGCGTCAATCACACCTATCTCCTAGACGAGATGTTGGTGCAATGCCAAGGGGCCAGGAGTCATGTTTTTACTAAATTCTCAATAGCACCCTGCAGTTTCATCATGCAGGTCCCTAAGGCCATGAAGAGAAGATGGAATTTAAGTGAACAGTTCAGCAGAAAGATAGACATCAACATGAGGTCAGACCTTGAACGCTGGAAGCATTCCACTCCTACTATTAGTACCAAGCTCTTATGTTGGTAGATGCATCTTAAATCGATTTACTCTCAGACACAAAGGCTCATCCTTTTTTGTCCAAACTTTACTCAAGTTGGTAAGTTTACAAAATGTGTACAGAGTGGTACAGCAGAGTGAAACAAAGCACCAGCAGTTGTGGACAAATTATCAATTTAAAGTGGAGGCCTCTCCGCATTTTAAATTTTTTAATAACGCATTTAATAATCTAGTCGGAATTTAACTATTAATGAGGCTTAATCGTTGGCCTTCAGGGACGAGTTATCCAGTAAAACAAAAAAATTGAAAGCAATCTATTTCATTATGAACCTGAAATTGATAAAAGACAATGGCCAATAAACATTGTTAGGTCAATAGAAATAAGGGTTACGGTAGAATGCTTTCCGTTTAACTAAGTGCTTGGATACCACTCAGTCCCCCCAAAACAGTATTAGAGCACATTCAAGTCCACCAGAAGAATTTTAAATACTGACCCAACCACAGAAAATAAATAAAATAAAGATCCGAGATCGTCTAGCACTTAATGCCCAGCAAAGCTTTTGTAAACAAAATAGAGTTCTCAAACTCAACCTAGCAATCATAAATAGGGTAAAACAGTCAAAATGTGAAATCCATACATTCCATCGTTGATAAATATGAAATGGCCTGATAAGACTTTAGGCATGTCTCCTTAACCTAGTCTATATAGCTTGGTCGTCACAGTTAAACCACACACAACAAAGTCTGCATATTGGATGTAGTTCATTCATTAATTCCTATACTGTAAACCTGGGAGGTAAAAAGACTGCCTAACTGGTTATTATTCCTACAGGATTTTCCATTGTGTTTGGGTTTCCTCTGTTTAATATTTCCACAGATCTAGATGCATTGACTTTTATTGAGTGGATTTTTCAATACACTGAAATAGGCCTATACATAAATTCAGCCATATCAACCAAACATTATTTCCAATATTGTAACCAAACAAATTCAACTGATTTAACTGATTTTTACAGTGTATGAAGTCTATGCAGATGGTTTGTAAAATTAACAAATAAAGATATTTTTCTATCATGTCACCATTTATTTCCTTAAAAAAAAAAAGAGTTTCCCTACAGATTAAACAAAACTTAAAATAAGGTTCGAGAGAAACTGGCGTCAACTGGTGTGAACAAACACCTACACACAAACGGACATGCGTGCACACTCGCACACACACACACACACACACACACACACACACACACACACAGAAATGTCACTGAAAGTCCCAGCCGTAGTTTATAAATAATTAGCCCTAAGGACTGTGGAAGCCTCCCTCCGCGGGAGAAGGACGAGGCAGGGGGCTCGGAGGTCCGGCCCTCTTCACTCTGCAGGCCCCACGCCGGAGCCCTGGGACCGGCTCCTGTCTGTCCAGAGCTACTCCATGATGGCCCGGTACACCATGGGTTCGATGTAGTCCTCCCGGTACCGGGAGTTGATGACCCGCTGCCTCTTGGACGTCTGCTTCACCTCCTTCTCCGTGAAGATCTTGAAGCGCATGTCTGACGCCACTGACTGAGGGACGAAGAGGGAAGCACACGTCAAAAGTCACGCAATGTCACCCTACACAATTCCATTCTAATGCAAGAGAGTAGTGCGGTTTCAGTACATGGAAATACGTAACCTCTGCCACAACGACCCTGGTTCTTCTAACAAAATTACATCAGATCATTGGAGATAGCATCTCCTGGACCACGGACGCCGATGGTCTCAAACCAAGTTCATATCCTTGGGTGCACATCTCTCCACTCCGGGTGTGCTGTGTGTCAACTAAAACATGTTGACACACAACACGTCCTAGTCCCATCATGGAAGACGCCCGTTTTGACAAAATGATTACAATTCATTTGCATTAATAAAAAAAAGAAAAGGAAAATGTGTGAAATACTAATGTTGGAATGGGGAATGACTAAACCTTCTAATGAGAACAAAGCAATTTATAATTCATCCTTAAGGATCTTTTTTAACAGATTGTTCAGTCAGTCTAGTTGGCATATTATGAACTGTTACATAATGAATTCACACCACCCACGTAACAATAGCCGTGCTCAGTCTTGTTCTATGAATTTGTGTACTTTGACTAGTGGCAGATGTCCTGGTGTAGTGTCATCAAAACAGTAAACTAACTGACTAGTGGCAGATGTCCTGGTGTACAGCGTCATCAAAACGGTAAACTAACTGACTAGTGGCAGATGTCCTGGTGTACAGCGTCATCAAAACGGTAAACTAACTGACTAGTGGCAGATGTGCTGGTGTACAGCGTCATCAAAACGGTAAACTAACTGACTAGTGGCAGATGTCCTGGTGTACAGCGTCATCAAAACGGTGAACAAACTGAAGCACAGTGCGTGCGAGGACAAGCAGGGCCGTACCAGTCGGGACTTGACACGCTTGGGCAGGTCCTCGTCCAAAGTGTAGATGTCCTCCCTCTTCACAGAGATCTGGGAACCGTCCTCAAACTCCACCTGAAACACACACATACACACACACACACACACACAAGTTTCCACTATGTGTAATTTCATTTCTAATGTCTATGCAGATGGTTTGTAAAATTAATAAATAAAGATATTTTTCTATCATGTCACCATTTATTTCCTTCAAAAAAATGAGTTTCCTTACAGATTAAACAAAACCTAAAATAAGGTTTGAGAGAAACTGGTGTCAACTGGTGTGAACAAACACTTACACACAAACCACTTCCACTATGTGTAATTTAATTTCTATATAAAGAAATTATTAACTGTTTAAAACCAAGGTAAATGATTCTGCAGTTTGCCAGGACCCCAGGTTAATGTGGGGGTTTATGTCCAGATGTAAAGCAGCGATGATTATTGTTCAACTCGCCCCTTTTGTGAGGTATGGGGCGTTCCAAAGCTGAGCAGTAGGCATAGCACTATCTCGGTTTGTCCAACACAAGCAAGCACATACAAACAGTCCTGCTAGGTGGGTTTCGCTCTTCTTTTTCAAGTAGTGAAATAAATCAAATAAGAAAATCCACCATATTCGATTCTGTGTTTTCACAACACCTCGCACGCTCAAAGAGACTGAGGAGTGTGGTTCCAGTCCTGAGCGTGGATACCGGTTGGTTCCAGTCATGAGCGTAGATACCGTGTGGTTCGAGTCCTGAGCGTGGATACCGGTTGGTTCCAGTCCTGAGCGTGGATACTGGTTGATTCCAGTCCTGAGCGTAGATACCGTGTGGTTCGAGTCCTGAGCGTGGATACCGGTTGGTTCCAGTCCTGAGCGTAGATACCGTTTGGTTCGAGTCCTGAGCGTGGATACCGGTTGGTTCCAGTCCTGAGCGTAGATACCGTTTGGTTCGAGTACTGAGCGTGGATACCGGTTGGTTCGAGTCCTGAGCGTAGATACTGTTTGGTTCGAGTCCTGAGCGTGGATACCGGTTGGTTCCAGTCCTGAGCGTGGATACCGGTTGGTTTTGCCAAGTCAAATCTTTCCTCATTTAATAGATACTACTGACGATTCAGACAGACAATAGGAGCCTTGGTGAGCATTGTAAGGTTATGGATGCTAGATAATTCATTTGCTTATCAGGCTTTCCCACTTTGTTAGAATCCGTTAATCAACCAACACCGCCTCCATCACTTGCCCTCACAACTGTAACTGCACCCCTCACTCAGTGAACATGCGTAGTGGCGAGTGGACACAGAATCAAACCCTGTGTATATGTTTGTTAAGGGCACTATTGGAGAAAGCGACATAGCCAGGAGAGTTTGTATGCCCCTACCTGGGTCAGAGGATACAGAGATATAGCTTTGGGAGCAGAAACTTGTTATATATGGATATAATGGATGGAAATAGGTTAGCAACTGCCAAGTTTTTTAGAGTGCAACATCGTCACGGCGAAACGAATATTCGACTCGCGCGAGTACACAAGTTTGATTGCGCAAACAACCATGGCCGAGATAACCACCATTGCAAGTCTTGACTTGTTGTGGCAATATCAGAGACGCCAGGGTTGTGACGCACCTTGAGAGGGGTTGAGTTGAACAAAGAACATGGCCCAGATGGGGGGGGGGGGGCACTGTACCTGGTACATGGGGATGGAGTGCGAAGCTACAAACTTGGCGCCGTATATCAAACCGTCCGTCCAGCGGACCTGGACCACGTCCCCCTGGCTCGGCGGACCAAAGCGAACACAGTCCCGGTTCTGGAAGCATAGCATTGAAACCCCCCCCCACACACAAACACACAGAGTCAGGACAGGCTTCACATTATAAGATATTATCAACCTCTCAAATGAGCACAGTATGAATCCTCTTCAGGTTCCCAGGGGTCCACATCGTCATCTCCAGGCCCCTCGGCAGTACAACATTGATGACACTACGTCTACCCAGTAATTCCCTGGTTTACTCTGCCGTGGAAATATGATGACTGTTATTGACCTACCAGCACAATGTTAGCGATAATTCTATTTAACATTTAGTCATTTAGCAGACACTCTTATCCAAAGCGAACGTGAGGGAATGTGGGATTCATGGTGTCCGTGAGCACAGAGGTATGGTGTTAGACCCAAACTGGAGGACGTTATTCCTAACATCGCTAACCCTGACCTCGTCTCTCGTCCCAATCAACAACCCGCGTCCCCCCCCACTCACCTGGATGTCCTCGGGGAAGAGGTTGTCGCTGTAGGAGCCGTCGTCGAATACCACCTCGTAGAAGGTGGCGCTGGTGAGCTCCGTCACCTCGCTGTGGTAGTAGCGGGTGTTCCTGTACTTGCAGATCACCCGCTGGCCCAGCGCCAGTTCCCGCATGGACGCCTTGCTCCGCTGGGGGGGGGGGGGAATGGAGGGGGTGGGGTAAGGCAGGGCACTTACAGTGAGCAGGGGGACACGTGACCGTTCCCAGTGGATCCACAATGGTCATTAAAAAGGTAAAAGAGAGTTATGGCCCTACCCTGTTGAGCTGGATATTAAAATAAACTATTTTTTTACGACGTTAAGGCAGGATAAATTAACAAATAGATTAATGGATTACACCTCAGACACAACAGGGTTTCAGAAGCAGTTATGAATAATAAGAGATGAGGGGACGATTCCATTTTAACACTGAATGAAGCTGTTTAGCTGAATGAACAAGAAGAAAAATCATCCAATCATAAAAGGCCAGGCGATTGTCATTATTTCTCCAATGCTGTGGTTGAGTAAACGTGATCAATCTAGAACAAGGAGTAAATGGATGCAATGAGCATATCAGTACACAGACGATTGCGTTTGAGCGTGAAACCAGACCAACTCCTTGGGTCTCCTCTGATCAGGGAGTGGATCAGCAGGGGGCTAACAAAACGCACGGGGTGGCACTGGAACAGAGCAGCGCGCTGCACAGCCGTGGGATTTAGTCAACACTCCCTCATATCCCAGAGAAACCAGAAACCGTACAGTGCTTATGAGACTCCTCCCTCTCCGTCTGACCTGTTTGGGCACGCATATTGTGTTTGTCAGGCGAAAGCTACTCACACCAGCCAGCCTTACATTGGCTGTTAGTGGGTTGAGGGAGGACAATGAGAAACCCTCTAATGAATCACCACAGGAACAGAAAAACACACACACACACACGTTTGTATATATACACTACCGTTCAAAAGTTTGGGGTCACCCAGACTATTTCATGTTTTCCATGAAAACTCGTTTTATTCAACAGTTTTCAGCTGTGCTAACATAATTGCACAAAGGTTTTCTAATCATCAATTAGCCTTTAAACCCGATGAGCTAAACAATGTACCATTAGAACTTGTGATTGATGGCTGCTGGAAATGGGCCTCTGTACACATGTAGATATTCCATTAAAAATTTTGTTTGCCATTTCTAACTAGAATAGTAATTTACTACGTTAACAATGTCTAGAATGTATTTCTGATTAATTTAATGTAATCTTCATTGAAAAAAAACTGTGCTTTTGTTTAAAAAGAATGACATTTCTAAGTGACCACATACTTTGGAACGGTAGTGTATAAATACCAATGTTTGTGATCAGAGCTACCAGGACAGCTGCACTGATGGACACATTCTTCAGAACTTGTCATAGTGAGCACAAAACCAAAGGGGAGTTTTCAATTATGTCTAAAGTCGAGTTTGGAAGAAGATTCTTTGACCAACCATATTGAAGATTGTCAGATTACATTTTTTTTTTATCTTTCTCGTGGTTGATTTATAGAAAAGGGAAGAGATTTTACCAATTTCTGTCTGCAGGACTTTCATTGGGCATTTTATTGGTTCATCTGTACCATTTTCGTAATTTCCCTAAACAAGATACGCTGTTGGCCACAAAACGGAACAAAAACTACATGTAGGGCACTGGTTACAAAAGGGAAGTCAGAGTGGCGTAGGGCTGGCAATTCCTTCACATCTTTCAATACCACTTGCTTGGTTTCAACCCTAGTACGAATTTTACACTTACAATACATTTTTCAACCATCAAAACAAAACACTGCCTTAATGCAGCGATGAGTAAAACCAGTCGCCTCCAGTTCATATTTCAGCACATTGTACTGAGGGTTTGGTCGCCACGCCCTAGTGACGGACAGCCTGCCCACGCCACTGCGTCTTGGGTTACCTCGGGTAGGACGGGGCTGCGATGCCGGTGGCAGGTGATGTAGACGATGAAGGGCCAGTCGTCGGGGTACATGAGGACACCGGCCGCCTGGGCGCAGGTGGGGTGGAAGGCCGTGGAGCAGCGGCCGTGCGAGCACTGCACACAGCAGCCGCTCACCTCCCTCACCAGCCTCTTCCTGCAGTACGCACACTTCTGCCAGGAGAGGAGAGAGAGACACAGAGAGAAGAGAGAAGAGAGAGAGAAGATGGGGAGAGAGGGGAGGGGGAGAGAGGGGAGGAGAGAAAGAGAGAGAAAGAGAAAGAGAAGAGGGGGAGAGAGGGGAGGGGGAGAGAAAGACAGAATGAGAGGGAAAGAGGTAGTGAGACAGACCAAGGGACAGATACGGAGAGACAGAGATGGGGTAAGGGAGGGAGCAAGAGAGATTGGAAACCGTGAGAGTAATAAAAGGATTATCACAACAGAGATAGAAGACAAGAGGGAGCCCCCACACAGGCTAGCTGGAAGGAGGGAAATCCCCTGATCTCGGCGGCACAGTGTAGCATAACTTTTTTACAACACAATTTCTTTAGGAAGTGCTCCTCTGAGATGACCCGGGTCTAACACTGCAGACCGGTGGCACTGTTCAGAGTCCCAGAATAACCCTGGCACAGGGCGGGACTCATGTACACACAGAGGGAAAACCTACCGTTTGCACTAGGCTTCCGGCCACCACAACAATTACAGGGGAGATCCAGATCAAGATCTTCTATACACCTGGCATCAAAATGCGATGTATCTGCATAGGTTATCCGTTGCTCAATAACGCATCATGGGCTTCTGCCTTTATACTGGGTATCAGGCAAACGATTAAGCGCATTCTGTTGATCGCATCTCGACATGCTAATGAGATTTGGATGCCTTGGCAACAGGTATGGTGCATCCCAGGTCGAGCCCACAGCAGTCTGGCTCTCAAGGCCAGCCAGGCCACTTCCAGGTGTGCATCTTGCTGGCCGTCACAAAGACACAAAACTGACGGCAATGCATCCAGTGTGCGTGTGCCACCTAGCATTGTCCGAAGGGCGTTCTCCCGTCCCGAGGAGGCAGTTCCAAATCATCCAATCATAAAAGGCCAGGCGATTGTCATTATTTCTCCAACGCTGTGGTTGAGTAAACATGATCAATCTAGAACAAGGAGTAAATGGATGCAATGAGCATATCAGTACACAGACGATTGCGTTTGAGCGTGAAACCAGACCAACTCCTTGGGTCTCCTCTGATCAGGGAGTGGATCAGCAGGGGGCTAACAAAACGCACGGGGTGGCACTGGAACAGAGCAGCGCGCTGCACAGCCGTGGGATTTAGTCAACACTCCCTCATATCCCAGAGAAACCAGAAACCGTACAGTGCTTATGAGACTCCTCCCTCTCCGTCTGACCTGTTTGGGCACGCATATTGTGTTTGTCAGGCGAAAGCTACTCACACCAGCCAGCCTTACATTGGCTGTTAGTGGGTTGAAGGAGGACAATGAGAAACCCTCTAATTAATCACCACAGGAACAGAAAGACACACACACACACACACGTTTGTATATATACACTACCGTTCAAAAGTTTGGGGTCACCCAGACTATTTCATGTTTTCCATGAAAACTTGTTTTATTCAACAATTTTCAGCTGTGCTAACATAATTGCACAAAGGTTTTCTCATCATAACCCATCATGGGTTTCTGCCTTTATACTGGGTATCAGGCAAACGATTAAGCGCATTCTGTTGATCGCATCTCGACATGCTAATGACATTTTGATGCCTTGGCAACAGCAAGATGTGACGGCCAGCAAGATGTGCATCTTGCTGGCCGTCACAAAGACACAAAACTGACGGCAATCCATCCAGTGTGCGTGTGCCACCTAGCATTGTCCGAAGGGCGTTCTCCCGTCCAGAGGAGGCGGTTCCCGGTCAGCTTTTGAACGTGGTGTCGGGGGCAACCTGGGGGCGGCGGTGAAAAGACACTGACATCCCTGAGCCCTGTTCCCATGGTGCCAGAAACAGCACACCAGAGGCACCGCTCAATTCACTGGAAGGAAGTGAGCTGCCAAGACGCAGCCACATCAGATCAAAGCATTTCCTTTCACTCCAACGTGATCTGTGTGGTGGGGGCCATGCTTACGAAAGCTGCCCACGTGTTGGAAGCCAGAGAAAAGCGGTTAAGAGCGGAGGAAGTTCATGTGAAATAACTCTTCATACCATGAAAAAGGCCATTTAACAAATCTAAGTGTGTAGATTTGTTAAATGGTTTGAACAAAGGTAAATGGTTGAAAAATGATTGAGTCACGATGTCTTAAGAAGTAGAAGTGGCTGCCTTTGACTCCCATGTTAAAAAAAAAATAGTATTATAAAAGTAGAATATCTTAAAAAGTATAAAATATTTTAAAAATCTGAAAAGAAGCACGCGATGCAAGCTATTCTGAACATTTAAAAATTTGAATGGTGTCTCTAGGTGAAAAATTGAGGAACGAGATAGGTCCCAAAGTTTGTAAAGAATAATAAAGAGGAAAGAAAGAAGAAAACTTAGGAAGAACAATAGTTGAGCGCTGCATGCAGCACTCACCTAATTATTATAACGAGACAGTGGATAAAATACGAAAATGTCTTTGACGGGCCAAAATTAAAATAGAAATCAGAAACAGACATCTTCGGTCAGCCCCCCGAGTGGCCCCGGAAACAACACCTCCGAGCAGACAGCAACAGCCCGCGCTTTTCCCGCAAGCATTGACTTCCCCCCACTGTAAACCGGATCCTGGCGCTGATCTCACTATCCAAATTACTGCCCTCAAGCTGGCCACGCATCACCGCTCAGGTAAACGAATATGTGATGTGAATCTAACGTGATCCACCCAGTGTTTGTTAAACACAGGTCCGTGAAATGCAACACCTTCCAATGGCCGGAAGACATGGCCAGGGAGGGGACCTTTTTGTGGTCGTTGAGTATGGAAATCTTGCTCTCTTCTTGGCTCTTTACAACGCTGGAATCTCACCTATGGCAGCTATAGGGAACGGCGCTAGACAAAGGAGGGAAGTCAGGTGTTGTCTTACCAGGGTGAAGCGAGCCAGTGGGATGGCCGAGAGGTCGATGGGTCTGCGTGCCGTGAGGGAGACGAAGCGCGCCTCCAGCACCGTGATGGCACACAAGACGTGCACCCACCTAGCTCGGACACACACACACATGGACACAGACACACACACACACACACACACACACACACACACACACACACACACACACACACACACACACACACACACACACACACACACACACACACACACACACACGAAGAAGAAGAATTAACATGTTTGCGAGCTGGCAGGAGACAGAATGCCATAACCAGACAGGATGCCATGAGAGCATTACAGCATTATGCTGTAATTGAAAGGCCGGGAAATATATACATATGCCATTCTGGTGGCATTTCCTGTGATTAGCACTGATTGATTCTTTCCCACATACCAGAGGACACCACGGGATGTGGTTCCGGCTTGTGGCTGCAAAAAGCATATTTATCATGTGCGCAGGTCTGAATGAATGAAATCCATTCAGTACTTGGACTTACTGTAATAGTGCTTGTGAGATACAGCCAGGTTGGAGACACACCAGGGTGTACAGCCACTGTATACTGTAATATGTTTATGAAGTGTGCAAACATGTATTCAAGCAAAAGAGTACTTGAAAATACATTAATATGTTGATGTGTATGTTGGCAACATTTAGGAGCAGGATATATACTTAAATAGCCATTCACGCATTGTTGTTGAGGCTGTATAAAATAGGTTTGTTCACTAACTGGTTAGTGTCTGGCCTGGGCAGCAGGCCGAGTTCTACGTTTCTTCAAAAAACAATGACATCTCCAAGTGACCTCATACTTTTGAACGGTAGTGTATAAATACCAATGTTTGTGATCAGAGCTACCAGGACAGATGCACTGATGGACACAATCCTCATAACTTGTCATAGTGAGGACAAAAACGCTACAGGGGAGTGTACTGTTATGTCTAAAGTCGAGTTTGAAAGAAGATTGAAAAGTTCTTTGACCAGCCATATTGAAGATTAGAAAAAAAAAAACTGAATATGTATAGCAGCATAGAGCTGCTGTGGGGGTGTATGCAAAAAAAAAGATCACACATCTCAATAGCAGCTTATTCAGATGGAATTTTCTTAAGAACGATTTTGGAAATTCAACAGATTAAACACATTAGAGTTAGCGAGGTGACCTGTTGAGCTAAAGACGCCATCCCTGTAATGAGTCTGTGTATGTAGCTCTGTCACCCTGCCCATGTATAGAGCACACGGACTGCAAAAAAACACTGATGAAGACCAACAGTTATTATTTGTAAATTTGTAGAAACTACTGCAGACAAAAAAAAGAATATTTGGGCTGTGTGTAAATCATAATTAAGTGTTACATCTTCCATCCTTCATGTTGTTAGGACATAAAGTTCCAGCCCCAGAGCTGGTCGTATGCCAGCATCATTGTTCCTCTGCCGGACAGCGTGAAAGACGAGTGATTCCTCAAACAACACGGTGCTGCACCAACACCTACTTGTTGTTGTTGGCCCTTTGTAGAGCACCCCCCCTCAAGGAACACAGACAGCAATCCTGCGGGGACGAGAAAGAAATGAAACAGATTACAATCTGGTCAAGCTATTGGGAATACATGTCCTGCTGTTACCGTGGGGGCCACGCCTAGGTACCACAATACGCGTCAGGCGAATGAAAGTAGACGGGTGGGAAAATGGGACACCTGGCCACGCTAAGCCTGTAGCACTTACTGGTGCCACCCAGCACCCTGCTATAGGTCCAAGGGAAGGATTTTAACAACTGCTTTGCCGTGTAATTGCTGGTTGTAAATTGATTGTACCGTATATGTAGTGGGATTATCCGTTGTTATTGTTGTTTGTGTGTGAATGTGATTGTAAGTGTGTAAATGTGTGTGTGTCAGAGTGAGTGAGAGAGAAAGAGAGTGTGTGTGTGGATGTCTTCGACTAAAATCACGAGCTTGTGAATAAATCAGGGCTAAATATATATATATATATATATATATATATATATATATATATATATATATATAACCACACATTTATAAAACTTGTTCCAATTAGTCCCCTGTCGAGGTGGACATGCCAGTTGTTTTGTTTAGATTCTGTCAGGTAGATCCCAGCTTGGGAGACCCCGGGGCCAAAGGCTCCATGCAGCGACCCAGGGCCCATCCCACCTGGGCTACACATCAACACTTCTCTTCGGAAGGCGGAACTGCGGGTTATCACAGCCATGGGTCAGACCCAGGCAAGCACTCTGGTACTTGATTGGTGTACAAGGTGTACACCTTGTTCAATGTGCGTTATAACAAGCAGTATGATGAGGTATTTAATATTCCTCAGAAAAGACCCTTTAACATCACAAAAAGAACGTGACTTGAGCTCAGAGTACAAGATGACAAAAAAAAATGGCATCTGATCTTAGACACCTGTTATTTTCTGATGATTGTTACTATTATTTTTGTAACAGTGACACAATAGCATTTATTACTATGTTGAAGAACATTGAAGACTAGTTTGAAACCAAAATAAACCTTATTATGGGTTAGCAGCTCACAAAGTCACACAAAGCTAACCTTCTGTCTTCAGCAGACAGAGAACCCAACCCCTTGGAAGGAGGAGCGTTATGACAACATAAAGACTCATATGTATAACATAATAGAACAGTTTTAGTCATCAGGCTTACAACCGTCTTTCGTCATGCCCCCACAAAAGCCAGTGTACGACTCAAAGATGGTGTGAAACAGGAAGGAAATGTCATTACACCCCCGAAACTCATTCCGATTATACATGGCCGCTAAGGAGAAAAAAAGCTTCAGATTCAAAACAGCTTCAAACAGCTGTGCGAGGGCCACCGCCTCACATTTCTGGGCGCTGTGATGGGTCTCGCCCCAGTGAGGCCTGGGTCAGAGTGCTGCTGGGAGGCCAGTGGGCCGAGCGCCAGCACAACGGGGGGGAGAAGCCGGGCCTCACTTTCTGTTTGCTTAAGAGCAAAACTTTTTCAACACAATTTATTCTTTGCCTTAAAGTGAGAGTAGCAACCCCCCACCCCACCCCACTTCTTAGGCAAGGGAGGTTTCACTTTGACTGAGTCGGAAACAAGAAAAGACGTGCGTTTCCTGTTTCGATATAGCTTTATTCTACCGAATTTGTACGAGTGGATGAGGCTTTCCGATAGGGACTTTTATTTTATGTCTGACATGTTTACAGACACTATTTAACACTTTACTACTGCCGGCCAAGTTTTTGCCGGTCAATCACAGGCTTACAGATCCCCACAGCCGGCCACATGATCGGTCCAAACAGATATGAAGATCTGTAATGCAGGGTTCACCCTGATGTGAGCTCCTGTGCCGTCTGCTGTCAGACATGAATCCACCGTCTGCTTTGTGAGACCAGCTTCCTGTTGAGGAACTTACCTCCGTGTTGGCGCCGGCCTCGCAGCGCGCACACAGCCAGTGGTCGAGCTCCATCTCCTCCTCCGAGACGCCGTAACAACCTGGGGAACACACGGGGAACAGGAAGGAGCTTGTGAGTCACGGTGCTCTGCTCAGACCGTTGGCTGTCCTCCCAGCACGAGTGGGAAATAATTCCTTATTCTTGTTCAACCAAACATGCAAATGAAACGTCAGTGGGATCCCGGCTGGCTGATCCATAATGGATTCCCACTTGTGCACATGATGGGTAACCGATGCTGTAACGCGTAATGCGGTAACCGTGTGTGATGAAGGCTGAATGTCTGACTGGGCGACTCGCTGGAGGGCAGAGCACAAAGGAAATCAATAACCCGGCTAAACAGCTAATGGCTGCGCTCGGCGCCACTCCAAACCAGGGTGGACACTAAACTGCAGGAGTCAAGTGGAGCGCTCCAACAGGCCTGCACCCGGGTCAGGGGGAGGACGGCCTAGCATGGGGACACCCAGACCTGGGGGATGTTCTGTATCAGACCAAAGCAAGCAAACTATAAGTGCCCTCATTGACATGCACAGGCTGGCTCCCTTCCTGTCACTACTCCACACTCGGCCCAGTTGGTTTTTTACAAATATGCAGTGCTTGTCATTTTGTTTCTGTATCTCCAACTTTGCTTGTATGCTCACTTGTAATGGCGCAATTACTCGAGACAAGGTCGGACACTCAATAGTTTTCCAATGGAGAAAGCGGCGTGGCAATTTCAGGGGGAGGAGGGGCCAACTGGCGTGACATCACATAGCAAGCCAACCAATAGATTTGCAGTGCGGTCCAAAAAGCCTGAATGTTTTATGCTGCGGCTGATTGTGTGTGGCTCTCTGGTCTGTGTGTGTGCGAGTGTCTCTCTCTTACTGGCGTGGACCCGGACACAGCACTGGGAGCAGGTGACCAGTCGGCTGGCCCCGTCCAGGGAGATGTGGGGGTTGGACAGCTGGCCCTGGGGCTGGCTCTCGCTGCTCTTGCTGGAGTTGGTGTTGAAGCACACCTCGGGGATGATGGGCTTGGACCACTGTCTACCTTTCCGCCGGGACACCGGGGCCAGAGCCAAATCCTCTCCGTTGGACTCCAACTGCGGACCAAGAGAAGGAGTTTGTGTAAACGTACTTGGACGGGAATTTGGCAAAATAACATTTGCATCATTTGTTTTAAGGATTACGTTTTAATTGTGAGATCTTATGAGATGCTTATTTAAATAAAAAAACTTTAAATGAAGTGGTATTGTTTAAGTCAACCATTTACTTTCACGGCTCCCAATAAAAAAGAAATACAAGTCCCATGATTTACTGAGCAGTTCACATAAAGCCATTCTATAATAGGGCTGTGCGGGTCGCCACCTGGTGGTGGGTGTGGAACAGCAGGCAGATGGAGCAGTAGGGGGCTTGGCGGCCCATGCGCCTGTTGTACTCCCGCTCCACCTCGAGGTTGTAGGGTCCGCTTTGCCAAAGCTGGCTCAGGGGCCGGGCCCACTCGTCCTTCTCCTCCCGCTCAAACTCATCCTCCACCGATAGGTCTTCAGGCAGAGAGGGTGGAGCAAAGAGATGGGGAGCATGGCAGGTGTGAAAAGAATCATTAATATTTAGTATATATTTTTTGTGACTTCATGTCGTGTGACAACACATTTCACATGGTAGAGCATGTGTGTAGCCTACCTTCATCAAGGGGGATCTCTCTGAGTAAGGGATGGTGTCTGGGCAGTGTATGGAGCGCTTCCTTTTTCTGTTGCTGATGCTGACGTTGTTTGGTTGCTACGGTCTTGCAGTAGGATTCATCTGACCCCTGGTGGCCATAGAGAAGTAGAGCAAGGATATAACATTGAGCAATGTTGCTTGAATTGCACAACCAGTCAACAAATGCGGAGAAGGATAAGTAAAAACAGACTCGTAGTATTCTGTTCTAGTCCCCCCACTTTACGGGACCTTGTGCACGAAAATTGTACAACTCAGGCCGCTTGTTCTCGCCTTAAAATGTATCCTTGAGATCCTTCACTACAAAACAATCTTTGAGTCCACAAGACTCTTCCCATGTGTTCTGGCTATAAGAGGCCCTCTCTCCATTATCCATCCACTGGAAGCCAAACGTATGCGTGTACTTCTCTTCGCACACATAACAGAACAGGGGGAGATGATCTGCAGGAAGACAAGGATGGACATGTGGTTGCTCTAGGGAGTTGCATCAGCACAATGTCAATGTCTACACTTATCACATAACATCATAACGGCATCATGTGGCTCAGGGGTGAGAGCAGGTTGGCTGGTAACCGGAAGGTTGCTAGTTCGATCCCCGGCTCCTAGCTGGGTGTCGAGGTGTCCCTGAGCAAGGCACCTCACCCTAACTGCTCCTGGCGAGCTGGCTGTCGCCTTGCCTGGTTAACATCGCCGTCGGGGTGTGAATGTGTGCATGAATGGGTGAAAGTCAGGCAATATTGTACAGCGCGGCATTGGTTAGTAAAGTGCCGTATAAATGTAGTTCATTTACCATTACAAAAACCCTGTGAAGAGGTTATGGTAAGCCTGAACGTGAGCATAGAAAGCGTGTGTGGTTGGAGAAAGGTTATGGTATTCATGCAGAACGTGATTTCCGTGAAACAATGTCTTTCAGAAGAGGAAATGGACTTGACAGCATTGCTCTGTAGCATAACCACATTGGTGCACACAACACAACAAAGTAACCCCTATCTGACTGGTTCAACCTCTGTACGTAATTAAGTATTAATGCATCTCTTTTGAAAGTGAAAGACAAGATATATTCGAGCTCATACATCTTTTTACAAATCCTTTTAAATCATTATCACCATGCATCCAAATTCCCTTTTCATGCAACCCATTTATATAAAAATGTAATGCAGCACACTTAACTCATTCGGGGCCACAAACTAGCAACTGTCAAGTTACCTTTTCCTAATTGGTTAAAAATACTTCTTTGGGATCATGGGAGCAGATAGTGTGGCTTTCTTCAACGAACATGGAAAGTAAGCACCAACAGTCAGGAATACGGACACCACAGACCTTGCGCTTGCTGAGTTTGGAGCCCTCGTCCTCCGGCCCCCTCATCGCCTCCCGGGACGTGGACTCCTCCGGCTGCACCTCTGGCGTCTGCTCCACTTCGAGGACCTGGACCCGGGGCTCCACCTCCGGCTCCACCTCTGGCTCCTCCTTGACCTCCTCCAGCCTGGACGCCCGACCCTCTGCGGGTGGGGTTTGGCCCGGCGTTTGCACCTTGCCCTGGAGGTGGCGTGGTTTGTGCTCTTTGGCATAGCTGTGCACTTGGATCTGCATGTGGGCGGGCTGCGGGGGACGCGGCTGCCGCTCCAGAGAGCAGCCGTGCACCTGCAGTGCGTCTTTGGTGCTTAACGTCTTATGGAAGAGCAGACTGGCCACGCCCATCTTGCGGTGAGGCGGCTGCGGCGCCTCGCTGCCCCAGGCGGAGTCCGGGTGGCCCTTATGGTGGCCGGCCTGGGAGGAGATGGCGGGCGCCCGGGTCTTGGTGTAGTGAGGGGGCCGCGCGGCGTCCGGGCGGAACGGGTCGATCAGCGTCAGCTTGGTGGGTGTGACCACCAGCCTCGGCGGGCCTGGGGAGGTAGAGGACTGAACTGAATACAAAATACTAACTCTGATCAAATACATTAAATTAAAGTTGGGATAAGTAGTGTCAGAAATCTGGTTTTAGATTATTAATCTAAAGCAGTAGCACTGGTCCCTGTAGAATGCACATACACACATTTCCTGCAGAAAGTTCCATCCACTCACACTAATTAGTTTTATCGTTTCCCTACTTCCTCCCCCGTCTCATTAACATTTAGGGCATGTAGCAGACGCTTA
The DNA here is from genome assembly GCF_949987615.1 of Pollachius pollachius. Classification (NCBI taxonomy): domain Eukaryota; kingdom Metazoa; phylum Chordata; class Actinopteri; order Gadiformes; family Gadidae; genus Pollachius; species Pollachius pollachius. The sequence goes on along the minus strand of NC_136947.1, from coordinate 19,195,049 downwards.
TATCCAAAGCGACTTACAATAAGTACATTTGTTAGAAGGATAAATAATATATGGCTGTTGGCGCAGTAAGGATGCTCCTAGAATCAACTTCAAAGCAATCGCTAGGTTAACCCATTCCCCGTATGAATAAAAGATAGCTAGGATAAGAGGCTGCACAACTAAGTACTATAACTAAGTATGACGTACATAAAACGCCAAGACGTAGAACATACAATAAGTAGGAGGGATGGGAGGGGGTCGCTATGCAGAGTCTAGGTGAACTCTGAACAGGTGAGTCTCTCCCACCAGAAGTTCTGCTATAACATAGCAGGACCGCTGGACAGCATATTAGTAAATCAGTGACATTGGCCTTCACCTTTATGTCTTTTGCAGTCTGGTGATGCATAGCGTGGAGGCAGGAGGCTCAGCCTGGGCCGCTTCCCGTACTGGTCTTCCTCATCCTCCTCCTCCTCTTGGGGGATGACGTTGTCAGGCAGCTCCAGGCAGACGCGGTGTCTCTTGGTCTCGATCCTCTGTGTGGGGCTGGGGATTCAGCACAGGAGTCAGACACCAAAGGTGGATCAACAAAGGTCGATCAACAAAGTCACAACTGTTCTCTGTTTTGGGACCTCAGTGGTGGAATGAGCTCCCTGCCGATGTCAGGATTGCAGAGTCCCTCACCAGCTTCCGCAAAAGACTCAAAACTCACCTGTTCAGAGTTCACCTCGACTCTGCATAGCTACCCAGCCCCTTTCGGCCACCATTGTATGTAGTACGTCCTGGCACTTAATGTACGCACTTAATCTACATTGCACTCATTCATAGTACTTCATTGTGTAGCATCTGCAGTAGCTGCTATCATTGCTGTACACGGGGAATGGGTTAGCCTAGCAATTGTTAGTACTTGCACTTGGTTCTATGAACATCTTTACTGTACTGATAGCGATATATGGTTTCACTTCTTATGACAAATCTACTTATAGTAAGTTGCTTTGGATGAAAACGTCTGCTTAATGCCCTAAATGCAAATGTCAATGGCAGGAGTTGGCGCACACAGAGATGTAGAGAAGTACTGTTGCTGAGAATGCATTCCATTTAAATGCACTTTTCTGTGTCCATCTGTTGAGGTGAATTGTGCTTTGGAGCATGTAAATGCCCTTTTTAAATGTTGATAATGCACAGAATGTAAATACTGCAGTCCACCGCTGCCTAGAGAGAGTTCCACACGTCCACATAAACCACGTTTGGACGTGACGTCAAACTACCTCGGAAAAGGAAAACGAAAAAGACGCCACCTTTGTGCTCAGCAGAATGGAACAGTCACGTTGTGTTTGGGAGAAACTGACAAAAAGATAGGATTTTACCACTATCTTAACTAATGTTCCAGTAACTGTGATAAAATGGCATTGATTACTATGTTAACAAGTGAAAAAGAGGTTTGGGGTTTCCTGGCTCTTCAAGAGGAAAAAAAGTGATTAATCGTGATTGATCACAGCAAATTGTGATAAATTAATAACTTCACTGTAATCGATTTACAGCACATGTATATTTATTCAGTTAAGAATGAAGATGGTACTAGGAAATACAAAATAAATAAATATGAAACATATGAAGTTGTAAATATACTGTAAGCCAAGGTTAACAAAACCACAGCATGGCTATAATGCTGTGGTTTTGTTGACGATGGCTTACAGGTCGACTTAAATAATAATCTAATGGAAAAACATTGTTACTCTAGCAATGGTTCTCTATACTCCCCAGCGAACAGAACCGGCTGTTTGTTAAGTGTTTGTTTATCCTCTGATAGAGCCGCACCTCTTTCTCTCCCCTTCCTCGGGACAGCACTCCTGGGAGCTGATGACGTCATCAAACCCCTCCCCCAGGAACTCCCGGGCCTCAGGGGTGGGCCGTGAGTGGTCGATGGGCGCGTTGTCCCGCCCCACCAGCCACCGCTCGTAGCGCTCCGGCTGGAACTTCTTCACAAACACGTCCATGGAGATCTTCACCATGTCTTTGCGGCATGTGCACTGGAGAAAAACAAAAACAGAACACGCTATTTATTCGGATGCACCCCAGGGGGGAGGGGGGGGGGGGGGGCTGAAGACGAGCGGCAGTTGAAAGGCTGCAAGCTGTCCTCAGTGCTCGATAAAGAGACGCAGGCCCCCATCTACAAGGGGTAAAAGATATAAGGTATGAAAGGCCGAAGAAGGCATGGTCTACGAGCGGGACAAAATATATCAATCTTATTTGAAGACGGGCTACAATATATATCTAACTACGACTAGAAGTTACAAAAAGGGATGCACAGCACGCACACCGCCGATCCAAGCGACCGCGATTCAAGTGATTCACTGGGCATGTCATTATTCCTCAAAGCAACTATTCCTTCAACAGGGGCGGGCGGCCTTTGTTCTACAGCACTGGGTCTATTTTATTCTCCCACACACACACAAGCACACACACACACACACACACGTGAGCAATTACTGTAATTGACCCTGCGACGTGATCGAATGAGCTATCGACACTGGGCGGGGTCCTCTATTTGCATTGCAAGTTACCAGTTCTTTGCATCTTCTGATGTGTACTTGTTATTGATCGAATAATCTAATTACCATATTTTGATTATCAAATCGTGTGTAATTTACTCCAGTCGAGTTCATTCCCAAAATGTTCACTGTACAGAGAAATCTATCAATACAAACATTATGGGTCCGAGAGGCAAAATTGTTCAGCATGTAAAAAAGTTTCTGAATTTTTCCTCAATCTGTGCTAACAGATTTTCCTCAATTTGGGCGTTTATCTTTGACCAGGATCATAGCGCCCCCCTACAGTTGAAGTGGTCCCAATTTGTTTGGAGACCTGTTGTCGGACGCACATCCCCATATAAGATTGGAGTTCTCTCCATAGTTTTTTCTTATGTATAAATTAGAATAGGCCTACCAGTTTGGACTCTAACATTGTACAATATAGCCATAGAAAAACTAAGATTGTGTTGTTCGCCATACGCGCAGAGTACACAACTGTGTGATTCTTACAGATAGCATCTTTCAAATAATTAATAAAGTGAAAAAAGAGTTGTATGCTTTTTTTTTAGCTGCCTTAAAGTTAGAACTACGACTTATAAATATCACATTATTAATTTCTGCAGAACCACAAGCAGCTGTACACACTGAGGGTATCAATGGCTTCGGTTTATCTGTACCTGTTCGAGCCCGAGTCTGATACAGAACCTCAAGCTCAGGCCAAGCAACGGGACCGACCTGGGACAGTCACAACCCAGAGCGGGGCAGGACCTTGTGCAGTGTAGTAGTCATGTTGTAGCCATGTTATATTTCAGATGCAACGTTCCAACTATTAAATAGTACTATACTACTACAAAACGTATTTAAATACATATTTTTCTGTAATTTGCACAGCATTTTTGCACTAGAATCAACCGTGGTTGGTACCACTACCAGTTGAACACTTTACTACACCTCTTTACTAATTACCACTGTTTTAGTTTCCTTTATTATTACTGCCTTTATTTTTTGTTATTATTTATTATTGTGAATTATGCTGATACATTTTACACTGATTTACATATTTTTACTTATCTTTATTTACTTTATCTTGTATTGTGTCTTGTGACTGAGTCACAAGAAACAAGTAAGCCTAAGACTTGACTTGTGTACTTGTACAATAAGATTTAATAAAAGCAAAATTCTGATTCTGTACTGTAACATCTGTACATGACGGTATCAACCGGGTGTTTATTTTAGATGCACTCGTGGAAGCTGAGCCCCCATGCCCAGCGAAGTGGAAAACGTCTGGTGCCAAGAAATACAAAAAGGTAGCCAACAGTTAGTATAATCACTTATTACATCATTCCTTCCTTTGTCGCATATTAGTAGCCAAGAATTAGACTGATTTACTTGTGTTGGGAAATACAACAGCCCCCACTTCCTGTTGAGTTCCTGCATCACTTGCTGTACATTATCCTCTCCGTAAAATAAGTTGTTTAATATTATCTATTCCACACTATTTAAAACACATGTTGCTTCCTGGATCAATAATATGCCCAATTCAGTGATGTTGTCTCAGGGTTATTTGCTTTATGAAAAAACAGTATTTATTTATTTCTATATTAGGTTGTAAATTAATTGAGGCAGCCTTCAATAAAAAAATGACTTCAGGCGCACATAACTGACACTGCTATGCACACAAATGTTGTTCCGAGCACCATTACTGCACTCACTTGTAGCATTTCTTTCCTCTATGATTTCCTTTGTTCTCACAAAATGCTTTCCTGTTCGCTTTGATATTTATCCTGCCTATCCTATCGTTTTAGGAATAAGTGGGCGGAGCCAGCCAAGGGCATTGCATCCCAAACGTGATTAGCTACTCTAACTGTAAGTTCACACCAGAAGCGAATTGCGCTGCAAAGATGCTTTGGTCGCTCATAAAGTATCGCATATATTTTGTTCGCTTTTGTCGCTCACAACGTACAATTCAATTTTGCAGATGCAATTAAAAGGAGCCGTATGCTTTTAGTACAGACAGCCATATCAAAGAGTGAACTCCCATACACTTTGGCCATATTGCAGAGACGGTTTTGCTTTTTGGAAAAAGTGCTTTGACAGCAATTCCCCTCCAATATATATATATATATATATATATATAAACCTTAAAATGTAATTACAACCGAGAACAAAAAAACATTGCGTGCTGTAGTAGGCTAGTTAAAATATGTTTTACTGATCTGCAAATCATGATCTGCACTCATCGTTGCCCACTCAAACAAATTGACATTGGCTGGCTGGCTCCGCAAGGCAAATAATGGAACATATCTGTAATATCCTACAGATAGATGGGTTACTGTGATTGGTCAGATGACACCTCATTTGCATATGTGAAGGGTGAGGCGCGAGATGTATCGTTTGTGTGTCACAAGGAAATGGACGCTCGAATAAAGTACCCGTCATGTTAAATCGGTCCCGTCATTTAACAGCTACAACATAAGAATATTACAATATCTATCTATCTATCAACGGGTGTCTAGTTTTAATGTGATGTATTTTGTGTATGTCCAGTCAGACTTGTCTCCCTTGTTCTGTGTGGTCTTGTAGGCTACTGTCCTGTGTGAGCCGAATCACCTAAATGAATTCCCGACGATTTGTGTCGTTTGGTATTAATAAAGACTTGACTAGGCTATCTATCTAGACTATTTAATTAAAAATGATTCACCTCAGGCTCTGTGAATAGTGGGGAATATCCCTCGTCTAGTCGATTAGTTTGAGTATGTGACGATTTCAAAAACGTGTTTTGTTTAAAGCATGACTACACGCGATTGGTTGGTTAGATTGGTGGTATGGAGAGCAAATGAAAATGATTCCCGCTTAAACACGAACGTTCAAGATATTACGTTCAAATATTTTCTATAAATACTCCCGCTTATCATTACTTGGTATCAAAATCACTATGGATGTTGCACTCATTAACTATTGAACACAAAACAGAAAACACAGCTGTCATTATCACTGTCACTGACAGCGATATATTGTTTCACTTCTTATGACAAATGTACTTATTGTAAGTCGCTTTGGATAAAAGCGTCTGGTAAACGGTCATTTGTCAGCTGTCTATCCATCCTATTAAACTGCATTGAAGTGACACGTTTGTTCCGTGTATTATTCATTTGCATTATTGTTGCATCATTATGTGTGCATTATTCCTTTGCACAACGTATTATTCCTTTGCACAACGTATGTATTTTCAATATTTGAAAACGATATCGTCCCATTCAGAGCAAGGAAGATTAGTATGCTAGGATCTCGGTTAGCAGGCATGTATCGCGCCTTTTTTACAATAATCTCAAACGTTTTATTAACTCACACACCAGACCAACCGTGACACCTCCGCCCAGGCCAGAGCCTTTTTGTTGCGATCTCTGAAATGAAAAGGGCTCGGATCGTACAACACCGGGTGCCCAGTTAAAGCCGCGATTAATTTTTCAGTCGACATTTTGTACAGTCAGTAGGAAGCAAAAAAGGATGTAGGAACCAAAGTGCCGGTGTTCGGTGTTCCCTGGGATCCACGCAAGCAAAGAGCGTCTACATTCCGATTGGCTGTCAGAGTTTTGCCGCTGAAACGCGTCATAGTAATTTGCATAAAGTTCAGCCGTCTTCAACTTTTTTTGGTCGCTCTGGTCTCTCACCTTTTGCCGCTGGTAGCGTTTGACGCTTGTGTTGCTTTGGTCGCTCTTGCCTATAGAAAGTGAATGAGTGATTCACTTTGGTGGTTTGGCAGCTCAATTCGCTTTTGGTGTGAACGCAAAGTAACTTCACATTTAGGCGTTGATTCTCGGGAAATAGACGTGGAAACTCTGGGGAGCCATTACATTTTTTGATTTAGTTTTTAATATTATATATAAATACAGCAAGCGTACAAATATATTAAAACTTCATTAGACGAACGCTATCTTATCATTATACTGAGTAAAAGTTACTACCTATGGCAAGGCAATGAACGTATATAATTCCTGATCAGCATTTTTAATCATTTATATTTCCTAGTCTGTTGATATTCTATATACTAAGTACTGCTAATCTTCAAGGCTGGCTATGGTTCACTGATCCTGCTTGAATTCATGACTGGCATAGTAATATGTTTAACTGCAAGCTGTCTGAGGTGTAATACTGTGCTTTATAGTTTTCCAAAGCATGTTCTGAGTCAACCTTTTCTAAGCAGCAGCTTGCTTATACTACCAGAAATCAGACAAAAGGTGCTTGGACCTCTCCGGCAACATGTAACCAGTCCCATTAAGGGATACAGTGAAACAGTGGCCATAGTTAAATGACAGGAAACACCAGGAGTTCCCTTATCTATAACTTCTGCAGGACAACCATGCATAACGATCTGGCTGGACATTATGCATGATTCCGGCCACCCCTTGATTGAAGCAGGAGACAACTTCCTCCTTTGAGGGTTCCTCATACTGGGACAACAGGTCGGTGGGGATCAACTTAGCAGGGCATCCACAGTCTGTAAAATAGGGGATTCCATTAGTCACTGTGTGTTTCAGTTCATTTCAAGTACATATGTTACGTGTGACAAAATATTTAAAAATTATTACAACTTACTGTATGTTCTGATTGCCTTTGCGGTGCATTCCCGCTACCTGGACTTGGTGAACATTTCCTTGAAGACAGCTTGTTCTGCAGAAGTTTTAGCTTGAGGTCTGCATTTTCTTTGAGACGCATGATTGCCAAAAGAACCTACAATAATCAATCCATTTTGAGCATAGGAGCCTCTCACAAAGTTATTGTAATTCTCTCTTGCATTAAATATGTGCTGTCACGATGTATAAGGTCTAATGTGGCCTTAACATTACAGCTCACGTAATCAGAAATCCAACTCAACACAGTAACTTTAGGTAGCAAGTTAGCCGAGGGCTACGGCTGTCAACCTAAACATTACATTGCAATACCCTGAGCTAGAAAAGTAGCCGAGGGCTACAGCTGACCAACCTTAACAAAACAACACAATACCCTGAGCTAGAAATGTAGCAGAGGAATACAGATGACCAAACTAAACATTACAATGTAAGGCCTCTTTGGCACTTGGTCAGCTCAGCTACGATCAACATCTCGGCACGTGAACACTTGTAAGTAGCTACCTTGTTATTTTAAAACAGAATAAATCCATGACTTATAAAGCATACTTACAGGTTGTGATCCTGGAGGTTCAGGTTGGGCCAACAAATTGGAAACAGCCTCGTCCCCAAGAAGTAACTGGAGCAAATGATCCTGCATCGTAACGTTACTGTGCCTAGTTCTGGAAGCATTCCTCGGAAAATAAAGTGAACAAAATTCAAGGCGGGGGCTGTACTGTGGAGAAAGGGCAGTAACAATGATCTGCTACCGCTCCATCTTCAGGTCCGATTTACCAATTGCACCAAGAACAGGGTCTGCTAGATTTGGCGATACAGCTAACCCAAGTCTACCAGCCACCGCTCTAAATAGCTTTGTTTGAGGGCATGGCTAAGCAGCCTGGAGGCGGGACTTCTGCACTTACGTGGGTCCGACGTCATATTGTCACGGAAGTAAATGCAAACAAGGTGTTTCAGGCAGTGTTTGAGAGGCGTTTAAGGCAGTGTTTGAGAGGCGTTTCAGGCAGTGTTTGAGAGGCGTTTCAGGCAGTGTTTGAGAGGAGTTTCAGGCAGTGTTTGAGAGGAGTTTCAGGCAGTGTTTGAGAGGAGTTTCAGGGAGTGTTTGAGAGGAGTTTCAGGCAGTGTTTGAGAGGCGTTTAAGGCAGTGTTTGAGAGGCGGTTCAGGCAGTGTTTGAGAGGCGGTTCAGGCAGTGTTTGAGAGGTGGTTCAGGCAGTGTTTGAGAGGTGGTTCAGGCAGTGTTTGAGAGGTGGTTCAGGCAGTGTTTGAGAGGTGTTTTTGTTGGGCGATAGTAGCTCCCCCTGGCTCGGAGTCTTTTAACTAAGCAGACCAGAAACTGTGTAAAAACGATATCCAACACACTACAGGAAGGGAAAGCTGAAAAAGCATAATATGATCCCTTTAATGTCATTGTTGCAATAGGCTATTACTATAAAAACACTTAATTGCTTGATCAGTTATGTCATATTATAATAATTGGCCTTCCAGTTTTGACATGTACCTCAAACAAATATGTCTCCAAAATGTTACAACATAGCGATGGAGTTTTCAACTGCATGATTCATACAGTTTTGTTCTTTCTTATAATTTTAAAGGTTAATTTCATTGTTGCGAAGCTACTTTTTATAGAACTTAGTACAATAAATGTGTGTGTTGTGTGTGTGTTGACTAACATCATTGTAAATTCTCAACTGCGTGTTTGGTAATCATTTGTTCTCTTGTTGCAATTATTATCCCTTATCTCATACCAAACAATGTGGGCTTTTCCTTGTGTCATTTTAAAACAAATAACACTACAGACATTCTCTCTGGGGCTGATATTTACTAAACTTGGTAGTAAACCACTTGACTTCTAGGTTTGATTATAACAGATGTGACTTGATTGTAACTTAAAAGGCCTATGTGGCTTGATAAATACATATATAGCCTATATCTTCTAAATGCAAGACACAGCGTGTTTTCTCCTAACCAAACGAATGAGCCAGCAAGCCAACAAATATTTCAACACATGCAAATTAAAGGAAAGTAAATACATTTAAATAATATATATAAGCACCGGAAATAGGCAGAGCTGGGTTTGGGGTGTCCTCGTTGGGGCAGCCCTCACTTGTGTATCAAATACTGGCAGTCCCACTCTTGCACATTTTAGCACTCGGATTTCCATAGCTACTCTGTCTCAACATCAATGAGCTGGCAGGGCTTTGCATCTTTCTCAAGGATTCCTACAGATGGTTGTCAGTGGACATTTAACATGGCTACTCACCAGAATGGCTTGCTTTCCGTATTCAATCCACCGTTGTGTGGCAAAGTTAGTGGACTCTGCACAGTTGTAGCCATGGTTGAAGCCTGCGTGGTAGGCGTACGGGAAGGTCACCATGAACTCACCCGCCTGCTGGGTCATCTATAAATAAAGAAATAAACATTAACAAGCTGAAAGTGTTTCGCCTGTTTGGACGCCCTGAGAGAGGTTACCTGGTAGTAAGTGTGGACTGAAGCATATCTGTACAATGAAGTATCTATGTATCTGCACATCACAATGTAATACCTTCTCAAAGGGAATGCCATATTTCTTTAATATCGAGGGCGAGATGAGAGTCATTTTGTGCCTCAGGAAGGCCTCGCAATTTTGTGCACTACCAGGAAAGAAACCTAGAAGAGCAAAAAATACATTTATAGTCAATCATCATAGCAGTCTGGGAAACAATGACAAGGTAAACATTCCCCACAACAAAAAATATGAAAATAGTAGAAGATTTCTCGTACCGTGAGCCAGACGCTCCATCCTCTTGCCGTGCTCAGGAGAAACACAGTACCTGTTGACACATTAACAGTTTGTCTTTGTATCCAACACCCCTCCACAGTGTAGCCTTTAGGAAATATCCATTAATTTAGCATTAAGCATCATTTAGCAAATATCTTTTGTCCATCAGCTACTTGCAGAGGGTTCAGTTACATGTTATTAACAAGCAGGTCGGGTTTACCCCAATTACACACCAAAACAGAAATGAAAGCAATACATTGCATGATTACACGCTCGTCCAATCAGATTGGGTCTATGAGCTTCGCCTCATGACGGGCGCGAGACAGTTGTCTCACAGACCCGGTGGGAATCTAAACGTTGATGAACATGACTATGTTCTATATGTTCATGTCTATATGAAACGTACGCCGCTATAGCTAACCTGTGGGTTCTGGTGTGAACTAGGGGCTAGCATTGTGCTCAGGGGCGCCCTTGGGCTTTCCTTTACCATGATTTTGGCTGTCCAAAGTGCAGGTAGTTGATACTGTAGAGGTCCATGTCCTCTGTGTGCCAGGCGAACGTGGTCTTCCACATGCCGAAGTACAGGTAGGGGGTGTTGACGCCCTCGATGGTGATGCCGCTCTCGTGCTCCACCGTGTCCAGGACGGTGTTGAGTCTGCAGATGTTCCACTCCTTCACGTCCTGCAAGAGACAGGAAACAACACCGCCCCTCAATGTTTAGAAACTATAAAAAAAATGCTTAACCACTGCTTTTTGTTGTACACGGGAATGGGTTAGGCTAGCAATTGTTGCTGCTTGGCACTTGGTTCTATGAACATCCTTACTGTACCGACAACCAAATATTGCTTCTCCTGATAAATGTACATATTGTAAGTCGCTTTGGATAAACGCGTCTGTTAAATGCCCTAAATGTTAATGTACCAGATTCATTCAATGTGTGGTGCATGTTTCAAATTATATTGGCAAATGTTAGCGTTTACATACATCACATTTATATGGATGGGGGGCATTTGTTCGACAGCATATGCATTGCGACCCATTAAAACACCAGCCGCTTTTCGAACTGACGGAATGGTAGGGGCAACAGAAAGGAAGTCCAACGTGAACTCACAGGGTCGTACAGGCTTCCGTTGACATCGGCACCATAGATCGGGGCATTGAATGTCACATTCTTCCAGTACTTTCTCTCCAGCTCCTCAAAGTCTTGGTAGTGAGGACTACAGAATCTACAGATATTGAGAGAAACTGCCGTCATCATAGGGCTGTATGGTATGGTCTAAAATGTATATCACGGTATGATTTGAGGCATAGACAGTAACGGTATTATATCACGTTATGTTAATTTTATCTTCTAATTTCTCTTCTGAAGGGGTAAAATACTGGTTAGGCAGCAAAACTGCATAGAAAAAAATGCAAAATCATTTCTCAAGTTACTTCCATCTCTGAAAAAAACAAATATTTAAAAGTATGGATTTCTTTCTCCACTTGCTCGCGGACCTTGCCGTATATTTTTGCATCTCAATTTGGCTGAAGTGTGTAGGTAGGTAACGCGTACCTGGGATTGAGTGTTTTGACCCTGTCTTTAAAGCCCTCTCTATCTACATTTTGAAAGGTAACCATGTTCTTACACAGGTAAAAAGTGACAGCGTTTGTTATCTCGTTCCACCGCTGGCTTTTTTTGTCATAAGGACTGGCTTTGGAAAATGGCTGTGGAAGCGGTGTCTGAGATGCAGAGACAGCTTCACGCTACCAGCGCCTGTCTCGTATGGTGTGGAATGAGAGCTCGTGAAGGGACTATTGCGCAAGCATGCAGGCACGCAGCAAGCGCGACTGCGTGCAATAGCATACTGCCTGAGAAGGCAGTATCGCTGTTAAATCTGGCCATGGGAAAAGAAATGTTGCGCCAAATTGAAAAAGGAACTACGTTTCGTTACCATATTTTCAGTAGTTGTGCGTAACTTTACTTTTTACATGAAAAAGTAGTTATATATTGTGTTAACGCATTACTTACTTTATAACGCCTTACACACAACACTGTATACCGATAACACCGGTCTCACGGTAACTTCAAAATCCATACCGTAGCGCAAATTAACACCGGTGTACTTTCTACACCGTTTATACCTTACTTTCCTATGTCATCATTATCTCAGATTCAAGTCATATTGACAAAGCACCTTTTATTTAAAAATGTTCAATAAAATAAATAAATAAAAAGTTAAATATCATACCAGACACACACAAAACTATACTAGTATGCAACTATACTATACAATGTGCGTGGCTCACTTGTCGCTGTTGGCGAGCTTGCGGAACTCTTGGACGGTCATTGCCTTTTTCTGGATGTTGTACTGTGTGAAGAGGCCCGACTGGCCCGTCACGACCTGCTGGATGGGGGCTGGTATCACCAGCTCATCGATGTCATCATAGGAGCGCCTGGGCTGCCACCCCTTGGGCGGGACAATCTTTGGAGGAAAGGAGGGAGAATAGGATAGTGGTTCTATGAATGGAGTTTGTCTCTATTGGCTGCTAAGACTTTCAACAAATGCAGTATTGGTTGATTCAATAATAGAAGTAATTCTCAAAGTGTATCAAATAAAGTCAATTTTGCACCAAACCAAATTTCCAGCATTTCGACTGCTATATAAAATATTTTATACTTAGATTTACCATTGATGTATGCCTTGAACAAAACGGCATCATTCATGCAAGAGTTATAATGATGCAACATCTATCACTGGCCACAGGGGAGAACATGGTGTTTGCGTCTGGTGTCTTATTCTCCAGGAATCAGTGAAAAAGGGAAAACAGGTTGGGAGATGATGATGACCGGCATTCACCTTGGCCAGGCCGGCTTTGTGTGCTCCCTGGGACTCCATGTAAGCAATGTAGCGGCTGAAATTCTGGAACTCCTCCACAGTGGGATGGAAGGTCATGATGCCTTTGGAGCCGGGGCTCACATGCCCCTGCTCGGACGCCATCCCAGTGATAGCCTAGTCCTGGAGGATGGTGAAACCCGTGTTCATTACTGAAGTTTGCTTGACCAAATGTATGAATTAATTTGGTTCCATCACTGCATTGGTTTCCATTTGCAAACCATGTCTAGAAACCCCTAAATCGCAGACAAGAATAAATCTCCCAAACCGCCCAGCTGTCTGAATAGCTGTATAATTATTACAATAAAATGACAGACAAACACTTTTAATAGCATTCGATTAACGTAAATGTATGCCTCTTTGCCATCTCCAACTTATTTTATAAGGATCCTCGAATATAGTGATTTGATGGCAGGATAGGGGATGAACACGTGAGTTTGTTTGAGCAGCGATTGCCGTGTTTACAAATAGCAACGTTTTTTCGAAAAGACCGCGGGTGGGATAAACCGCGGGTGGGATAAACCATTGGATTACCCGCCCACTAGCTGTCCATAACAAACTACGGATAGCCTTGTAAACGCAACAGTAGGCGGTTCTCTAGTGGGCGGTTTATCAACAAAACACAAATCACTTTTTTTTTAAATTCCATTTATACATATAATGTCACAAACTTGTGGTTAATAACAAATGTCGGTTTTTTGCAATTTTTGTCCGGATGCTGCAGACAGCCTCTCGCACCGGCAATTACACACACGAGTAATGCCATTGGGTACATGCATAGCCTACGCCACTGTTATCAATACGGCACCAATATATTTGAGTTCCACTACGGATCAATGCTACGACGAAGGTCATTGCCTGCCAGACTTGCATGTGTGATAGTCAATGGCGTTTGCACATTAACTGTACATTCCTAGACTGGTGTATGCAGGGGTGCAACACATGTGATGGTTACACCTTACAATGGGTGAATCTCATGGTGCATGGAGTACGTTTGTGTACCAGTAACCTCAGCACACCTTTCTCGGGTTCGTTAAGTTCTGCGTCGGCCCAGAGAGTACAAGCCGACTGTGCGGCTCACTGTGAGCTGAGGCTCTTTACTTCAGGAAATAGACCGTACCCACGATGGGGAAAAACACTATTTCCGAAATAACAGACAAATAGTCGTTTTCGATGGGTAAATATATATAAAAAAGATTCGCAAGACCTTCGTGAATTGTCACGAAGTGACTTACTGTAATAAAATATTTAAACTTGCAACACTGAACTAGCATGCTAAGCTAACGCTAAGCTAGCTCAGCTTCATTTATATAAATTGCAGAAGATAATTCCTCAAATTAGATTATAAACGGTAGTTATAAACTATTAGGGGTTGTTTTCTAAAGTGTTTAAATATGCATCTCTAACATCTTGAAGGACGTGTGGAATTACCTTCCAAACTTATGTCGGTTTGGCATTTGTCAAACAGATTAGCTAAAGTACAGTGGATATTTAACCATGCTTTAAGACACGGCGTGTTCCACTGAGGTGGATGAGACCTCAACACATCTGCGCTTCTGTCCCCTAATGTACTGGTACCCAGTAAAGTTTGTTAACAATATAACACTTATTAACTCTAATTGAGCTAGCAGAATATGATGGTCCAACGTGAAGCTTTACAAGTGTAAAACAGCCACACCAAGTAAATGTACTTGACTTACCAACGCTCCACACCAGGAACAGTCGCTGTCACGGGTGATGTATGTGTGCCCGATGCTGAAAATATTAAACTCAATATTTATTGACAAGATGAGGTTGAAACTAATGCTCTTGTGATTAGATCGCTCTGCTCCATTCCTTGTCTGCGCATGCGCACGGTCTGCCCATTTTGTTTACCACATTACGCATGGGACAATGTCAGCCAATCGGGACATGGCTTGTGTGAGTGGAAATATGTTCCTAGAGGATTTGTAGACTTTAATATTGTTTTAGATAGTATTCACTTTGACGTTTTATCAGTGTGTACACTGCGCATCTTACTGCTAACATGGTAACGCGTTGAAACTACGCCGTTTGAGATTAGACTCCATAATGATGGGAGAAATGATTCAATTATTGCACTGAAGCCTCCAGCTCCAGCTTGTTGATGTTTTTTTTAGGTATGTCTTTCCTTGATTTTTAATCAAGTCAAGCGCCAGTTATGACCAATATCTATTTGATAAAATATCTTTCTGGTAGTGGATGAATTATTTACATTAATGATTACTGCACAGAAAATAAGCATAAACACTTTTAGATTGCAAACATAATTTTTATTTCATGCCAAGAAAGGCACAGTCATACACTGAATTCAACAGTTTTGATAGGCTATATAATTTCATATGCATCTGCATTCAAGCAGTGCATATGTTGAACAATCACATTAACACATTGTAAACACAAATAATAGCACATTGGAGCACTGACAGTTTTATTGCACATCAATTAGCATTAGAATACATATCTGTGCACCCTGCAGTTGTAATGATATTATGGACCATTTACACCAAAAGGTGTCAGACATACATACAGTACCAGCAGCACTTATTGGTTTGTTTTTAAATCCATGATGAATATATATAGCCATTAGGCAAGAGGCCAACTCCTTCTCTTTTTATAAAATGTCCATTCCTCTTCATCATACAAAACACAACATCTATTTCTCAGATTGCATAAATCCAGTCGTTTTGCATCCCTCCTCCAAAAATATGCATATGTAGCAACCTGATAAGTCAGAAGTTCAACCCTAGGTTAAGGAATTTCTCCTTCAGCTGACTGACATTAGTGTTTGACCTTAATGACAATGCTTATTATTCACCAATTTGGTTACAATTGCTGCACCACAACAAAAAATAATACAAATATTGTCATGCGGTTATCAGGTAAGCATAATCAGGGAACATATTAGAATGTGCTTAATACTTTCGGTCTCTCCCATCTCATTGTGAGACAAATTAACATCCATGAATGAATGTATTTTTTGTGAACAACAATTCTATCCTATTCATTCATTTCGACATTGTTAATTACAAAGGGTCGACTGGAAGAGGTTAGGCTTTTTGTTGTTGAATATTTATCTATTCAGTGATAAACACATTTATGATGATAATACAGTTACATTTCATTATTTTGGCAGCTATTTAAAAGAAAACAGGAATATATTAGCTTCTCTAAAATAAACCCAAGCACGGTATATTTGTATGCTTTGTCCCTGGATGATTGGGGTGATATTTCAACATACTATTGCAATACTGATTCATTTTAGGTAATTTGGCATATGTTTCTATCTTCACATACACCTTCAGTCTTGATCGAATGATCTGTGACGTATGATGCACACAACAGGCCGTTTGCATTTTAAACATGTTTGTTTTAGCAATACATTACTTTGAGCAGTACCTTGAATAGGTTTTAGTAATTTATTTTGATGTACAGTATGGTCAAGTATGACATGTTTAATTACTAACTAGTATAGAACCAATGGTTAATGATTTACTTTCATGTTGACTGTGAATATTCACAACCTTAACGTCCTTAACTCCCTTCCAGTCAGCATTTGGTTAAACAACATCATAACACATATAACCTTTCATCACCATTTTTCCTATGCCGTCTGAAGAAGAAACAATTAATGGGTTGATTAACTCCAACGTTATATATATATATATATATTTAGGCCATTTTTCCATTTAAAGCACATGTAAGATGGGCACAAGTGTTATTAATCAACGACCATTTAACAATGGCAGTTGTTCTGTAGTGCTTTACCGAGAATATTAGATGAAGGCAATGAAATAGACACACCATTTCGGCATGGGCCTGTTTCACTTTGGTCTGACAGAAGTCTTTTCACTTTTCCAACACATTGGATACACGAATCACAAATGGGCTGAGTCCTTTGGACATCCAGGTATCATGTGATTTTGCAAACACCACATGATGAGCGCACACGTATCTGCCAAATATAGAAGCAGACTATTTCGCTCACGGTAAGGATATCCCCATCCACTCAGATTTCGTTTCATAGTTCTGCCTTATCTTGGAGCACCATCAGCCACCAACATACTCCGAGGCGCGGCTCTATTTTTGTAACAGATCTCAGCCAATAAGCAGCCTTATGGACACGTGCCAACTCTCAAAAGATGGCCCTCTGATCGGTTCTACCCTAAACCAAGACTCATTGTTCTGGTTATTTGTCCACAGTCTTGTTTACTCTCAGTGTCTGGACTATGTCGTTGGTGGTAGCCTTTGTCTCTGTGTCACATTTGATGCTCTCTGTTTTCGACATGTCGGGCTCCCATAGGAAGAACTCATGTAGGAGGGTGTTAACGGTGTCAGGGCACTCCATCATTACCATGTGACTTCCCTCCTCTATGACTTTGAGGAATGCAAACAAGAGAATCTGGTAGCAGAGGAAAAATGAAGGAAAGTGTTATGCTACAGTAGGGTCAAAGCTATTTGATAGAAAGAATATGTCTGCATATCATTGGAGACATAGTAATGCATCTAAGCATTCCACTTTGAAGGGCTTGTGTTGTTTTGAGTTGTATTTAAGTAAACAGCCTTTCCTTATGATACTATAAAGTTATAACACGTTTGCAAATATATATTACAATATTAAGAAGTTAGATCTGAAAGTAAAGGCAAATATTATTAATGGACATAAAACAACATAAATGAGTGACAGATAAATGCAGCATTTCAAAGCACCCAGGGTTACTTTTGCCTTATGACATCAAATCCCCCTTCCGACCCCATGGCGACATACCTCCGCCATGCGCTGGTCCTCGTCCATGGGCACAAATTTGTCACACATACCGTGCACCAGAAGGATGGGCACGGTGAGCTCAGCGTGGTACACCTCGTCGCCCTCGGGCCAGTACTGACCGCTCATCATGGCACGAAGGACAAAGGGGGCCACGTTGAAAGCGTTGCCCTGCTTCAGCAGCTGCTTCTCTTTGGCCCCTTGGCGGGCGAAGCCAGCTCTAGAGAAGAAATTAGATATTAGACTGGAAATGTGGGGAGTGAGAACTGTAGCAGTATAGTGGTAGTGGTGTGAGGGGCGTTTGTCTGCCAGCTGAAAGGTTCTGGGCTAAAATCCAAGCACAGCGTACATGAAGGCATCCTTGAATTCAGCGTAAATAGCTTTAGATAAAAGCATCTCCAGATTATCGCAAATAATATAGGGTCTATTCATTTTTACAATGTAGCATAATGTCTTTTGTTTGTAAATAAAAAAGAAAAAACATTATCAACTAGTATCAAAAAAAATAAATTGTGTTGTAGAAGTTGAATATTAGAATCACAAACAACTGCATAGTCAAGGTCATGAGGATGGTATGGTCCTAGTCTTACTTGAGGAAGCTCCAGGCCAGACAGGGAGACAGGCAGTGGAGCACACACGATGGCAGCTGGAAGATAGAGCAGAGGCTCGGCTCAAGAGCTGTAGGACCTCCTCCGTTGATCATCACTACCTTATGGACCAGGTCCGGATACTCATGTGCTAGGAAGGTGCAAAACGACACTCTGGAAGAGAGATATAAACAATGTTAACCATGTTGGAGAAAGAAGGCAACACACAATTTAACACAGATTTCCCATCAGATTTTTTGAAGTACAGCTTTGATCAATGTACATTCTAACACTACTATTTAAAAATACATAGTGATTATTCATTTTTAAAACACAGACAAAGACTTACCCATATGAATGACCAATGAGGATGTTGCGCTTGCGGGCATATCTCTTGAAGATGGCGCGCAGGTCCTCTGCCAGGGCGTAGAATGTGTATGCCGCTGCGATCGGGGGGGCCTTGCTGGCGCCGTGGCCGGCTAGGTCTGGCGCGATCACCTCGTAGCCCAGCCGAGAGAAGAAATCCAACTGGCTGCCCCAGATGTCCAGGGAGCCGCCGACGCCGTGCACAAAGAACAGAGCTACGTCTGACTGCGTCCCCTTGCAGCTGGAGATCGCCCTCTTGGAGTCGATGAGCACCGTGCGCTTGGGCTTGCGGCGACGGCGCCGGGGGGGCGGAGCCGGCTTCAGGTCCCCGGCGTAAGGGGGGACGCGGGGAGGTATGGGGTTGGGTTCTGGGGAAGAGGCCAATTCCTTGTAGTCAGCCAGCTCCACCTCCACGGTGCTGCAGGGCTCTAGGTCCCCGTCCTGACACTGCAGGATCTCTGAGTGCAGCACGTCACCCAGGTTCTCGATCACCAGCTGCCCGTTGCGGTACACTGTGATCTTCCTCTTGCAGTGCACATTGCTACCCTTTAGGGGGCCTTTCATCACGTCCTCAGAACCGCCATCATCCTCATTAGAGTCCACTTTGGTCTTCTTCTTCCCCGATGACATCTGGTCTTCGGTGACCACGGGCTGTCGCTCAGGGACAATGTGTCGCACCCGTAGAACTCTGCCCGGTTTGACCTCAACAAACTCAAAGCCGTTTGAGGGCTCGGAGGATTCCAGCGGCAAGACCAGACTGGCAGCTTTCCCAGTCAGGCAGCAGAGGATCCCTTCAGTGATGCTGGTCAGCATGGCGCCGGCCTCTACGCATCACCACAAAACACATGGTCACAGGGGATTCATGAGAACTGCAGAGGCACAACAAGGAAAGACACGCTCACACACACACACACACACACACATACTTCCACTCACACACACACACACACACACACACGCCCACACTTGCAAAGACACATAAACAGGCAAACACTTTTATGCACACGCACGCACGGATGCTTGCACAGACCCACCAACAGACGGCAACACACACACACACATGCAGGTTTACATGCACGCTCACAAATGCACGCACACGCACACATAAATTCAATAATCCTTTCAACAAGGAGTCCAATGACCATTCGAATAGGAAAGATGATGAGGTCTTTCTGTGATGTCTGGCCTCAGCAAAGGAAATCCCAGAGTAAATTGCTGCAGCCAAAACAAAACACACGCTTGTTGTCCAGAACCAAGCTCACAAAGAGCCCTAATCATCATCAATAACATTTAGATAACGTTCATACAGACATAAGCAAAAAGCGTTCAACAATTACCCGGTGCTTGCTACCATCTGTAGTCTAACTTTGACATTGACTATAAATAACAGTCGTCCCCT
The DNA here is from genome assembly GCF_949987615.1 of Pollachius pollachius. Lineage (NCBI taxonomy): Eukaryota > Metazoa > Chordata > Actinopteri > Gadiformes > Gadidae > Pollachius > Pollachius pollachius. The sequence continues at coordinate 19,175,147 of NC_136947.1, read as the reverse complement.
GACATGGTCCCACACCAAGTGTATAAATAGGAAGGGGTTAGCCATGGCAGCCTGAGTGGGTGTAGGCGAGCAGCAACCCAAGCCATCTCATCTGCTCAATAGCGCAGGGCAAAACTGAATTTGAGTTTATCTGCCAAACTTCCAAATCATTGCATGAGATGGCATTAATAGTTGCACGTTGGACCCAATGCATATGCAGAGCATTGCATAACTTTTTTTATCAAGGGGAAACAGAATGGGAAGGGTCATATCCACAGGGTATGGCCTATTCTTTCCATTTTAGGGAATGAAGCATAATGGAGTGGGTTTGAGTCAACTGTCATGCATTGTTGTTTCTTCTTCTACTGCGTATCTACGTTTTTATTTGAATAAACATCTGAGTACAGAACTGTACGTGACAATCGCACCTTTCACAATTTATAACCTGGTGATGAACCGAAAGAGCAATTGCTTGAGAAGAAGAGCATTTGTAAGATGGACATAGATGCGTAGTTGCCATGACAGTCCAACTAGGTGTCCAGTCTCAAAGATGTCCTGCTTTGCTGCACTACAGAATCACTACATCAAAACATAGACACATTTAAGTAGTTTTCAAAAACCCCAGCTCTTAGTAGAACTGTTAAACTACTTCTATATTTACACCATTTAAATGTTTTGTCTGCATTGCAGAATAAGGTGGATGGGCAACAAGTTCAAAGTGGCACACATTGTAGGCCTGCTGCTCTGTCCGCAATCAAACCCCCCCATGTATGGATTGTAATAATAACAAAAATATATAAAATAGATATATGTCTTTGTTAGGTTCAACCTGCATCGTTAAGATAATGTAAAAACAATATTTTTATTTATAAATAGTAAATAGTCTGGCCTACGACAAATACAAAAACAAGCTCTCTGGAATACTGCAGTTATCTGATAATTGCGTGATGCAGGTTACTTAGTATTTTGGATTTCGCCCCATAAATGCTCAATGATCTGCACCTTTATTTTATAACGTAGGCCTTTAAAACGGTGTATTATATTTAACTAGGCAAGCTGTACAGTGATAGGAAAACTGTATTCTAAATCTGCGTTTCAAAATATCACATTTTTGTTTACAGATAGGCTGCTGTTGGCCATTCTGCAACACAATAATTAATCAATTAGCCTACTCACCCACAAGAAAGTCGATGATTAGGGATTAGTAGATGTCAAATGTGCCTCAAATTGCTGAAAGTCAGAGCGAACGAAATTGTGTTTAAATTCATCAGCGTTGTGATGCCGCAAATTAGTGGACGCTAATAATCTGCCTCACACTAATACTCCAACATGCATACGGGTTTGCAATGATTACACAAAATGCATGCATAAAAGTTCCAATTGTATTTTAATAAAATACCCATAATAAAGCTTACATCTGGAATTTTCCAATTCTACCCAACCCTTTTGCCCTTGCATGCGCATCCACGACAGTCTCCGTCTTCACACGCCCCTACTTGAACGGCAATAACAAGGGCGAATGGACGACCACCAGGGGCACAGCGCAGCCAATGCGAGCAGCGCGCATCCTTGTTGCTAAGGCTGAGAGACGAGCAGTGTGTGTGTGTGTGTGTGCGCGCGTGTGCGTGTGCGTGTGCGTGTGTGTGTGTGTGTGTGTGTGTGGAGAGAAACGCATAGTGAGATTGGTGTTTTCTTTGTTAACGAATCGCTACCAACTCACGTGGTAGTAGCGTAATACCAAAAACAGGATTCTTCAAATGAAGTTATTTATTTTGGTGATAAAGACCTAATTTATGAATATACCTTATTAGACTCAGAGATATAATACATGATTTCCCTTTATTGTTGTAGCCTAATTAATGAATATTTCGTGGTCCTTTTCCCGTCGCTCCATATTAGTTAATTGTTATTTTAGATACATAACGGGGGTTATGTTATGGACGCCTGCCATCACACATCGTGGGATGACTGCAATTGCCAAGCTGCAGTAAGACGTGATTCTATTGGACGGAAATGATGAGCCAATCATAGCGCCGCATGGACCAAGGGCGACTTCCCATCCAGGGACATCTGACATTCATGCAGTGAGACAACTAAAGTGGCCGAAAATGAACATTATACGGCACTCTTTATTCCGAATTGGTAGCACATTAACTCCCAGCAGGTAATAAGCCAATCTCATGTCTATTCACTCCCTAGTAACGACCAACAACATTATGTTTGTGTTCAATTGCTACCATTAGCAGGCTATCGCGTCAAAGGGTATTCCTTGTCATATCACAGTAGTAGAGTAGTGGGCTATGAATGAATCTTTGTGTAATGATGTTTCCATTGCTCTCCGTTGTTCCCGAGTTTGTCTCTTTTGCTCTAGATATAATTACAAACTTTTAGCTTAATATTGTTTTGGGGACTTTGTGGGTCTGAAGCCAATCTTACGGATAAACTTTTAGCAGAGAGACGCAGTTTTGGTATGCAATGTTGATATTTAAATGAACAATTGTTATCCCTTTCATAATGCATTTATTGTGCTGTCTGTCCGCAGTATCACTGCTATACCAAAACATGCAGGCGATGGATCTTCTCACCTGAGATCACTAAGCGCTTGGGTCATTTCCCGGACACCTGGGGGACCTCAAGGCGTTCGATGTGGACCACTACAGATGCAGGCTGAGGGTTCAGGGGTTTTTTCCCAGCTACCGTGGCAGTATCAGCAGGTTCGGACCGGAAAACGCGGCACAGAGTACCAGCCGAAAAACATAAAGCGAAAGAGAACCCATGGATGGATCAAACGAATCAGCAACCGGGGTGGGATCGAAGTCCTTCTACGTCGCATGTTGAAGGGAAGAAAATCTCTAAGCCATTGAGCATTAGTTCACAATGTTAAGTCTTCTGAGAGAAACCTTGTGGTTGCTCAACAAAGTGTGAATTGGTTTCACCGATGGAGTGTGTGGGCTGGGGACTGGCGTTCATCAAATCCTTGATAATGTTTGGCGGGTGGATTGGGCCACCCATGCAAATCTGGGCATACTTTTTTCTCATGACACTTTGCTGTATAGATATGAATATTCTTAAATTGTTGTCTTGTATTCCATCTCATCAGCCAGTGCTCTGTTCCTGGACTAAGTAAAACTACTAGATAGTAGATACAAGAACAACATAATGATGCCTAATAAAAGGAGTACCTCATCACATGGTAAAACTAATTTATTCTACAAACTGTCAATACAGTAATTAATAGATGCATCATCCATTGTTCAGTGTTTTAAGTAAGGGAACCAGTCAGGGATCACAGATTCAATGCACATTGGTCATGTGGTAGTTGCTGTGGTGTATTTCTTTCGAAGTTCAAAATAGTTTATTACTGCTCTAAGGGAGAATTGTTGAGATTACATGTGTGTACAGCATATTTATTATTTGATATTTAACTAGACTGAATGACGAGCAGAAATAGTTCAATTGAAAGAAAACTTCATTGGAATCAATCTCATTAAAATAATTTCATTTTTTGATACATAATAGTATCCACAAACAAGCTTCTCCTTATTTGGAGGTCGTCATTTTCTATCCAATAGAGCGCAACATATATTATTCATATAGTGTATGGGGTTGTCATTGACATGGCACGTTCCTTCATACCTGACTGCAATCACTGTAATAACGTTACTCGTTTTTAATTTCTTATTTTTGGTGCTAAGAAAAATGCTTGTTGGTATAATGCTGGTGATGTGCAGCCATGTTTTGTATGTTTTAGGGTTCTTGTTTGCAATCTTCAAAGTTAGCTTTATATAATAAGCTGGGATGAAGAGTCAAGTCAAGTCAAATCTTCCCACTAGGGGACCTTTTATTGCAGCCAGTTAAAAACATTAAATCCATCATAAATACAACATACCAGACCAGACAGGATACAGTACAATGCTAGATCAAATCATCTGAAGACAAAAACAAGCAAATTACTGAGTGCAGAAAGGACTTAATGCAGTAATTTGTGCCAATTTAGCCTTCAAATTTCCGTGCAAAGACAAGAGTCTCTGAGTTGGAACCCTATCTTCCACCTGAAGGAAGAAGCTCAAACTCCTTCTGCAGGGGATGGATAGATACTGTGGCAACCCCGGTCGTCGGGGCGGTGCTCCCCAATAAAGTATGCGCAAGCCTGGTGTCGGAACGAGGGTTTTTATTGGAGGACCGCTCAGGGGAATAAGGAAAATCATAAATCAACTGAGGCTACTTCCGCTATGGGGAAAAGGGCCCCCCCCTTTTCCCCATAGCGGAAGTAACCTCAGTTGATTTATGATTTTCCTTATTCCCCTGAGCGGTAGGGTCTCCGGCCGGGCCCGTCCTGGTGTCCGGCGTGGATGCTGCTCCCGGCGTCCTTCCGCTATTCCTGGGGGAAAGTATTCCATAGGTCAGGACAACAGCATGTCGGTCTCACCCCTGCGTCTCGTAACTTGACTGCCGTGTGCTCGGCCTTTAATGCCCTCCTGCCGCCGCCTTCCCCCCAGGTGATCTCACTCCCCCTGATCGTCTGTGCCTGCTTGATTGCAGGGCGGTTCCAGCCGTGTTGGAAGGGATGTATCTCCCTTGCACTACTTGTCCATGGAGGGGGCGCTGTTCCGTGCGTTGACTGGTTTCCTCCCAGTCCTCCGGCGTGGGGTTGCCACAATACAGATACACACCAAATATGGTATGAGCCTGTGCTTGATGCACCGCAATAACTTTGCTGGCCACCCTGATAAGACGACAATGCCTATGGCAAGAGTCAGGTTCCTAAACCACATCACAATACATAAAGACAGCACACAGTCAATAAAAGTATGTTTATGAAAAAAATATTTTATTTTGGTGCACACAGTAAAGGAATTATATTCCTCAAGAAGTAAAGACGTTGTTGAACCTTAGAAATTGCATCTGCATTAGACTGAAAGCACAACCTGGTTTTAAACACAGTACCCAAATATCCGTTGTGCTCCACCAAATCATTTTCAGTTCCCTCAATAACGTGAGTTTGGGGAATGGTGCTGATTTCCTAAAATGACAAGCATCCACCATGCCAAGTCTTTAACGACCAGTCTATGATCAAGTTCCCTCGTTTCAGCAGGTTTACTATGACCGAGTCATCTGCAAACATTACAAAGTGTCTATTCTTAGACTGGCTCTGGTAGCTATTTGTGTAAAGAATGAGTGGAGTGTGGTGGTTAACATAATTCACCCACGGAACTATGGGTGGGGGGGCGTGTTTAGCACGGACTCTTTTAGGAGACGGAACGACCGTCTCAGTTCAGTCCTGTTGGTTTTTGGAATGTACTGGTTTTCAAGTTGTGTTAATTAAAACCCAGTGCTGGATACTCTGCCTCCGACTCCCGTCTCTCGGCACTACACTGGTGACCCCGACGTAGGTCTCGCTGAAGCTTCAGGGACCAAAACGAACATGGCGAATAACGCTTTTATCAAGTTGCCGGAGTACTAGGAGTTTTCACCGACGGCGTGGTTCGTGCAGACGGAGGCGCAGTTTGCCAACCGTGACGTCACGGACGACACCGCACGTTATTACCACGTCGTATCGGCGCTGGGGAGATCCACTGCGACCCGGGCGGCGAATTTTATAGCGAATCCCCCCAACCAGGGCAAGTACAGAGACCTCAAAGCCTTCCTCTTGAAGACTTTTGAGCTGTCGCAGTCAGAGCGGGCCCAACGGTTGTTAGCTATTCGGGGCCTCAGGGACAGCAAACCCTCTGAGCATATGGAGATGATGCTCAACCTGCTGGGTGCGGAAGAGCCTAACTTCCTCTGAATAGAGCTGTTCCTCCAACACATGCCACCGCAGGTCTGGACGGCGCTCGCGGGCACGAGGATTACCGAGCCACGCGCGTTGGCAGAAGAAGCCGACCGGTTTTTCCAGGCTGCTCGGAGTTTCGTACCTGAGGTGCTAGCCCCAACACGCAGTGTCTACCCCCCGGACAATGAAGGAGTTGCCAACAGAGCCCCAGTGGCCGCCAAAGGCCGCGCCAGTACAGGTATGTGCTATTTTCACGCGCATTTTGGCGCTAAGGCAAAGAGGTGCCAGTCCCCGTGCAATTTCAAACCGACGGGAAACGCCAAGGCCTGCGCTCATTAGTGGCCGTGAGTGCAGGCACGTCAACCCGGCTATTGTTCATCAGGGACACTCTCTCCGGCCGCGAGTTTCTTTGCGACACCGGTGCTCAGAGAAGCGTCCTGCCGGCTACGGTGGAGGACACCGCGCCTGGCGTCCACGGTCCACAGTTGAGGTCCGCTAACGACACACCCATCCGCACGTATGGTACAAAGACTGCGGACCTGTGCTTTGGAGGCCAGCGATACAGATGGGATTTCGTCACGGCCGACATCTCCTTTCCCCTCCTCGGCGCGGATTTCCCTTGTGCGCACAATCTGCTAGTAGACGTCAAAAACAACTGCCTGGTGGACGCACGGACGTTCTCCTCATTTGCATGTGCCCGCGGTCAAGCAGCTTACGGCGGGCTCTCCAGCTCCCGCTCAGAGGGGGACGAACATCAACGCCTGCTCAGGGAGTTCCCCGGTATAACCCGACCTACCTTTTCCGCGGTCACGGCGAAACATGGCGTAGAGCATCATATAGACACCAAAGTCCCACCCGTCTATGCTAGGGCCCGACGACTTAACCCCGACAGGCTGAAGGTCGCTAGGTCGGAGTTCGCCAACATGGAGCGCCTGGGCATCATCTGCCGCTCAGACAGCCCCTGGGCCTCATCCCTCCACATCGTTCCCAAGCCAGACGGTGGGTGGCGACCTTGTGGGGATACCGCCGCCTGAACGATGCTACCACGCCCGACCGCTACCGGACCTGGTGCGCGGTTACCACCAGGTGCCAGTGCATCCCTCGGACATTGCCAAGAGGGCGGTAGTGAAACCTTTCGGGTTATTTGAGTTCCTGCGTATGCCATTCAGACTCAAAAACGCCGCTCAGACCTTCCAGCGGTTAATGGACTCCGCGCTCAGGGGGATGCCCTTCGTCTTATTTGGACGACATCCTGGTCGCCAGCTCCTCCGAAAAGGAGCACCAGGGTCACCTACGCGACCTCTTCATGAGGCTCGACCAGCACGGACTGATCATCAACCTGGCAAAGTGCCTGTTCGGGTTGTCCTCCATCCACTTCCTTGGGCATCTCATCAACAAAAATGGGGCCGCTCCTCTTCCGTCGAAAGTGGAGGCCGTTTCCTGGGATAGGATTAAGCCAGCTAACGTGGACGTTTCCAGACAGGTTGAGGTGGCGCAACCCCCATGCTGGCCGTTGAGACTCGACCTCGTTGACCCCGGCACCGCCGAGTTGGTGGAGACGTGCCTGCTGCTTCCTCTGCCTCGGCCCCTGTCATCCACTCGCGACGGGGTCGGGTCGTCACCCCTTTCCGTCACAAGGACTGTGACTATTGGTGATTGGCTTGTGTGGTGGTTAACATAATTCACCCACGGAACTATGGGTGGGGGGCGTGTTTAGCACGGACTCTTTTAGGAGACAGAACGACTGTCTCAGTTCAGTCCTGTTGGTTTTTGGAATGTACTGGTTTTCAAGTTGTGTTAATTAAAACTCAGTGCTGGATACTCCGCCTCCGACTCCCGTCTCTCGGCACTACAGGAGCTTGTTTGAGAGGACACCGTTAACTCTAAAGTGCTGATTTTGGTCCCACGTTCACACAACGCAAGGGGGTTACGGACCCGTTATGCCCTTGCGCACCCTCCTTACGTCCACCGCAAGAGCCTGACGTGCGCCTCCAAAAAATTGTAACGTTCCGTCGAGGCGACACAGCAGCAAGGGTTGTGATTGGGCTGCTCACTAAAAGCAGAAACAGAACCCAAACAGGGTCACGACTGCGTCAAAGCGTCTGCTTGGTCCTTGCGTTGCGTGAACTTGGGACCATAATCAGCCTTTTAGGCCCTGTCCACACGAGTGAAAACGATCTCCTTGGCAGCGTTTCAGGAAGTTCTCCATGAAGACGGACTCAATGCAACAACGCATCTAGCTGTAGAAACGCTGAAGTACATATTCAAGGCAACTGTGTGGCGCTGGTCCTCGGCTAAAAAAAGAAGACGAGGCGGAGCATGCGCATCAAGCCTGCACGCTGTATACAAACATGCAGTCGAGGAGGAGAAAGCAGTTAAACCTTGTCGATTGAGCAGAAAATACTTCTTAATGTACAGTTATTAATTCAATTTACCAAGGGGCTGTATTTAAAACTTTGTAAATCTCCCAATTAGGGCTGTCAAGCGATTAAAAAAATAATCTAATTACAGGCTCTGTGATTAATTAATCTAAATTAATCGCGTACTTAAATTTTTCTGAGAAAGTATTTCAAAATAATTTAATTCAAGAAGGAAATTATGGCAGATGATTGATTCAATGAATAATAGACTTTAAAGTTCAATGTCTCTTTTATTTAAAACATGTGCATTTTAAGATGAAATTAATAACATTTCCATTTCACTCACTTGAACGCCTGGTCGAGTGTGGCTTGACGAGGCTGGCTGCTAACGCCAGCTTCAGGGGCTGTGGCAGCTCGTACCTGCGAGCTTGCTACCAAATGTTTTGCGGTGATATTTAAGGGTTGATAACCTCCGGTGATAGGAAAATTCCTTACTACAGAGATTGCAAATAACGGTGTTCCTATCTACAGTTCCGTCTGGGAGTTGTTTAAACTTCAATTTTCCGTTCACGGGGCTGAGAAACGTCTTCTCGTCTGCCTCCATTTAGTTTCAACGCAAATGATGCACCGGGTCAAAGGGCACTATAGAAGTGCGATTAATCTGCGTTAATTTTTTTTACGTGTTATTTCTGTGATTAATTAATCGAAATTAACGCGTTAATTTCACAGCCCATCTCCCAATACAAAGTTGGGGGAATCCGGAGACATAGATTGAAGTTGTTTGGTTACGAGCAGATGATTTGGCGTTGCTTAAGGATGTATATAAACGACATTAAGCGGGATTCTGACAAGAAACATCCCAAAGAGTAAAACCATAATCATCGCTCTTCTAAAACCCGGTAAAGATCCAGCATTCAATTTTCAATTCAATTTTATTTGTATAGCCCTTAATCACCATTACAGTCTCAAAGGGCTTAACAGGTCAAATATTTATGACATATGCAAAGAGCTTCCGCCCCATCTCCCTGCTATGCCACCCGTACAAGCTGTTTGAACGCTTGGTCCTCAAACAGGCTTGCCCCAGTCGTTGAACCAGCCATCGTCCCTCAACAAGCTGGATTCCGACCCGTCAAATCCACAACAAGTCAACTTCTGAATCTCACACATATAGAAGCACATAGAAGACATAAAGCCCATAAAGGTCTGGTGACAGGAGCCGTCTTTGTTGATCTGTCTGCCGCATGTGACTCTGTGAACCTCCGCCTCCTCCTGAAAAAGATCTTGGAGAAGACCTGGCACTGACAGACCTCATCGGAGCCCTCCTGAAAGATAGGCATTTCTTTGTTGTCCTTAACAACAAGCAAACGGAATAGCTTACCTCAAGGTAGTGTGCTGGCTCCATATAACATCTACACAAATGACCAGCCAATGGACCAGACCACTGAGCGGTTCATCTACGCTGTCGACCTCTGTGTAACATCCCAAGAGAATACGTTTGAAGCTGTAGAAGCGTATCTCACCTCAGCCCTAGATCAGCTACATCTCAACTACGATCGCAACCACCTACACGCAAACTCTGCGAAGACCCAAGCCTGCTCGTTCCATCTCAGGAACCGGGAAGCAAACAGACCTCTTAACATCACATGGTCTAGAACACCTCTTGAGCACTGCACCAACCCTGTCTACCTTGGTGCAACACTGGATCGCACTTTCTCCTATAAGAAACATGTCAAAAACACCAAACTGAAAGTTAACTCCCGAAATAACATCCTCCGGAAGCTGACCAACTCCAAATGGGGAGTCACAGCACACACACTAAGATCTACTGCTCTGTCCCTGTGTTTCTCCACTGCGGAGTATGTGTGTCCTGTTTGGGAGAGATCATCCCATGCCAAGAAGCTAGACCCAGCGTTGAATAACACCTGCTGCTCAATCAGTGGCGAAGCTAGATTCTTGCTGCTCAAGCCCACCCAATGATATGGAGAAATAAGCCTAATGATTTTTTACAATAGTGCCACCTTTGGGTGCAGTACCACAAATATGGGTGTATGGGTAGTGGGGGTTATTGGTAACCATACCTGCAAATCTCAAGAGTTTTCGACTAACTGTATAGGCTGCAGTATGACTTTTACAGAATTTGAGGAAAAAAAAACAACTTACAGAAACAATAGGGGACCAAGCAGCTTCGCTGCTCGGACCCCTAATAAGAGCCATGACTCTCAAGGGCCAAATTCACAGCCCCTCCATAGCGATTTTGTTTCAGAACATTTCAGTTGAGATGTTGAGTTCCTTAATCATCAATTCCTTAGATGACTCTGTCAGACCACACATATAAGGTAACCCTAAACCTTCTAACCATAACCCTGACCCAGAAGGTGTGTGGCTCACAGTTGGACAAGTCTCCTTTTCATCTGCTTTTCCCAGACTAGGCCACTGATGTGGTGGTAAACACTGCATCCAAACCTATGCTCAGGGAAGGTGCTGCCTTTGGGCTGGTCCACACTAGTCTCAGGGAAGCTGCAGCCTTTGGGGTGGTCCACACTAGTCTAAGGGAAGCTACATTCCTTGGGGTGGTCCACACTTTTCTCAGGGAAGCTGTCTTTGGGGGGGTCCAGGCTGTGTTCAGGCAAGCAGCTATTGTAGTATCAGCGGTTTTTGTGGTCCAAACTGGGCTCAGGCTAGCCGTGCTTTTTGTGGTCCACACTGGTCTCTGGCCAGCAGCTGCTGTTGGGCTGGTCCATGTATGAACCAGTTAGTCCAGTTGCCCATGGGAAAGCAGCCATAGCAGCAGAAGGACTTCATAACGTCTTAGAGAACCTTTTTACTCTGATGTCTGCTATGGCTGGCTTGACCTCCACTGTCTCCGTGGCAATCCCATAGGAAGCAGTAAGGTAAGGATTCAGTGCTGTCAAATCAAAAATCCAGAGAAAGATTTTTTATATATCGTAATTCCATCAACAAATCCTGATTAAAAGACAATTAAGCAGTGCATGAGCCCAGAACCAAATTAATGTTGAAAGCATTATATTAGGAAGCAACTCAATAGTGGATCTAGGTAGCATTGGAGAGTGAATGGCACACCTACCCTTTGCCACTGTCTGTGGTGTCTACTGAAGCCTTCTTCTGTTTCTCTGACACAGAAGGTGTATGGCTCACAGGTAGGCTACAGGGCTGGACCAGAATGGGCTCAGGGTAGCTGCTGTAGGGCTGGACCACAGTGAACTCAGGGAAGCTTTTGTTGGTCTGGATCTCTCTCCCCAGGCTGATGAAGGGATGCTCCAGCAATGCGCATGGTGTGATGCGCTGGTCACAATCCAGATGGAGCATCCTCTTCAACAGGTCTGTGAAGCTGGGTGGGATAGGATGGCCTGGCTGATATCCTATCTTCAGGTTTAAAATGAAATGATTTAGAAGACGGGACACAACATGGCCAATTTATCAAAGTCCACAATGCTACTGGATCAACACCTACCTCGACAACCTCCTCCAGGGAGGTGAAAGAGAACGATCTGGGCCGGCGCCGCTTCAGCCCTTTGCTCCTCATACTCTTCTTACACTCCCATTGGGTCTGGAAAATAGCCTCTGATTCGGTTAGGTTATATTGACCCATAGATACTTTAAGACAGGTGGACAGACAGACACTTATAGTTATACCTTGAGTCTCCAGACTGATCCTTTGGTGAAACACAAAGGGGTTTTGATGCCTTGGTCCAGCATAGCATCAGGAAGCTCACCATGGGTATGTATGATGTATGCCCACTGAAACACAACACGACACATCCTTCCGGTTAGCAATCCACCACTGGATTATTGTGGGAGAATATTATTATTGTTCAGGGATTCAAAAATCTTTCCAAGGATACCCCATGATTGTAATTTGAACATTGTCCTACTGTAAAAGGATTTTGGGTATATCGACTTTGAAATACACTGTTAGACTGACCATATCATACTCTGTGTAGCCGGGATAAATGGGGTTGCCAATTAACAATTCAGCTGCCAGGCAACCCAGGGACCACACATCAACCATGCCTGTATATGGGAGACCCAGCATGATTCCTGGGGATCTGAAATGAAAGAAAGATAAGAAATTGGAGGAACCATTGTAATCAATAACCAATAGGAACCAAACAGGTCAGGATGGCTGTCAGTTACTTAGCTGTACCAGAGGGTCCCGCAATTATGGCCAATTATTGCCTGAGCCAAATGGAGGGAACAGCCAAAGACAATGATTTTAACTTGAGTGCCCTGTCCTGTCTTCAGGGCGCCATGAATGGTCCCAAGGGTGCCAAGGTGTTCGAGGACTGAGGCCAGCTGAAAAACAATATTTGATGACAGTTACCACTCTCCCCAAGTGCAGCTGCAGTATGTTACGGTTATGGATGAACCGAAGTGAGCGAGTGTTGTCGGCCTATGGAGCCCCCCCAAGCTGTTTAATGTGTGTTGCTAGCATGTTCCTTATATGGTGAGATACAGACTGTGAGCCGAGAGGGGACTAGAGAGAACTGGTTAGCAGTTTAAGAGCATACTGTAAGTACAGTGGATTTCCACATCAGGGAAGAATGCATGGGATGAGGTTATGACGTATGGATGATGGATGGACAGAATGGAGCATATAGGAAGGGGTCTGGGGAGTGGTTCTTTGGTTATTTTGCAAATTAGCTCAGGCTTTCTTCTTGCTTGTTCGCGATTGATAATAAAGTCTTTATCTTTCTTACTTCCAACTTCTCGATCTCTCTTATTTTGTTAAAATGTTGTTGTTCAAGAATGAGGTTAACAGGGGTGCAAACTGTTGTTGGCCCAAAAAGGTGACACCTTTTTTTTTGCTGGAAAATAAAGAAAATTATCAACGCCCTGCACCCTTCCTATGATTCATGCTACATTTTTCTAAACAAACTCTGTTTAAGTGACACATAACAGCCTGTCAGTGATGTTCAGACCTACTATATTAAGCAGTGCTAGAATTAAGAACTAAGCCATTTGGATTTTCTATGAGGAACTCCAGTCCACCCGCCAAAGCACATTACTTGTACATTATTTTTAACGCATTCATTTTTTTATCTCATTGTTCGAATTCCAGCTAAAACAGTAGATTCACCAGCTCCTCGACAAGTTCGACAATCTCACCTTATCACTCGCATAATTACTTTATGACTTATATAAGACAGGCTGCTTACTGTGAAAGTTTTTAAACTGCCAAATATGTTCGTCTTATGGCTTGATTTCGCACCCCAATTTACCCTCTCAGACCCTTCACGGCAGTTTCAATTTGATGTAAATGCGATTAGACGGCTTTGTGGTTCCAGGGGTGGGACTTGGGTAGAGGTGTTGCTGCGTTGTCTCTACAACAGAGACAACGCAGCGATATCAACATGAGTAGTTCTAACCGGAGGGGCGGTGAAATCTGCGAGCTGCTGACCATCATGTGAGAGAAGTTGATGCAGTCGTATTTAACGAAGACGGGGAAAGATGGTGCGATCTATGAGAAAGCAGCAGAGGAACTTTCCTTACGAGGCTTTTGTCAGGATAAAAAACAAGTGGTCAACCAAATAAAGAATATGTTTGCGTTTTTGCACTTGTAAATAGTTAATCGCATTTGAAGCCTATACTCAGATGTATACTCATTCTTGCATGCGAGTGTCTTGAACCATTAAAAATTAAAAACATTCAGAGAATGCCAATTATTGTAAAGAGGTCTACTCTCCATGCGTAGTACCGCCTTCTCCAGTGAATCAAGAAAGCCGGCTCTGTGACGACAGGGGATTTTACCCCCTCGGTTTAACACAGGCAAGACATCGAAATTGCAGGGTGTGCCATGCCGTGAGAGTACCGGCTTGGCAGTGTAAAAGTGAGTGTGTTCTCCACGCTGCCTGGGAGTGGAGCAAGCAGTTCAGCAGACCCCTACTCCCTAACCCTAGCCTCTCATTGGCCAGTACCCATCATTGATCATTTGGATGAGACGTAGACCATGGCCAACCATATATATATATTTGCAGATCTACGCAGTTCACGTGGATGCACTATTTGAGATTAAAGAAACTGTGAATTTCACCGAACGGGGACAAGTTTGCACGCGTATCCCCCATAGTATCAAATAGCAAAGTGTGATGATTAAATCCAAAATCGTATACGCAATCAGACACACTCAAGAAACACAAAATTTTACATGTTTCACTATATTTTTGATCGGCACCAAAGGCATACTGTGGTTTGCTGTCTGCTGGGCGAATAGGAGAGACGGGTCCAGGAGCTCAAACACAAGACAGAAGTGGGGATCGTATTTGAAGGCCCCCATCCTTCTCACAATCCCACATCTTTCCAGGCCCAGGGCTTGGAGGCGCGTTAAGATGTGAATCTGAGCATAAAGAGCATAAAGAGCAGGTTAAAGAGATATTTTACAATGCAAAATCAAATAAAAAACGAGTACCAAAAAGAAACACACAAAATTAGAAAAATGGGCATATCATTTTTAGCAATATATATTTACATAACGTTATTTATTAACTTATTAATGTGTTTTGTTTTACCTCTTGCTTAGCCGACGCTAACAGTGTCGGTGGTTCTTGATGATTTTAACAGCCACCTTTACATTGGTGGCTGGTTCAACACATCTGGCCACCTTCCCAAAGGTTCCTTCCCCTCGAAAGTCTTCCACCAGATAGGAGGAAGACTTACTGGTTATCAGGTAGCCTTCCGAAATTGAACGTGCGTCTTTCTCTGAACTGAGGGTGGCGGTGTTGAGCCGAAGAGCTCTCCGAAGACCCGAAGCGTTCACAACGGTCCACCAAAAATAAACTGTTCTGCACGGAGCAGGGAACTCACCGTCCATGTTCTCACCACAAAAAAAGCCGAAAGTTGTTTTGCAATATCTCTGGACAACACAATTTATTGCTTAGGAAACAAATTGTGACGTCATAATTGGAAATGCACCATTCTAAATGCATGATGATTGGTTGCTATGTGTGTTATTAGGAAATTTTAAGTAACGTGACAAGAAAATTACTATCAATATAAATAACTCCCAACTGATGAACAAACAGGCTCAAGGCCCCATCATTCCCCAGTCTTGGATCATGCAATGTGAAATGTAAAATAAAATATATTCTATATAATAACGAATGAGCTATGGGAATGAACATTAACTATGTTTTTTTTTTTCAGATGGACAAATTCTCAACTGTTTTATACATCATTGAAACGTGGGAATCAAGTGCATTTCAGACCATTTAAAAACAGGGGCGGATCTAGAAAAATTCTCATGGGGTGGCAAGAGGGTGGCAGGAGATTTTGAGGGGTGGCATCCTGTGGCAGAAGTATATACAGTATGCCGATTTGATTAAAGCCATATCAATCAATACTTACTTGGAAAGCCCCCACATTTAGATATTTTGACTCAATAACCTTATACTTACTTTATTGTGGGATGAGTAAAGCCTAACATTTAAACATAAAAGGTGTCAGACAAAATTTAATAAATTATTACTGAATAATTACTCAATCAACCTGCCTTACAACAAACACCTGCACTATTACACCAGCAGGGGGCATGGGGCTAAAAATATATGCAAAGAGAGCTGCAATATGTACTTTAGTTAACAGTAAGTCTTTGGTATTTGTCCATTAGATATTCCTATCAAATGTCAATCATCAGTCCAACTTGAGTGCAAATATCACTTTATTCACAGATTCCAATAATTTACATACAATATAGACACAATCATTCATATAAATATTGTGTTGCATTTTCCCATGTTTGGTCACAAACAGTACCTTTTAAACACTCCTACACATAAACATTCAGGTCCAACAGTCGATCAGTGGAACTGGAGAACAACAGAAAGAAAGCGCCCCAGTTCAAAAGTAGGTTCTACATGTAGTTTTAATACAGTGCTGAATGGTGCCATAAGAGTAGGCCTACATGTAGATTTTATACAGTGCTGAATAATGCCATAAGAATCTGAAAATGTTCATTATTATAACGGCATGAAAAATAAGGCTTTGTCATCATTTTTAGTTTTTAAGGCTCAGTGGTGAGCAGAACATGACGTTGGCATGCCTACAGGAGCTGAATGCGGCGATTACCATGTTGTTCAGCGAAATGCCTCACAAACTTATTTAGATCCAAAGCTTTAGTGCGTTTGGATTCAATGCTGAGTACAGCCAAGCTTGACAATCTCTTCTCTGTCTTAGTAGACCGCAAGTAACTCTTTATGATCCTAAGAGTTGAAAAGCGTTGTTCACAAGATGCACTGCTCACTGGTAAAACTACTGCTATTTTACACAACCTGAACAACTCATAAAAAACTTGAGCAAACTCCATCAGAGTGGTAGGACTTTCCATTTCCTTATTTTTTCTCTCAAGTACTCTCCTTGTCTGATGCAGTTCGTGTTTAAGATCCTCAATATTTGATTCATAAGCATTTGCCAGTAAAAGAACAGTCTCCTCTCTCAAAAAAGTAATACTTGACGGATTTAGTGCTTTGACACCTTGCATGATGTTACAATTTGTGTTGGAAAACCTGTCTATTTCTCCAATCATGTTATCCATAACTGGATAGTACACATTGACACAAAAAGTGTGTTTGCTATCTGGAACTACATGCTGTCCCAAGGTGGAAGGGATGACACTATCTTGAAGTGCCTTTGATGTCTGTCTGTACCTCTTTCGGTTTGCTGAGTTGTATCAATGCTACACTTTTGGCATACATCAAGTGCTTCACTCCACAGTTCATCAAAAGAGGCTTCACAACAATAATGTAACAATGTATCCTTAAGTGCTTCAATTAGTTAAACAGCCTTAGCATAGTCCACTGTTTTAGACTGGAGCATGTCTGACAAATATTTAGCGTCACTCAAGACCTTTCGGAACAGTACAAGGCATCCAACAAAATTCAGATCAATCTGGACCAATATCCCTCTTGCTTCAACAGCTCTTTGTGGATGCTTCTCAGATGCAGTATTTTCAAGCACCTGTACTATTGCAGGTAATCTATCCATGACATTACGACATGCTACGTGCCGGCAGGCCCAATGAGTATCGCTTAGCCTTTGGAGTTCCCTTGGTGGGCCATCAAACATCTCTCGCTGCACTTGTAGCCATTGGTTGTGGACATAAGAGCCAGACATGAATACATACATACGTTCCAGCAATGAGAAGAAGTGGCTGCATGAGTAACACTTTTAACAGAGTCCACTATGACCAAGTTTAAGCAGTGTACACTGCGATGAACATAGAAAGCATGTGGCTACTTCTTTTATTTTAGCTTGGACACCTGCATGTACCCCACTCATAACTGCAGCGCCATCATAGCCCTGGCCTACAAGGTTGTCCTTATATTCCAGCCCATATTTCTGTGGAAGGCTAATGATCTTGCCAGTTAATGCAGCAGCATCCAGGCTCTCTGCCACGTCAAACTCTAAGAAGCTCTCATGTACCACACTGTTGTAGTAGTACCTAAGGACAAATGACATTTGCTCCTTTTTCTGAAGATCTTTCGTTTCATCAACAAGAACTGAGAACTATGCGCTCTTTTTCACCTCTCGAATGATTTCTTCTTTAACCATTGCAGCCAAACATTCCAATATTTCATTTTGTATTGTTTTACTAGTGTGTGTTGCATTTTTAGCTTGCTGTTCAAGTCTCTTTTTTATCACAGGGTCATGGTTGCCCAGCAAATCTAACATGGCCAGAAAAACACTGTTTTTTTCTGAGTCAGGAGACTCCCTGTGTCCCCTCTGGGCTGTGTTTTCTGTGGCAGTAAGTACTGAAATCTCCGCTAGGGCTTTAATGTAGTTTTGGTTTTCAATTACCTGTTTTTTATTTTTTTCATCCATTACGCCCAACATTGAGGTATTTTATCTGCCATTTTTTTGTTTTCTGCCCATGCAAATATTGCATTTGCATGGCTTTCTGATCTCGCATGAGAACAGAAACCACTTTCCTTCATTGTGGCCTTTTTCCAGTTCCGATACCCGTCAATTGATGTGAAAACAGTCTTGGGGCATCAGGTAGAGAGAAATGTCTACATGCAAAACAATAAGCAGCATCTTTGGACTGTGAATACTCCAGCCATGAATGAATTTTGTACCAGTCTGTTCGGAAGCTTCTTCTGGCTCCTCCCTGGAGGGTCTTGGGGAAACTCTCCCGTTTTGGCTGAGCTTGCCCCTCACACCTGGACTTGGATATTTCTATAAGATGGGGGGGACATTCAAATTAAAATAGAGCTTAAATGATTATAAAATATATCACCTAATTATAACACAATTTGAAGCTGTCATTGATTAGATATGTGGTTAACCCTCAGGCTGTGTTAATGCATACATCACAAGGTTTTGGCGTAGTAGTGTATTTTTTAGTTAGTTTTGGAATTTTTTGGAATTTCTCAGCTTCTATAATTTACATTTACATTTAGGGCATTTAGCAGACGCTTTTATCCAAAGCGACTTACAATAAGTGCATTTGTTACAATAAGTACATTTGTCATAAGAAGTGAAACAATATATCGCTGTTGGTACAGTAAAGACGTTCATAGAACCAAGTGCAAGTATTACAATCGCTAGGCTAACCCATTCCCCGTGTAAAGCAGCGATAGCAGCTACTGTAGATGCTACACAATTAAGTACCTTGAATAAGTGCAATGTACAAGTGCCAGGACGTACAACATTCAATGGTGGCTGTGCATTGGTTTCTATGCAGAGTCGAGATGAACTCTGAACAGGTGAGTTTTGAGTCTTTTGCGGAAGCTGGTGAGCGACTCTGCGGTCCTGACATTGGTAGGGAGCTCGTTCCACCACTGAGGTCCCAAAACAGAGAAAAGTTGTGACTTTGCTGATCGACCTTTGCTTGCTCTTAGCGATGGCGGTACCAGACATCCAGCTGAGGTAGTTGAGCGGAGGGATCGAGCTGGGGTGTGTGGCTTTACTAATGCTTGGAGGTAGGCAGGGGCAGTTCCATCGACTGCCTTGTATGCCAGTACCATCATCTTGAATCTGATGCGAGCTATTACAGGGAGCCAGTGGAGGTCTCGGAAGAGGGGGGTTACATGGGAGAACTTTGGTAGGTTGAACACCAGGCGCGCTGCCGCATTCTGGATGCGCTGCAAGGGTTTAATCGCAGAGGCAGGGAGTCCAGCCAGGAGCGAGTTGCAGTAGTCGAGGCGGGACATGACCAGTGATTGGACTAGAAGCTGAGCTGCTTCCCTTGTGAGGAAGGGCCGGATCCTGCGGATGTTGTAAAGTGCAAATCTGCAGGACCGGGCCACCGCAGTGATGTTTGCGGTGCAGCACAACTGATTGTCCAACACTACACCAAGGTTTTTGGCAGTTGGAGAAGGAGATACAGTGATGTTCTCAACAGTGACCAGTAAGTCCATGTGTGGGCAATCTTTCCCTGGTATTAGGAGGAGCTCAGTCTTGTTGAGGTTAAGCCTCAGGTGATGGGCAGTTGTCCAGGTGCTGACTTCTGCCAGACATTCAGATATGCGTGTTGCAATCAGGGCTTTGTCAGATGAGGGAAAGGAGAGAAATAGCTGAGTGTCGTCAGCATAGCAGTGATAGGAAAAGCCGTGGGATGTAATTACAGAGCCCAGAGATCTGGTGTAGAGGGGGAACAGAAGAGGCCCCAGCACCGAACCTTGAGGGACACCTGTATCAAGCGTGCAAGGTTTGGACAAGGAGCCATTCCATGTTACCTGATAAGTGCGATTCATCAGGTAGGACGTGAACCAGGAAAGGGCAGATTCAGCTATGCCAAGCTCGGCGAGAGTGGCGAGGAGGATCTGGTGGTTCACAGTGTCAAATGCTGCAGACAAGTCAAGGAGAATGAGAACCGATGAGAGGGACGAGGCTCTGGCCGCCCGGAGGGACTCAGTCACCGCGAGGAGAGCCGTCTCAGTGGAGTGTGCTTTTTTGAAGCCTGACTGGTGAGGGTCAAGCAGGTTGCTAGATGAGAGATAGGAGGACAGTTGGCTAGCGACGGCACGTTCCAATGTTTTAGAGAGGAATGAAAGAAGAATAAGAAGAATAGATACCGGTCTGTAATTCTGGATGTCAGTGGTATTGAGCGTTGGTTTTTTTATGAGAGGCTTTATTCTGGCCGTCTTGAAAGACGTTGGAACAATGCCAGAAGTGAGGGAGGAGTTAATAAGTGCGGTTAGAAATGGCAGGATGTCGTTTGACACAGCCTGGAGGAGGGAGGAAGGGATAGTGTCAAGGGGGCAGGTGGTGGCATGGTTAGATGTTATAATTCTGTTGACCTTGTCTGACGTGAGAGGGATGAATTGGGTAAAGACAGAGGTGGGGGTCGGGGGAGGGAGGATGGTGGCAGTGATAAAAGAGGAGCTAATGTCCTTTACTTTCTGGGTAAAGTAGGTAACAAAGTCATCAGCAGTGAGGCAGGAAGGAGGAGGAGGGGAGGGAGGGTTGAGGAGGGAAGAGAACAAGGAAAACAGTTTCCTGGGGTTTGAGGCGGAGGAGTTAATTTTGGTCCGGTAGAAGGCAGATTTGGCTGTTGAAACAGTGGAGGTGAAACCTGAGAGAAGAAGGAGATAGTGAGATAGATCATTAGGACAGTCTGATTTCTTCCATTTCCTCTCAGCTGCCCGCAACTCTGCTCTATGGGTCCGCAGAGATTCAGACAGCCAAGGAGGGGGGGGTGAAGATCGTGCCGGTCTGGAGTGGAAGGGACAGAGGGAGTCCAAAGAGGAGGAGAGGGAGGATAGCAGGGTGTCAGAGGAATCCTCTGTGGATAGTTGAGAGAATTGTTCAATAGAAGGTAGTGAAGACAGAACAGTTGAGGCAAATGTAGAGGGAGAGAGAGTTTTGAGGTTGCGGCGGATGGTGACAATGTGGGGACTAGAAAGGAGGGGGGAGAGGACTTTAAGGGGAGAGAAAAAGCAACAAAATGATGGTCAGACATGGGGAGTGGGGTAACAGAGAGAGCAGAGGTGCCACAGGACCTTGTGAATATCAGGTCAAGCTGGTTCCCTGCCCTGTGTGTGGGAGGAGAAGGGGATAGTGTTAAGTCAAAGGTGGCAAAAAAGTTGGTTAATTCAGGTGAGTGCAACTTCTCTGGCAGGATGTTAAAGTCGCCAAGTATAACGAGTGGTGTGCCATTTTCAGGAAAGCAGCTGAGAAGGGCATCCATTTCGTCATAGAAGTCACGAAGGGGACCAGGGGGACGGTAGATTACCACAATGAAGAGATTAATAGGAAGGGTGACAGTGACAGCGTGGAGTTCAAATGCAGATCTGGCCAAGTGTTCTAGTGGAAGGACCTGATAGGTCCACAATGGAGAGATGAGGAGTCCGGTCCCTCCTCCTCGCCCCGAAGGTCTAGGGGTGTGTGAGAAAGAGTTAACAGTGGTAAGGGCAGCAGGAGTGGCAGAGTTCTCTGGAGTGATCCAGGTCTCTGTCAGGGCCAGGAAATGGAGGGTATTGAGGGACGCGTAGGCCGAAATAGAGTCTGCCTTTTTGACCGCTGACTGGCAATTCCAGAGTCCTCCCATCACTTCAAGGTCAGTGATGGCGAGGGTGGGTAAATGGCATAGATTGGATGGGTTGCGACGCCGAGCAGAGGATCTATTGCGGCGTCGTCTACGAGTAGAGATTCTAACGATAATTGAATTACGACACATAGCTACTATACCGTGGCCTCTAAGGTCTTCCTCGAGGGACTCCCACAGAGAGACTCCTTTGGTCTTTGTTTCCCGGGTCTTCGTTTGCTGGGTCCTGACGCTAAAGCTGACGCTGCTAACACTTTGGCTAATAATAGGTCTAAAATACATTGTGCAAAAAACATATGACACTCTCTCAATCTCTTTACAGTGATAAATGTCTAAACATATTTACTAGAATGAAAAATGGATATATTAGACTGAGGCTATGCCATGTCTCTTATATCATGCACAACATGTCCAATTGTGTGAAATGTGCTTTCTATTTAGATGTAACATACACATTTCATACCGTGTGGACCAGCTCGACTGGAGATGCCTTGCAGTGGCTCCCCTTCACGCCTTCTACCTTGTCACTGACACTTTCCTGTTGCTCTTTTCCCCCTCCTTCCACTTCGTCATGTCCCTGGTCATCTCTGCCGTCTACTCTGTCGCTTTCCTGTTGTTCAGCCTGTCTTTCTGTCTGTTCTGATGATTTATCATTCTTTACTTGTGTCTTTGTAGTTTTTGGTGAGAAAAAACTGCTGATGTCACCCTTCCTCTTCATTTCTATAAGATTCAAAGTGACTTCACTTTGTTTTTCCTTTTAATATTAACAGTAATCATTATTAATGATGTTGTTCAGCTTAAAACTGAATGATGTGTCTCAAATGTGTTTTTTTTACCCACTTACCGTCGGTTTCAACAGCTGCAGATTGAGCCTCTTAAATGCTTCCAAAGTTGGAACAGATTTCTGAAATAATGTTCAAATGTATTGGGTCAATACAAAGCTTGGTTGAATTGTTTTTTTTTGTCATTCAGTGCATCATGCTCAATGACTGAGATATTATAACATTTGAGCATGCAAGACAAAATTTAATTCACAGACCTAACTCACAGTAAGGACAGATTTGCCATTAACTTTGTTCAACCAGAGTTATATTGTTTCAAAATCAGCCTACACTTTATAAACAAATGGACTACCTTCTCTCTATTTTTTCTGCTCCATGTTGTGAGTTAAGCAAGTTAGCTTTGATTTCAGGCTGAGTTGAGAGGGAGAGCATAGGTTGAGAGTACGTAGAGACCGAGTAGCTGTGGTTGCTAGGCAACATACATTTGAAAAACAATGTTGGATTGAGCCGTTAGGCATTTCTACTGGTGTGTAGGCTATGCAGCTATTTTCTAAGGCATTCCAATCTTAATATCATTTCTTCATAGAAAGACAGTTGATCAGTATTACCTGGGGGGCGTGATGGGGCAATATTTCCTGGCAGTCGGACATTTGAAACTCGCTCTCGTAAATATCTTGTAAAAGCCAAAAAAAAAAATTGAATTCGGCACTGCACTGCCAACTGGAGTGGAAGCTTGGGTGGCAAGGCTTTTTTTAGGGTGGCAGTGGCCACCCCATGCCACCCCGGTAGATCCGCCCATGTTTAAAAACCATAACATAACTACCCATGTTATGTGAAGATGGCTCATGGTTACCCATTTAATCATTCGAGAGGTGGATTCTTTGCTACACCAGCTCAAAAGCAAATAATAATACAAAAAAAATGAAGCACGTGAAAATATATTTCTTGACAAGAAAAAGCTTAACACACACACATAACACATGCTTAAAAAATTCAACACAGATGTTTTACACCACGAATATCATCAGGGACTGGGGACGTCTCCCAGTAGTCTCTGACGGAGTTAATTTTCTATAATATACATTTTGTATATATTTACCGAAGTCTTGGAAACATGGAGAAGTTTGTAATAACATGCTGTAACATGCTGTAACAAATATGAAAACAGAAGTATCCTCTATAGCAGGCATCTCCAAACGGCGGACCGCGGTCCGGGTCCGAACCAAGCGACGGCCCTATCCGGACCCATGACCAATTTAAAATAAAGCGATTTTTTTTTCTAATTTTATTTATTTATTTTAATATTTCACTATACAAAGCATGATTACGTTAGTAAAGACATTTCTCACTGAAATACAAATTGAAAGGCAGAATATTCCGTAGTACAGCATAAAAACAGCAAAAAGTAATGATCTTCACAGAGCGGAGATCATGCTCTCACCGAACTCCCCCCCCCGTCAGTCACGGCATGTGCGTAATCACGCAAAATATAGCCAAGCAAATCGTTTGTTTACCGGAAGAGCGATTTGGAATGAGAAAATGGCTTACTCGAAAATTAGGAAGATTGACCACGAAAACAGACATTTTAAAGGGGACATATCATACCACCAGGTGTGAGTGTGATTAGCCATTACAAGCAGGTTTGAAAATGTGCAGCATTGTGACATCACAGGTTGGCGTGTCCATCTATCCGTCACACATCTAGATGGACACGCCCACCTGTGATGTCACAATGCTGCACATTTTGAAAACGGCTTGTAATGGCTAATCTCACTCACACCTGGTGGTATGATATGTCCCCTTTAAAGATGAATGGACTGACCAATACATTTTCATTCTCCCGCAAGGCAGTACTAAACCTTTGTTGTGTCTTTTATGTGTTGAAACCGTGGCGCTGATAAAAAGCGGGAATATTAAGCGGCATTACGAATCCAAACACAGATCCTTCGAGGAAAAGTATCCTCAGAAGTAAGAGCATGGAAAATATCCGAGCTGAGAGCTCAGTATGAGAGGTCTACACGAGTCTTCACACACTCATTTACAGGCCAGCAACGTGCAGAATGCTCACTTAAGATTGCATGGATTTTTGCAACATAAAAAAACTTTCAGTGACCGACTGTTGTTAAGGAGTGCTTGAACGCCGCTGCCGAGATGTTACTTGAAGGTAAACAAAGGGATGAATTGTGTGAAAAAATAAAGCAAATCCCAATGTCAGCTGCAACGACAACCAGAAAATCTGAAATGTTATCAGATGACGCACTGTCACAGCTTAATGCGGATGTTCAGAGTGCCCCATGCATATCCTTAGCCATTGTGTGCGATGTGCATCAAGACAAGAAAGAGATCTGTGAGGACCTATTGGTTCTAACACCACTTGAGACACACACAAGAAAAGAAGATATTTATGAGGCTATCAAGGAGATGCTGTCAAAGAGGGGGATTGATCTAACAAAGGTTGTCTCAGTCACTACAGATCGGGTACCTGTTTTTCTTACTTGAAATGTAGGCCTAGTGTACCTGTTTTGCTTACTTGAAATGTAGGCCTAGTGTACCCGTTTTGCTTACTTGAAATGAAGGCCTAATTCTCTTTGTGTTTATTTGAAATGTAGGCCTGGTGTACCTGTTTTGCTTACTTGAAATGTAGGCCTAATGCTCTGTGCTTATTTGAAATGTAGGCCTGGTGTACCTTTTTTGCTTACTTGAAATGTAGGCCTAATGCACTTTGTGTTTATTTGAAGTGTAGGCCTAGTGTTCCTGTTCTGCTTACTTGACATGTAGGCCTTATGCACTTTTTATGTTTACTTGAAATGCAGGCCTAATGTTCCTGTTTTGTTTACTTAAAATTTTAATATGCGTTACTTTGTCTTACTTGTTTTTCATGGTTAAAAGTAAGCTATTTGGAAATTGAAAATAAATACATCTGAAATTATAAGGAAATATGCCGTGTTGATTGTATTTGACAAAAGTAGGCTATAAGGACGTGGTAGGTTATAGGTTCGGACCTTTCTTGGAAGGAATTTTTAGTAACTAGACCTTGTTCAATTTTAATTGAAGACCCCTGCTCTATAGGCAATAAGGGTCTTCTTGTCCTTTTTTTGATAAAAAACAAACAAACAAACATTAGGATCCCTATCCGCGCCGGGCCACTAACCGGCTTACTGGAAGGTATTGCAGACCGGCATCTTCCACTCTCCCGTCTTTCCTCTGCAGCCCCACCAATGTGTTATACATCTGAAGGGTATCTCACGTCCAAGAAGTTCAAAGGTATCCAACTGGTTGAGTCGTACGGTCAGGGCACATCAAACTGTTGAGGGGACTCTCTATCCTGAATGCATTATCCATCTATTGTATTTACTTATATGGGGTGGACAACTTGGTCGCCACTAGATGGAGCCTGACGGCAGGCATGGTGATCTTCTCCTTCCATGAAATATTCCTAAAATATTTTACTAAATCCCCACCATCCATTACAGATAGTGAGGATGCTTATTGCTGTTAAACCACAGTATTGGTTAACAGCTGTGAACAAACACCTTATTTGACCAGCTAGTATCCAGAGATGTTGTTCGTACGGTTGCAGCAGTGGCGGCTGGTGATCAAAAATGTTGGTGGGGCACAGTAATAGACAGGGGGTCTGGGGTCTGGGTTAGAAAAAATTGAATTAATAGATTTGATTTCCTGTACTCTGGTGCATTTTGGGGATGGCCACTACCTATTTACCTACTATTCATTCAGATTCATAGCCTACATCCTGACTTGCAGGGCCTGGACAAGCTTACACATATACAGACTTGCTTTATGGCCATTCCACCAGCCATTGCTTTTTGACCCATTGTTGTTATTCTGATATTGAGACAAATCATGATCACTGTCCTATAGCGTCCATTTTTTGTGAGTCTCGATGTCTACTTCAAATGCAGTATGGGACAGTTGCTTCATTTTGTTTATATGCCACAGGCCAAAAGACTAAATTAATATGTAACTTACTTGCTCCTTTTAAGTATCGCATTGCTTGGGGAGTCCAACTCCTCCACTGAAAAGGATGGAAAGTGCTTACAACTCTCTGCTAGTCAGCGACCAATCTCTTCTCTTCATGTAGTTGTGTTGCGCGAATGCGGCTGAGGGAGGTAGCCTATTTGATTGATTTGCTGAATTTTCCAACCATGTCGTGATAACCAAAAAGAAAAGCGATACCATTGGCTTGGAGCGCACACTGGTGCGACCCGAGGGCGAATTTTCTTGCGCCAATGAAAAGCTGTCTCTGCTTGATAGACAGCAAAAAGTTAGCGAACTTGCATTGACCCTAACCCTAACGTGGCCGGCGCCCCTGACTTGGAGGAGGGCTTTATTTCGAATGACCAATAACTAGCCTAGCCCAAATCATTGACGTTCAGACGCATTTAAATGGTTGCTGGCAGTGACAAGTATATCGCGCAATTAAACGAGGATAAACGCTATGTATTTTTGTTGATTCATTTCGTATTGATAATAGTTGATCAATAGTTGGCAGATATATTCAAGTGTATATTTCACGGAGGGGCGGCGCCCTAGCGCCCTCTATTGACCCACCGCCACTGCGTGGCAGTAACAAAGGCACTGTTTCGTGGGCTCAAATAGAGCGCAACAGTGACCGCCCCCTTTTTTAATAGTTCTGTTTCCGGAAGTGAATTTCCCATTGATTTTCTCCATTGACTTTTCGTAAAATCGTTATATAAAGAGTTTGAAGCCTAAAACCAAGCCAATAGTTCGTCAAGGGTTTGTCGTG
This sequence comes from Pollachius pollachius, assembly GCF_949987615.1. Taxonomy (NCBI): domain Eukaryota; kingdom Metazoa; phylum Chordata; class Actinopteri; order Gadiformes; family Gadidae; genus Pollachius; species Pollachius pollachius. The sequence continues at coordinate 19,147,987 of NC_136947.1, read as the reverse complement.
ACCATAAAAAAATCTGATTTGGGCCAAAAAATAACTTTGAAAACAGAACAAAAGGCAACGAGTGAAGAACTACTCATTGCATAATCCATTGCAAATCGTTACAACCCCAATAGTTTAGTGGGTTTCTTGCATTTTATAACCTTTGTCATTATATTGTTTACATTGATAATACAAGTTGTCACACATAATCTCTGTGTGTGCATGTGTATAATGTATGTATAGTTAGTGTTTCACATAGTGTTATAGTGTCATCGACATGGTATGTTCCTTCGTTCCGGACTGCAATGGCCGCGTAATAACGTTACTAATTTTTAATACAGTTACGCATTAATTCAACATGATGTATTCCTAGCTTTTATACTCCCAAAATTACTAAAAAGCACTGCTAGTGGCACATCATATATTTTTTATTTTATTTGTATCATATATTCTATATCAACATAATTTTTCAACATGTAGGTTTCAAATGTCATTGTGAATAAAACACTAGAACTAGAACTTAACGTCTTTAACTTGTGGATTCTACAGGACATATACCATCGTTTCACATTCGTATCCATAAAACATTTGTTTCAGAGCAAAAATACATTTGGAAAATGGAATAAAAAGCAAAGGTACAACTGTCCTTTTTTTAACGAGTGAAAGAACTACTCATCCCATAAACCATTGCGAACTTTTTCGCTCACTGTTTACCTGTCTTTAGCCAATCAGATCCAAGCTCCTCCTAAAGATACCGCCCACATGGATGAAAAACAAAAACAGCATTGCCACTGTCCCGTTAATGTTTACCATTCGTCGATTCTACTCGAGTATTTATCAGTGTGGTGCGATTATAACGGACTACTCATTTCCGGGTATGATGCAACTGTAACTGTCAGTTATCATCAGAAGTGTGTGAATTGGTAAACTGTGTGCTGTGTTGGGGTATAGGCTAGGAAGGAGCTAAGAGAGCTAACAGAGCAACTTGAGCCCACAACTGTTCCTGGATTCCGTCTCCCTGAACTCCGTATGCTCCCACTGCCAGGGCTCAGCCATGGATAAGGTAGGTGGGCCACCTTCGTCGAGAAGACGCCACATAACACGCAAGGACGGAGTAACATGACCAAGGGCCCTGGACACAAACCAGCCATGGACCCCTACCAACACGCAAATACACGCACTAGCACACATAATTTGGTCGCATATTATAACTCATGCAATGCACAATCACACACATTATAATGCAGAGAGAGAGAGAGAGAGAGAGAGATGCCCTAATTGTAATTGAGAGAGAGAGAGAGAGAGAAGAATCTGACGGATGATCAGTAATAAGTAAAGCATACGTAACTTTTAAAAAGGGAGCCATAAAGGAGACTTTTTTATTTTTTTATTTACACATGTAGCCTATAACATCTTTCACAGGTTGGTTACATTAAATTTATTTTTAACATCGCCCCACGTAAAATTAGGACATCTTATTTTACCATAGGCCCACATTTGTAAGAGTAAAAATACACCAAAGTTAATAAATGACCATCAAATGCTGTATGCTATTGCTTACAGAGTCACAGAACAGGCTACCACAGTTAAAAATGTCTTACCTAAATAAGCTGCCTTTTCTGGACGTTTTTGAAAAAAGAAATATTGATTAAATTCATCAAAATCCAACTCCGGACGAGTTCTGATTCAATGGCCATGAGTGACAGATTGTTCAAGGGAAGTGGAGGCTGAGCTGCTGTTCCACCGCTCTCGGACGGCTCCTCCGCGCTCGGGCCAGGATAGTAGTTAGCACTAGCATCCAGCGCTGTAACATCTGCTGGATGGACTTCGTTCTAGGCTAACTGTTTCTGCATCGTCACCTTGTTCTCGTTTTTTGTTAAAAAATGTTGAGATGGACGGTATTTGTTGTACCAGGGCAGTATCTTTAGTGTCTTTTTCTTTCTTTCGTTTACGCTTTGCCGACTCGCATAGCACACGTTTCTCCACTTTCACTGTGAAATTGACCGTTGACCAAGCACTACGACAGTGACGTCACGTCCCGTTAATTTTTTATGATGTATTTATTTTGCAAATCAAACATTTTCAAATCCTTTTATGACCAAAGTCTTGGCCATTTTAATTTTTTTTAATAAAAAATATATATATATATCAAGCCCCCCCCCCCCCCCCCCCATTGGCCAGGGCCCTGGACATGTGCCCACTTTGCCCATGCTTAGATAATATGAGCTGTCGATATAAAATAAATGTATTCTACAGGCAGACTTTCTGAAAGGACTACCTGTCTACAACAAACACAACTTCAGCAGATTCCATGCGGACTCTGTGTGCAAGGCTTCGGTGAGTAGTTCAACACACACGCCTTGGGTCACGACCATAATGGCCGCTTTGTCTATTGTTACATAATACTGTTGTGGTTGATATGAGATAATATGGTACATGCCGGGATGTCATGCCTTGACCCTTTCCTTGTTTTAGAACCGACGACCATCGATTTACATCCCAACTCGCGAGTATCCTTCTGAACAAAGTGAGACGTTTACATGTTTCAGTGGGTGTTCAGTGGGTCATCATTTGATCGATAGAATTAGTTATAAGCTCAAATAAAAACATATACAATTCATAATAGTGTCTAATTGCTCCTCATTTAAGACAAAATAGTATTTTCATGGAATAAAACCAAAGAACACTCCACGGTTATCTTAATGGCTTCAGGTTTTAAGTGGAGTCGTTGTAATTCACACCGAACACCAAACCCAACCAGTAGGCATACCGTGCTTGATCTAAATACTCTTAAAGCTGAGAAAAACCTCAGCTTTGAGTCTATTGAGAAATTTGATAGTTCATTAATAATTCAGTTTAAACCTGAATTTAGTTGTAGATGTCCTCTACGTTTCGATCAGTTTGTCTCAACATCTTGCTGAATTTATTTTGCAGTTATTGTCACGGAGAAAACAAATATCTTGCTACGATATCTTCATCAGCAGTGGGATAAAAAGGTAAGTTCCCAGAAACAGGGAAGGGATTTTACACACAAGACAGCCCCCTCCCATTTGCTCCCGCATCTTTTCCTACTTGGCTCTCCATTGGCAATATAAGTTTAACTATTCTGTCAAAACTCACAGTGAACAATAACATTTGACTGTACCTCATGTACTATAACTTCAACTCTCTCACTGTCCCATAATATTGTACACAGTTTTTATTTGCAGTCTTCAATAGGCCAATATGTTGTTGAATATATGCTTTATGTGTACACAATATGAAGAGTACTGTAAAAAATGTATTGGGCTGTTACAGAAACGTTTTAGGACTTTTTCTTTCAAGCCGTTAAAAATCATTTTTCACAATCACCATTTTTTGAGTCACAAATGATAATTGTATGGTGACATTTGCTCTGGTCATGAGCCCATAGTAGTAGTGAACAGGGGGCTTGATGTATATTGGGCCTCTGTGCCAGCAGAATGCAGGTAAGAAGCGGGACCAGGACCACGCAGAAGGGGAGAGCGCTGCGCCTCCTCGGAAGATGGCCAGAACGGACAGCCAGGAGCTGAACAACGATGCAACATGAAACCACGTCCACCAAGAACAAATACATACAACTCGTTGCACACATGGAGACTGTAGATGATTCAAATACAGATTCAGGTAATCGGGAAGCAAGCCAAAGCCCTGTCTCGGAGGTACACCGGTAAAGGTAGGAGGGCTGACCACTGTCATCAAACAGAGAATATTCTCTTTACATGACACCAAGAATGATGAGGACTGATTTAGTTTTATTTTCTTTGTTTTGAACGATTTTCCAGTTTGAAGTGCTTTCGAGTTTTGGATAGGTCTTTTTGGACCAAACCCAGATTCACTTCAATGTTTCTGGTGCGGTTTTATGCATGTTCATTTTACACTAATCAATCCATTGTTAAACGCTTCACAATATTGTACAAATCCATGTCTTCATCTCCATCAACATTTCACTCCCATTAGTGACTGCAAACGTTTTGAGAAGCCAATAATGTTTATCCATTCTTCCTTTTACTAATACGATTATTTTCTGGTTTTGTGATTTCAGATATGCATGCATTGTGTGCATTCATATTTCAGTGAATTTGAGATGTATTAGAGATCAGGAATCCCCCTTAAAGCATCCACTGCCTAAGCATGGCCCGTCCTAACTCCAACCAAACGTCTCCTTTAAGTTGCTTATTTTTAAGAAGGAAAAAAAAAAGCTTTTATTCAGACTAAATTGTTATGTATCGCTTTAGACTCAGGAGGAATGATCTATTGCGGTTGCCTTAAGTAGAAGTTTTCAGAGTTTTATAGAATATGGGTGTTCCCCATTTGCTCACATTGGGGAAGTTGAGGGAATGCACATACAGCTGGTCTTAGCATGAATATTTTCTCCCTTCACTCATTCATGCTAACTATAGCAGGACCAGAAAAAGTAAACACTTTTGTACCATTTGGACAGCAGGTTTTTGTAGCATTAGTCCATATGATGTGCAGTACTTCAGAATCCAATCAGCACTGCATTTGTTTATAAAAGTATCTCATAAAAGTCTTTGACTTACCCAGCTCTCTTTACAAATAGATTCAGTTTTCTCTAATGTGTTCACCGGACTGATAACTTGGTATATTACAAATATTTTGGTAAGCAACTACTTGCTATTGTTAAAGGTTATTTTTATTTGTGCCGTTTGCTGTTAAGTGGGAAATGTGTTTGAAATAACATGGTGGACTTTTTGCTGCTACTTGTAAAGTTTTTTTTTTTTATGGTTGTATATTTGTAAATTATGTATAGTTCAATCTGGTCCAGCATCCTCTCAGACACAGAGCCTATCAGGGGGTCACTTCTGTAGGGGGTCATGAAGCGAGAGGCAGATGAATTATAAAAAAAATAAAGGTTTGACATAATTGCATGTTTGCACTTTGGGGGAAAATATTTGTTCCTAGGATGTATTTGGATAAGTTCAAACCATTACACAAAGTTAACACTGACCAGCTTGAACCTATGTCTCAATTTCTTTACAGTTTTTACAGTTACTTGATTGCTCTGCACCAATATCTGGTATTTCCATAACTGCTTTACTTGTGCTTCATCATAATGCCTGGTTATGTACCTAAACAAATGGTTGGCTTCAATCTGTGCGTAACACCAGGTGGACAGCAGATTTAATTTGCATTTCACTTTGTTATGTTGGCAGTTTCTAGTTGTAATATATCGCTTTCACGCCAAGTTTTTATACAACATGACTCAGTCACTCACAATGCAGCATAAAAAAGGAAAATAAGACATACACCAAACCTTTTTTGTTGGTTTCTCATACAAAGGACTTTATAGTGTTGTAGACGAGCGGTTTAAATAAATGTTTACGACCACTTGCATTTTAATACTTTTTTGATTCAATTACATGTAAAGCGATCAAAAGCAAATTTCCTCTTGTGCTAAAACTACTCGTGTATATAACCTTCTGAATTGAAGCATGCAGAATTCATTGCATGGCTTATCATTTATTAATATCTATGCAACATTTCAAGTTTCAGTTGTTTTCATGGATGTTTATTTATGTAAAGTGAGATTCTTTTTTTTATCACAGAGGTACATTCTCTAATGTAGTAAAATAATTCATAGAAAATTAAAAGGTAAGAAAAATAGAATATAATTTTTCACAGTCACGGTGGATAAATAATCGGAGCTATTGCGGAAGAATACAATGGCTTTAAAAGTGCTTGAAAAGAAGGGAAGAACAGAAAACAATACGTATCATATGGAGGGCATGGTCTCATGCACACATGCGTTTTAAGACAATCACTGGGACAACAACCATTGATGTTGTATACATGGCCTCTCGATGACCGGCAAGTGGCTTTCTGAGCAGTAGGTGTACCTTTCCAAGGCCATACGGCATGCAACCTCGGGCTATTAAGTCCTCAAAACACTTACTTTACAATGTGCACATGGAAGCTATACAGTGATGTTGGATTCTTTATATTGCTTTTGGTGTAAAAGCAGTTTGCATCAAGAGTGAACGTCTACTGGTTTCGGCCCATTATTGTTTGTCGTTACCCCTAAAGGGGTCTACACAGGATGTGCTCAATGTGGCTGCTGATTGAGGGCTGCCGGTGGGTTCTATGGAGGTGAGCATCCGTCGCAATGTGAGACCATCCAGATCTCATCACATTGTTTCTCTGGCCTGGTCTCCATCCTGGTGAATCTCTTCACCAAAAATCAAAAATGTATAAGACCAATCCGTGCTCGCCGTGGGAGATGAAGTTCATGAAGAACTCGCAACGCCACCGCCTGCTGAATTAAAAAAAAAACATGGCGGCACCCAAGGAAGGTGTATTGATCTTTGGAGCAATCAAAGCAGTTATATTTGAAAAAGATGTTAAAAGATGAACAGATGTCTGCATGGAAGGCTTCTCTCATGTGTTAATATGGTTTCACTTCTTCAAACCAGATAAGGCAAGAGCGAAGAGAGCACGAGCGTCACTCTGATTGGCTGGAGTGTTTTGAACAACGTAAGGCCACGGCCGTATTTAGAAACCAATCGCTTTCCATCCAAGGCCAGACTGATAATTGTGAAACGCAAATATCAGGATGGTCTCACTAGAGCGCTGAAGCCCAACAGAGCGTGGACACTGCGCCCATGGCGGTGGATCGCACTTTGATGCTGCACTTAAAGTTCAAACTATTTCAACTTTTCCATTGTTTTATGAAAGCAAAAAGCGTCGACGTCTACCTATTTTCTGTTGACCGTTGCATTCACGGTTCAGGTGATTCACACTCCTGTGCTAGAATGTTCCACACATAAGTTTACATTGCACTCTGCCGCATTGATAATAACAATAATAACAAACAATTCACAAGATGCTTAGCTTAAAGGTGTTGTCAATATTACTGAATCGTTACAGTGAAAAGTTCAATGTGGGAAAGACGTCAGTCCTATCTGTCACTGCCAACATATAGTGAAGGGTTTCCAAATTCAAACCTCAATGAGATTTTCTAGTGTCTAACAATTTAAAGCAATTTTCAACCACTTGTAAATCTTTATGTTAATTTAAATACCTAGCCAAATACATGTTATCAAAAACTGATGATGCTCCTAACTCCGGGAGGCGTTGTTCTCGAAAGCGTCCGAGTGTTGCCTCGTGTCGCCCTTGTCCTGCGAGTCATTGGACGGAAGCTCGTCAAAGCTGGCCGAGTTCAGCTCCGCCCTGCTGGGCTGCGTGCTGGACGCTTCGCCCGCCCGCGGGGGCTGTGTCCCGTTGGCACACACCACCGTGCCCTCTGACTTGCTGAAGCTGAACAGCTTCCCGGGGCTGAATGTCCGGTTGGGGGACTGCGGGCGCTCCTGGCCGGCGGGGGCAGCGGGGGCCGTCCCCGCTGCGCCCCCCACTGCCCCCGCCGGCCCGTCCTTCTTCCCCTCGGGGGACGACTTCAGGAACTTGAAGTTGTTGAGGAAGCCGGGCAGCTTGGCCTCGCCCCCGGTGGGGGACTGGGCGGGGGAACGTGATGCTCCTGAGGAGAACTTCCCCTGGAGGGGGATGATCTGCTTCAGCTTCATCACATTGTTGTTGCCCAGCAGGGAGCTGGGTCTCTTGGGCTTGTCGCCCGCCTTACCTCCGCCCCCCTGGGCCTTGTCGTGGTGGTGCTGGTGCTGGTGGTCCGCCTCTTGGCGGGCCTCTGCTTGCAGCTCCGCCTGCCGCTGGAGCTCCTCCTCCTCGCGCCGCCGCCGCAGCTGCTGCTGGAAGTGCTGCTGGGCCTGACGCTCGTGTTTCTGGTCCCCGAGAGAGAGAGAGAGAGAGAGAGAGAGAGGGAGAGGGAGAGAGGGAGGGGGGGGGGGGAGGGAGGTAGAGAAGGAGAACAACAAGAGATACAAAAGAGAGGGATAGAGAGACAACAAGAGATACAAAAGAGAGGGATAGAGAGACGAGATGAGAGAGAGAACAACAAGAGATTCAAAAGAGGGAGAGAAAGAGAGAGAGAAAGAACAAAAACAAGAGATACAAAAGAGAGAGGGGTTGGGGTATATTACACAGAGAAGTCCAAACATTTATGAGTGGCAAAGTGAAAAATGAGAGCGAAAGCAAAGTCATCCAATGTTGATCCAATTGCAAGCAATCCTTTGGGTTTCTCCTGAAGGGTCGCAACATCATTTTTTGTTGTCATGACTACTGTTTGTTTTTTGCATATTCATACAAACAGACAAAAACACACCTCATGGAAAGTGTTGGGTAACGTGACACGGATGTTCAAATAGACATCCTGATAGACCCAAATGACATGAATGACGAATGCTTAGCTGGCCTCATGAAACACACACACATAGTTCTATTGACACACCATACAAGTAGAAAGGGAACATAACCCAACACTTAGGTTATGTCGAGTTCACTGCAGCAGCCCACGCGGACGGCATCAAGCTTTGTAAAGTTTACGTTTTACTCCGAAGGTCTTTCAAGCTATACAACACCAATACCTTGAAAGCTTCCCTTCGCCGGTACTCTAGCTTGGCCATCTCGTCTGCTACCCAGCCCGGGATATCAGGGATGGACACATGGATGACGTACTTAAGCAGGATTGCAAAGTGCTGTAAAAACCATGGAGACCACAGAGGGAGGGAGGCTTAACCCAAATGAAGGCACCAGAAACAACTCATTTGGTGTAATCTAAGCTAAAGGTATGCAAACACAAAACACACAACAAAAAATACTGTGTAGTAGTTATAGTTAGGGAAGTAAATATTAAAGACATTGAAGACAAACATATAACATCATGTCATGCAAAGTATGGATCATTTTGTTGATCCATACCCAACCTAAATATCTGCTGTGGTCCCAGAAGACCCCATTTTTGTTATTACCAGATTGCCACACTTACTTTGTCTTAAAACCCTGAACAGATGGGCATACCTCCAGTAGGACGATGAAGATGATGGTCATCTCAGGACTCATCCAGGGGAAGAGACGCTGCAGCTGACCGCATTGACCGATCAGGTAACAGTTCACTATGATAGCTATGAGGCCCATGGCTTCCATTGCGGTCTGTTTGGTAAAATGATTCATACTGGTAATAAATAAATACTTTTTAAACAGTTACCTTCAACAATGCTTTATTAATTAATTAATAATTAATCCCGGACAAGAAGTTTAATTTTCAGATGTTTATAAGCATGGCTGCCCCTACGGAAGGCCTTTCTTGCTCTGTACTTTTACTTTGAAGTAAAAGCTACACAAGTTAATTACTTATTTTGACATACATTTAATTTAAAGAAAAATAATATGGGTCTATAGCACACTATGATAATATATATTCCATAATATGCTATGCATTATAAATGTAACATACTTTTATTATGAAGTAAAAGCTTTACAGTGAAATAGTAACAAGCCCCCCACTGACCTGCCACTGGCCGATGCTCTCCACCCTCTGTCCGAAGGGCCGCTGCAGGCCGGTGCAGAGCTTCAGCGCGTCGCTGCGGATCTCAATGATGTTGTTGATGAGGGCGCACATGGCGGCCAGAGGGAAGGCCGAGGAGAACAGCACCACGTAGCCGAACTGGATGAACATCTCCTGGTAGTCTTGCAGCGTGTCCTGTTGGGGGGCAAAGGTCATGGTATTGTGTTAGTGCTGCTAGTTGTATTTCTCTTTCCATCAGTCTTGGCAGGATGAGGTTTTGGCACGGGGGGGTTCAATTCCCAGCCGGTAGGTTTGATCCCAAATGACTACAGCCTCCCTTCAGTCACCCTTGAGCAAGCTACCCTAACCCCTACCTGCTCCTGAATGTCCTGTGTCTGAATTCACTGTTTAAAAGTAGTCACATGGGATAAAACTGTTACAAAAACACAAAATATGAATTGATGCTGTTTGAGTTGTATGTCATGTAGGCAAGGATGAGCATTTTGTGACACTGTGGATCGACAAAGAGTTTACTCTGAATTTCAATGACTCTTTGAATTTGGAGGGAGGCAGAGAGCAGAAAAGTCTCACCTCATAGGTCTGCATGCAGCTCTCGATCTGGGCCTGGGTCAGTGTCACCCCTTTGGGTTCGGCCGGGGGTTCGATCCACGACCTCTTGTCCTCCTTCCCTTCCGCCGCAGTCCTCCTCCTCTGGTTCAGCCCGTTGGAAGCAGAGGCCGCGGGGATCTCTTTAGGCTCCTGCTGGTTATCGGTAAACGTTGGGGTACTACTGTGCTAGCCCTTGTGAGTGATGTCAAATAGCTCTGCCTAGGTTGCTATATATTGTAGGACAAAGTCTAATACAGAATGACCAAAGTAGGCGTACAACAGGGTGCAGGATAGTTTCATTGGTTAGGGCATTGGACTACCATCCACAAGCTTCTGGATGCCCAACCCCTTCCTGCTGTTAGATGACATGTATCTCTATTCACCTAAGATGCTTAGCTTAAAGGTGTTGTCAATATTACTGAATGGTTGCAGTGAAAAGTTCAATGTGGTAAAGATGTCAGTCCTTTCTGTCACTGCCAACATATGGTGAAGGGTTTCCAAATTCAAACCTCAATGAGATTTTCTAGTTTCTGTAACATTTGAAAGCAATTTTTCAACCACTTACCACGTAAATCTGAATGTTAATTTAAAGAACTAGCCAAATACATGTTATCAATACGTCCCACAAGCTTTCTGTGAGAGGTGACCACAGCATTCTATTCTACACCTCAAACCGTAACATAAAGGTTTAACCACGTACTGTAGACAGAGTCTCAGCATCGCTGTCATCATCACAGCTGTCGAAAATACTAGACCGTTCTATTCCGTCTTCCCCCATCGTGGGGCTGTCCTCTAGGCTCTTCTCATTGGCTGCCTGCGTCTCTGATGTCACATCCTGGTAGTCCACCTTCTCGGTGAAGCACACCTTGCGCTGCCGCAGCGCACTGTCGTTCATGTCCCACTCCTCCTCCGTCAGCCTGAAGCCGGCCTTCAGGTCCCCTCTCTTCTTCAGCTCTGGGTTACCCTGGGGAACCGGCTGGCCCTTGGGCCCCAGGAAGGAGTAGGCCATTATCGAGGCCTGGGCCTTTCCTAGGGCCAGCCTGCCGTATTTCACCACAATGGTCTGGAGTAACTCCCACATCACCTGGGGGGTGAAGACCCCCAGCTTGTTCTGCTCATAGAGGTACGGCTGGAGAACCTCTTTGACGTTCTGCAGGAACTGCCGGAAGATGAGTAATGTAGCCAGCATCTGGAGGAGCAGGAGTGAGAGGGGCTGTTCTGTGCTGCTCTCTAAACAAGTGACAAGCATCCAGGTATTTTGATTCCAAAAACTTGTTTGTTAAGATGATATATCTTAGAAAATGGCAAAATGGGAAATGGGAAATAGTACCTATGTTATTTTGTTGTATTTATATTAATTTATTAATTGTATTAATGAAAAGAAATCTTCAAAGTAGGTTGACAAGTATATGAAAGAAGAGCTGGTGGATATCTCCCACAAAGAGTATTGTTTTCAACGTGGGCTCTTCCTTTACCTCCTTCAGACGCTCCATATCCTTGAGGTAGAATCCGATGTAGAAAAGGCTGAGATAAGAGTTGATGAATTCAAACTACAGGCACACAGAAGAAGGGTAACAGTCAAACATCCACAGATGGGTGGCTGCTGTATTGATTGGCCTCGCAGCAGCAAAGCAGAGTGAATCCCTAACTTACAAACACCATCTTGATGATGAGGTTGTTCTCATAGGCACTCTGGAGGCGGTAGTTCTCTGGAAGAAAAGGAGGAAGATGTTAATGTTGAAAGCCTCATTTATCCCTGAACGTGATCCGTGTATATCTAGATAAATGGTCCTTGTGTAGCAAGTTTAAATAAAACCAAAGACAACCTAACATCTCATCATGTATAAAATGTAACCAATATCTGTATATCAGTAATGCTTCAAAGATACTGCATCCGAGTTTGAATTAGTGGGCTGTTTATGATCCACCGTGATGCTGTGGTGTCATCCTCAACTATGAAATGCTCAGGGTTCGAGAGTCTCTCACCCATGTCATTGAGCCAGTAGGCGATCTTCTTATACACCTCGTCGCATATGGTCACAGTAATGGCCAGAACTATTTTAGGGAGAAACCGTGTGATACCAGGCAACTCTTTAATCTCCATCACCACCTCCTGGGATACAATGTCAAAAAAGGCAACCAAAGTTAATATCTCGCCAAGTGTACCTTTTGTATAGTACAACTACAATTACTTTAACTACAGATGTTTCAGACTACTGCTAATAATATTAAAACTTAAATTATATAGCAATTTTAATAAATACTAGTCATCACATAAAATAAAACATAGAACAGGAAATAAAACAAGTATATAAAAAAAAATAAGTACAAGAGTAAAGCAAAAGCTAGCATCGACAAACAGAAACATTGCATACGATCAAGCTGCATGTAATGAGTAAACAGCTAGCTAGCTCTCTGTGTGGAAGTCCTCACCTGCAGCTCCAGGCACAGCAGCATGGCCACGAAGACGAAGCAGAGGCAGAGGATGCAGATGGGCAGACTGACCAGCCACCTGAACATAGCCCTCTTCCAGGAGGGGTAGTAGAACTCCTCACAGCCCGTGATGGGGCTGCAGCGCTTCACCCCCTGGGAACAGGAGGAGGAGGAGTGAGAGCAGGTGTGACCAGCAGTGGCAGACTCACACTGAGGCTGGCAAAGCACTTCCTGTTGCTTCCTCCTGAGTTGGCCACCACAGGAGTCTACTAAACTCAGGTCCTCCAACAGCCTCAGAGCCAGCTGCGCGGCCCACGTGTCCATCGGTAAAGGCGGCCAAGTCCTGCAGTCAGGTGCTGTTCTGAGGGCAATATGTTTTCCATGGATGCACATACAAACTGTAGGAAAGACCACAGAACTTACTTCATTGCTCTGCTTCAGAGGAAAGGAGCTGTGACAAGACAAATGTCTTGAGGCTTCAGTCATTAAAAGTGGTTCATGTCTCGGGAGTAAATAACACCTTGCCTTACAAAAAAACGTCTATTACATCAATGGAAGTATCACTCACTTCAAATTCAATGGTTAGCAAATACTGGGGCAGGATAGGGTAGTGACTGGATGGACTCCCAGCTGAAAGGTTCCGGGTTTGATTCCCAATGTTCACCACTCCCACTTCCTCGAACCAAGATGCCTAACTCCCTAGCTGCTCCTTAACGACCTACATCTCAATCCACTGCTAGTCGCAGCTGATACAAGCATCCAGTGAGGGGTAAAGCGTGCGTCCTCACCCTGAACTGTGGCCGGGGCTCCTCCAGGGACTCGGCCGGGGTGTCCAGCGTTCCCCACTTGTAGGCCAGCTCGGCCTCCCGCCGCTTCCAGCGCTCCAGGAACAGCGTGGCCCACACCACGTTGAAGAGGGCAAACACCACGCAGCAGATATCCTGGCTGGTCTGCGGGGGGGGGGACGATGACTACTCAGTCACCTCATGGCCATCTTGGTTCTGTCCTTCATAAATTTTGCATTCAGTTCCCCCAGCTTGCTAACGTTTAGACCCAAGATGGCCGTGAGGGAACCAGGAACCAGTGACTGCAGTCGACTCATGACGCATTTGGAAGTGGAAGTGCAATTATATTGATTGTCCCACATTAGGTACTGTATCTATTGAACTATGTTAACATACCATATGATGTAGTGTAACTATTGTACTACATTATGTGCTGTATC
>NC_136947.1:19036847-19131847 GCF_949987615.1 Pollachius pollachius | reverse complement strand
ACGATCGTCGAATAGTCGAATAGTTGGAGTCACGTAGAATATCGAATAATGAATGTGAATATCGCTGTTTATTACACGGCTCTTCTCAATGCTGTTGAACGCTCCGTTGACTTGCATGGGCCTTCACAACTTCCGGTGGTGAATAGCGTGAATTGCTAAGCGACGTCAACGTCTTTGGCGGACTATTTCTCTGCTGATCAACACTACGAATGCTGGTAACAAATAAATTGTTAAAAGACACACCGTGTGAAGTTATATTTTTGACGTGTCTAGTTCACCGTCATGCAGGCTGTGTTCAGTAAAATGAATAATTAAATAAATAGCGATCCGTTTTCGGCGCATGTAGGTCTATCTGCCTAAGCCCACGTTGAAATAATTTCGATGTTGAATGTTGATGGCGCAGTTGTTGAAATAAACATTGATTTCATACAAATCATAAAATCCTCTCCCTGTGTCATTGTGTGTGCGTGTATCCGAGCTGCGTGCGTGGTTATTGATTGAGCGATTTTCGAATATTATTCGAATACTTCTCAGCGAATATCGAATAGAATTTTTGCCAGAAATGCAAATCCCTAGCACACGCATTTGAAAAGGCACCATCCAGGTGTTACTATCACTGTTGCTGTGGAAAAAAAAACGAGCTGTCCAAACCCAGCTCACGACACTATTTCAACATCCCCTGTCTTGGAATTCAGAAATGCAAATGCCATAACCAAATGTATTGGTGTTTTCATTGCTGATGATCTACGGCCATTCTCCGTTGTTGACAAACAAGCAGTTTTTTTAAAAAAATTCCCCTTAACTATGAACCGTACCGTACCGTGACTTAAAAACCGAGGTACGTACCGAACCGTGACTTTTGTGTACCGTTACACCCCTAATATATATACACAGTTGAGAGAGCGCTGTGGGTTAATTGAGATAGATATAGTGTAGGCCTATATCCAGAGCGAGAGTTGTTGGTTACAGAGCTCTATGTTTATAGCTCTAGGTCAAATGATTCACTGACTTTTGCAAAATCTTCACAGCAAACACAAGTTGTTGTTGTTGTCTAAGGATTTGTTCATTAGCTGTTTACATCATTTGGCAAATGTTAGCACAAGCGATGACAACATGCTCTGATAGCAAGCCATAAAGAACTGGAGTCATTAATGATTTAGAATTAAATAAACAGCGTGAAATAATGTTATACTTCATTAAAGATGTTAACAGAGAAAGCATCAATCCCACTCTGTTCCGTTCTCTCACACAAACACAAACATGCACACACACAAACACACTCATGTGCACACACATATGCACAGACAGACGTACATGCAGACCCGAGCACACACACACACACACACATACACACACACACACACACACACACACACACACACACACACACACACACACACACACACACACACACACACACACACACACACACACAAACACACACACACACAAACAAAACATGTTTGTACATGCACACACAAAGATGGACATGCTCACAAACATACATGTGACAACATGCAGACACACACGCACACACACACACTGAAATACACAGACAAACAGGTTTTACTTCTCGAAGGAGGTGGTGATGAAGAAGGCGTGCTCCTGCGTGTGTTTGTGCTGTCGGATCTGGATGTTGACTTGAGGGATTCCAACACGGATCTGGTTGAGGAGCCATAGCAACGTGTGGTCGTCAACGCTGTCTAGAGTGACAGGGAAACAGGATCAGAGGCGCCCAGCACTTCACCATGACCCCTTCAAGCTACTGTCCTTCACATTACATTGTCATAACAATAACTCAATGACTCAATGGAGTACATGGACAGACCAAGTTTAGAATAATGTGGCACAGCAACCAACATGATTGAAATCTGTGACTGCAGTAACGTGGGCATAATATGCTGAAAATACAGAATTGTATTTCACAATTCAAATCATGGTACATGACATGCTAAAATCTGTTCATGTCGGACATAAATGTAACATACAATGTCTGATATACAATGCATACAATCAGCTAGTTTGGGGCAACATGCTAAAAATCTATAAATGTGGTACATAGATAAAACATGCTTATTACAATCAGTTAATGTGGTACATGCTTAGAACATGCTTAATGCATGACAGACATGAGCAGAGTAGCTGAATCCATCTTAGGTCCTGTCTTTGGTGTCCTTAGACAAGAAACCTAAACTGAGCTGCTTAGGGACATTGCTGCATCGCTTGGCTCACACAAGTGTCAGGGTGTGAACGTGTGGATGAAAGGGTGAATGTAAAGGCTCCGCATATAAAAGCACTTTGAGAATGACTAGAAGATGTTGCTGTTTAATTGCAGTTGATTATGAGATACATAACATGCTTAGAATCTCTAAATGTACAGACATAAATTGCTGTTATATACTTTGTATTCATGATTAAATGTATCATAAACTAAGGAAAATAGTAGATTTCTGGAGTTTAGTACGAGTGTGTATGTGCCTCTGCATTATCTCAGTGTAGTCCAGGTTGACCAGCATCCCGGGGTTACGTACCGCTGCTCGCTGCGGTCTGATCAACCCGGCCGCCGCTGCAGGCGCTTCATTAATCACTGAGCACTTAACTATTTAACCAGAGCTTTTTAGAGCTATTGAGCGCTGGCTGAGAGGCGCTGATGTTCGTACAGTCATTCATAAAGGACTAGAATAAAGCTCCCTCTGTAACTGAAGAATGGGTAGAATATGTCTGTTGTAATGGTGAAGTGACTTTTTTGTAACATTGACAGAAAAATCGAATTCCTCCATAAATGTTGAACAGCAGGATGAATTATGACAGGACGTGAATCTGGAAGGAGATTTATTTTATTTATTTTTTTAAGTTCATCAGACTATGGAAGCATATATGTAGCAAAATTCAAATGGCAATGCAATTTGCAATTTGAAATTCAATAAGTCATTACATTATGCAATTGACAATTTATTATGCAAGTTAAAAGTGTAATTTGAAAATACGTTATTCAAAGTGTGTTTTAATATGCAAAGTGACAATGAAATCCTCAATTCAATTTGAAAAGGTTACAACAATAAAAATATAATAACATTTTGTCCCATTTTTTGAGTGCCTTTATTCAAATGGAAAAGCTATAGCACCTCCGTGATTGCAATTCACTTCGCCATACTCTGTGTATTTGCAAAATTGTATTGCAAAGTGATTCCGGAATTGATTTTGTTACAGGACCAATCACAGCCCTTGCCGTCTCCGTCCGTCTCCGTTGCGTCGACGGATAGTTAAAAAATATTGGATGCGCACGTATGCTACGGAGAGGGAGAGGGCTCGCCTTGTCTACGTACAGAACTTAAGGGAGGAGTATAAACTGGCCTTTACCAGAGAATGTCTAATGGTGCGTTCACATTGATGGAAATTATTTTCTGGGAAAACATTTTCGCAACGACGGAAAGTTCTCGTGAACGACACCTCATGACGCTCTTATGATTCTACCTCTGTTCGGCAACTGGGGCCAGATTTTGATAACAGAGTTGCCCAGTTGGTGACGTATGGTTTACTAGTGACGCGCATGAACATGGCGGAACATGAACCTTTTACTCGATATAAAAGAATCAACTATCATATCACATACTTTACTATTGATTGACGTTGTAACCGTCTGTTGGCATCGACTTTGCTCAGTTGTAAACATTGTGTAATGGTAAACCAGCTCTAGATAAGAGGCCTTCCATACAGTGGCAATACTGTATGTGCTTCTCATAAATAAAAGCAAAAGGATAGTAGGTGATAGGCATCAGGGAAATAAAGGCATGCAAACTTGAAACTAATCCTACTAAGTTCTGTTTAGTTCTGACTGGTTTTATCGGATAAAAAAACCCTGCTGTGAAGAACTTTTAGATTCCAAACACAGTGCACATGAACGGTCGCTGTCGGGAACACGTGTAAGCATGAGCGTCATCACTGGCGAGCCGTCTCATTATTCCCAAGACGATGAAAGCGCCTTAATATTTCAAAAAAAAAAAAAAAAAATCTCAAAAAATGTGACAAAATGTTATTCTATTATTATTGTTTTCAACTGTTTCAAATTGAGTTGAGTTTCATTGTCACTTTGCATAGTCAAATTCACTTTGAATAACGTATTTTCAAATTGCATTATTAAATTGCATAATGAATTGTCAAGTGCATAATGTAATGACTTATTGAATTTCAAATTGCAAATTGCATTTCCATTTGAATTTTGCTACATAAATGCTTCCATATCAGATTCTTAATATTGAGCTGTAATTTAAAAAGACTGGAGAATCTAATCATGGAGCTGTAAACGGAGGACATTGGAGCGTCCCCAGGTGCTCTAGCCACTCCAGCTAATGTCTTAGCATTTGGCTAGTAGCCAAGCTCAGCGCTAAATGCCCCTGTTCAGCATGGACAAATGGGTTGTGTGTGTGTGTGTGTGTGTGTGTGTGTGTGTGTACCTAACTGTACCTGGGAAAGTCATCAGGATGTCACAGTTGTCTGTCGGGACCATCTTCAGCCAGGACTTGCGAGACATGATGTATCGTCTGGCCTGCAGAAGGCGTTTGCCAAACAGTTTATCTAAAGGGAGGAAAAAGAAAATGAGAGCGAGAGAGAGAGAGAGCAGTGAGCGAAACGGGAGAACGGAGATGATGGTGAGACAGACGGTGATGTCTCATCCAGCTAGGGCGGGATTCATCCATCTGCGATGGTCACATAGTCACACATACATTCAATGGTTGTTTTATTTATCCCTTCTCTCATTAGTGTGTTTTGTTTAAAGTTCAAAGAAACAAAAGTATGATGTATGGCTGAGCCAATGCATTTGTCCAGTAACTTACTGTGAATTATTGCAGTTAAGGATTGAGGTATTTTAGCTTTAGAATACAGTTGGACTGCACACACTGTGGGATTCAAAGTCATAACCTCCTGTTTGGGAGTCCAACTAGCCACCACTAGACTATCCAGCAAGAGGAGCAGATCAACCTGAGGGTCAGGGTGATGGTTCAACATGAAGGTTGACTCCATGTCTACTTCTTCACTGCATCACATTCCTCTGCACTGTATGGCAGAGCAATGCACTGCAGGTCATGTCCAAAACCCTGTCTTCATTCACCGGAAACGATTAGCCCTAAAGCATCATAAAACGATGCTGTCATGAGCACAATGTATGGTTGAACCATTTTACGAACTGTCTGCCAAAGGTCTAGGACTGAATGTTACAACTAATGAAGGTGTTGCATTTTAAGCTGCTGTGGGTGGGAGCTTTTTCCATTGATAGATGGCAAAACATTTAGCTGAGACGGTTCCAGTCCGACACTCTAGATAAGCATTGAGTAGATGTTGAATGGGATGAGTTACAAGACATATGAGAGATCTCTGACATGGCAGCAGGAACCCCTGCTCTGCATATACTATTGCTCATCTCTACAATAAGCCAGTTTCAACCACAACAACAGCCTGGATCCTGGTCCTGGTGTTAGGAGCCAGCCAACCAGGGGTCAACTGCTTTGTGACATTATTGAGCATTCAGGAGTTGTACATCTTCCTGTACAGATGCCTCAACTGCCTTCAGTCCATTCCTGTGAAGATTGTTTGCACATTGTCATTCTCTGCCAACTAACACAATGGCATCTTTATCCAAGCAACGTACAGTTGTGTGACCTTAGATGCAGGTCATTAATGAGAGATGCTTCTCTGAGTCCTACAGGTAGACTGCTTTTGTACACTTTGTTATTTGGATAACCGTTCTTCTGTTGGTGTTATGGCGCATAACATGTCGGGTTCTCTGTCGTCTCTGGTATTTCCACAACGAGACTCGTAGTGGGGGTTATCTCAGCCATGGTTGAGAAGGAATTGGGGGAAAGGAACTTTGGCTATGCCTCCCTGAAGTACATGAACCACTAAATGAAGGAGACAGGGATTGTTGGCCGTGATTGTCTTCCACCGGAGCCCCGCTGCCCACCGTCGCGAGGCACGCTACCCGCTTCCGAGGCGGTGGTGCCTCCGCAGCGGGGCTCCGGCGGGAGACAATTTTTGAAACATTTGAAACATTTTTTTGAAACATTTTAAACATATTTTTGAAACATTTTAAACATATTTTTTAAACATTCTAATCATCTTTGTGCGTTTTTAAACACATTTCTTCACACATTTTAACATCTTTATCTAAGCATGTTTTTGCTTAACTTTTTTAAATACATTTGAACAGCTTAATCTGTAAACTGCCAGTCTAGCCTCCTTTTTAGCTCACCTCTACTTTAGTGGGAGCAATGAGTTTGCGTAGCTGTGTTCGAAATCGTTCCCTATCACGGATATAGTGCACTATATAGGATGCTCGCCATTTTGTAATGGTGTTCGAATTCTCAGTGGTAAATTTCGTTCACTATATAGTGGACTTAAAATACCCAAAATTTTAGTGAACATACGATGTTCCCTACATGTTACTCCCGTATACCACAATGCAATGCGGTTGTGTTTTTTCGGGGGAGAAGAAGCTGAATAACCGCGAAAAAATGTATACATATAATGATGGAGTCTCCGGCTTTCGTTTAGAAATGTCAACAATTTATTTGGGATTTAACATATGTAACACTCAACATCAATACAACCTCCAGCTTTCTTCGTGAGTGCCCGGTTTGTTTACATGATGTTGGCGCATCTGTCTGCGTCACACAAATACCCGGCGCATTTACTGACGCAAATGACGTTTAGAAATGTTCAGCGTAGTGTCTGAATTCTCGTTTGTTCGCTCCCTATGTAGTCCCTATATAGTGAGTGAGTGAATAGGGAACGATTTCAAACACAGCTTTTGAATTTGCGTCTTGCGTTACTTTTTCTGCTTTATTTTTTCTCACCTCGCGCCCCCCCCCTGAAGAACTCTGGCGCCCCCAGGGGAGGCACGCCTCACAGTTTGAAAACCACTGTATTATATGATATACATATCTATTTATAATATGATGTTATTGAGATGTAGAACTCCAGGACTCCCGCCGGAGTGTTCTAGAATATTTAAAGAACATGGCCAAAGGCTGTGTGCGCCACGCTGTTGCGATACATCCACTGTAAACAGAGCGCATGGTACCGTGGGCGCAAGCTGCTCAGGGCCACACCCCCACCCTCCTTCTTGACCCGCCTCTTTCCTCCTCATTTGCATTAAAGCTACAGACACCGAAACGGCGTGTTTGGGGAAAGCTCAATGTGCGACTGGCTCGTAGTGGCTGTAATTCTGCACCACGACTGAATTTCGGGAGCGTCTTCAAATACTGTTTTAGGGGCCCATTAATATCTATATTAAAGCATCCATAAAGTAGCATGCCATGGGACCTTTAAAAAAGAAAGGCAAACGAGACTAGGCATGGTGTTTAATCTGAACATTAGGATTAGATCATATCCAATCTCTTATGACGTCAACTTCCTTTCTCACTGTTAGAGACCGCTTCTGAAGCCTACTACTGTTTTGTCTTCTGTTGTAAAAGCCCTGTTTATGGCGGGCGATTTGACAGTAAAACGATGCTGTCAGTGGTCTTACATAAACGCACCAGTCCTTCAACCCACGTCTCTGTTATAGAGATGGTCACCTCTCACTGCCTCCTGTAACCCACTGAGAGGCCACTCTCTCTGTTGGCCCAGTGACGGGAGGGAATTTACTGTAGCTGTAATAAACTACGAGCCTGTCAGAGGGACTCTATCGCTGAGGGAAACCAATGAGTTATCCTGCGTTCTCAGCAAAGCTAATGTGGGCAAACACTGAGCATGATGAGATTGCTGCATGTGTGTGTGTGTGTGTGTGTGTGTGTGTGTGTGTGTGTGTGTGTGTGTGTGTGTGTGTGAGAGAGAGAGAGAAATAGGCTTTGAGCATCACAGTATAATCATTAAATCAATTGGGGCTTGGTGAAATGGAAAACAGTAGTAATAATAAAAACAAAGCATTCAAATATGATCATTATTATCAACTTTCCACAGTCTGTAAATATGCCACAGTGTCTAGTTGGAATTGGAAAGACCACAATAAAGCGCTATATGAGGTTCATTAACACCAACTCTAAGGTTGGCCTGTCTTTCTCTGTCTCTGCCTTAACTACGCCTTGTGTAGCGACTCTGGTCTGGTTCTGACCTGCGGTCCTATGCTGCATGTCTCTGACTGTGTGTAAGGTCAGGAAACAGGCCAGGTGCCGTATGAGTCTGCATGGATCTTTGTTCGAACTTGTATATCGCTTACATCACACAAAGCAGAGCCTTGTATGGTGTCATCGACATGATTGACAAGGCTATTATTCACAGTCGAGGTTTCACACAACAGAGCAGACAGACCACCATGTCTGCACTGTATCATTGTAGTGCTCTTCAAGAGTATCGCAGCAACGGCCCACTACAAAGTATGCACACCCACCGCATACAAATTCCTTCATGCACCTGTGGACACACAGCCATTGATAGCCGGGCCCTCTCATAATGCGCATCATCTTGCAGGGAGCAGAGGGGGATACGACCATTCAACCACATTGTGGTGACTTTGACCACCCCACAGATATCTGTCCGACAGCGCCGGGTCGTCGGGATTCTCAAGTCATCAAGCTTCCGCAGCATACCTGCACCGTCGTACGGGCTCCGCGCAGCGTTTCTATAGCGTATTATAATATCATATCGATATAAGCTCTCCATATTCAGCGACACGGGAAACAGTGTATACATGTGTGTGTGTGTGTGTGTGTGTGTGTGTGTGTGTGTGTGTGTGTGTGTGTGTGTGTGTGTGTGTGTGTGTGTGTGTGTGTGTGTGTGTGTGTGACGCTCACCGAACACGCTGAAAGGCATTGAAGGCATTTGCTGCTGCTTGTGTGTTTTGCTGTCCTCCTCGCTGGGCACCATCCTCCCCACTGGCCAGGTCCGCTGGTCCCGCTCGGGTCTGCGCCGCCGCGCGCCGTGTTTACAGCATCAGCACCAGCATCACGTTCAGCACGGCGGGGCAGGGATGCTCACCGGCTGGCCAAACTAGACCGAGCGGAGGAGGGGGTCCGATAAATGACCAGTGAGAACCATCACCGTCTCTTGAGTGGTTTTCGCTTATTGCGTCACCGTGTCAGTGGTCAGCGTGTTTGCTCAAATGGCCTTCCCGTTCAAAGACTACGTGTTATCACGCACAATTCGGGAGGGTTAACATTTAAGATGTTATTTTCGCTCATGCCTTCCATGCATGAGTGACAGCGAGACACGAAGGACGTGGACATGAGTCTAACATGGATGTGATGAGAAGCGATTCGTGACTCGTGTGACCGAGCGGTGACGTCAGAGCAGAGCATGGGGGACACTTGTTATGGACAGAAAACACCGGTGTGAGATCAGATCTGGAGAGTAGTTGATTAGTTGATGGGGACAGAGTTCCAAGTGAACATATTATATTAGACATATTATAAAAAATGGTCTATATTACAAGGTTGTTAAAGGTCAGCATATCTATAGGCTATGAGCCGTCTGGTTTAATTAAGTCAATGTTGCATCCATTTTTAATCACTACGTGGTAGGCCTACGCCTTTCATTCCACATTAATATCTGAAAATAAGGGTAATTGTCTTAGCAAATTGCAGTTACGGTAGGATATGATTTATCGTTGCTCAGCGTGATATATCACGTCACTAATGTTAATCCGCAGTTGGGCAATACTGTATATTGAACACTAGAGGGAGACAGCACACCATGGCAGAAACTGGAACGGAGACTAAACGTATGTATGGTCTCGTACTAATCACCGCCTAGATACGGCTCTCTGATGTGTTGTGTATACATTCCTCGTCACACCTGACCTTGAGTTGAAGGTTTACCAAACGTTGTCAAATCTATCATTGTGAAATATGATAGAGACATACCTATTGTCTCGTTTTAAATTGCCAAGCCACCATTGTTAATATGGCCGCTATTATTATTTATTCCTTGCCTGGTATAAATAAGGGCCAATATTTAACTTCACAGCCTCAAAGAGAACCGTTTTCCTTGGTCTCACAGAAAGCCTTGCTGGGAATCATTCCACAGGAAGCGTCCAGTGTGTCTGTCTGTCCGTCTGCACCGCGTTGCTGTGTGGTGACTGCGTCTGAGGACCGGTTGAGCTAAAGCGGATGGCAGGATGTAAATATAGAAGAACAATAACCACGAGCTGTGTGCTCTGCTGTACAACAGTCCTAGAAATTCCTGCCCTCAAATATCCCATCATAATGGTTGTTTTCCCCCCCAGGATGACAACTTTATTGCAAAGTGATGAAGCAAAAGGTTGCACTTAAGACACACACACACACACACACACACACACACACACACACACACACACACACACACACACACACACACACACACACACACACACACACACACACACACACACACACACACACACACACACACACACACATACACACACACGTTGGTTGAGACAGACAGGAAATAGATTTAAACACAGGAATTGACATGTAGCCTTATAGGATATTGTGTCAGAATCAAAGCAGCACACTAGCGGGCCACTGGGCCACCGAGCCATGCCAATTTAATGTCCCTTTAGTTTTAGTAATTTGTTCTTTGGGTTCCTGGAACAAAACAGGCTATCAGTATGATTCACCCTGACCCTAGAATGACACAATGGATAGCAATCCTTTAATTTCACTTTGGTCCCACATTCATCCAGAAACAACACACAACAAAACACACCGTCATCACAGATGTCTGATAAGATCTGATTGCGTTGATAAAATGAGTACGTATTCCCATGAAAACATGTCCAAATCATGTGACATGTCTTTACGGTGAACCTTATTACGTTGGTTGGACGGTGGTAGTGGATGTCACAGGAATCACTTGTAGAATGTTCTAGACTAGTGTTGTTTACTGACAGGCTGAGGAGTAGATCAGCAATCCCTCTCATCGTTTTGCATATGTGATGGATAATCGATGGCATAGATTAACAGGGACACACTTAACACTAATCCAGCCACTAAGGTAAATGTCAATATTCATGTCCCAGGGTGTTTCAAGGACACTTTCCCTATGAGTAGGATAGCAGTCATGGAACAAATATACATGTTTACGTTTTCTTAATGTTGGTAATGCTGGCTCTAACATTAATTGTATATTGAGAGCAATACATATTATTCATTCATTCATTCATTTTAACACCTTGGACTCATAAAATAGGGGATAAGCTCAGATAGCAGTCAATTGAGAGTACATTTAAAAATGTTACACTGTCATATGTTTTACAAGAAAGACAGTGTTAACCATGACATCGCCAAAAGACTCCCAGCGGTTTGTTAACTTTCGTAAAGCCAATTTAACTAAGGCTCTGCACCAAAAATACACAAAACAACAACATAGAATCCAAACAGACGCCCATCTTAGGTTTACCCTCTGTCATCGCTTTCATGCAGTTGACCTTGAATGTTGCTTTGTCTCTCCGGAAAAGCCCAAGGTGAAAATCAGTCACCTTGAGAGGCCCCCATTGTTATCGCGATCCATGAGAGAGAGAGAGAGAGAGAGAGAGAGAGAGAGAGAGAGAGAGAGAGAGAGAGAGGGGAAGATTTTACCCCCAACCCTCCCTCCTATTTGATTTCTTTACCAGCCTGAGCGAACCTGTGACCTTAAGAAAAGCGCCACCAGATCGGAAATGCAATTAGCAGCAGTGGTCAGGAGGGAGTCCTAGCGACTGGAAACAAAAGAGGTCAGAGTTGTGCTCCACCCTCCGACCCCAACCTCCAGGCGAGGAGGGAGGTTGCAATCATACGCCACTGTTCCCTTCCCAGCTCTCCGGCCCGCCAGCTCTGGTGGTGGGACATACGTCGGCCCTCGGTGGAGACCCCTGGGAAAGGACTCCTGCTTCTCTTCTTCTGGAGCACTGCGTGGTTGTAATGTGTGTGGGGGGGGGTTACTTCATGTCAAATGCCAACGCAAAGAATGGTGTGGGGCAGGATTAGGGCTGTTGGGGCGTTCGAAGCACAGGGCAAAGGTTCTGAGGCCCTAGCCCCGACCTCTTTATTAATGACCTGCATCTGAAGTCACTGTAGGTTGCTAAAGATGCCATTGTGTTGGTCGGCAGAGAATGACAATGTGCAAGCAATCTTCACAGGACTGGACTGAATGCAGTTGAGGCAATTATCATCTTAGGATAAAAGCCAAGATGTCAATCTATTTATCCCTCAGGTTAATTTAATAACTGCCATGGTGTAAATCTATTTAGCGTTCAGGTTCACTTCAACATAGCAAAGATGTCTGTCTATTTAGTGTCCAACTTCTTTTCATACTATACTAAGATGTCAAACTATATAGCATTCAGGTTTATTTCCTCCATGGAGATCTGTTAGCTTTAGCTTTTGTGGCACCTACTGTGTAGGCCTTAGCTTAGCTATGGATTTCCCTTTGTATATGGTTTACATTTTTGGGTTCAGGTTGGTAGTAAGTAAAATGCCATGTGTTGCAACAACCCGTGCCCCCAACAGGCCTCAGTTAGTAGTGAGGGCTGAACAGAACCAACTGGCATCTCCAGTAGTCGTCCATACTGACTATTGATCAAGTTCAATCACATTTGAACATTCACTACCTTATAATCTTTGCCCCTGGCTTGCAACACCGTCCCATTGGCTCATACTATTGCAACATACAGTCAAGTAAGCAGCTCTCAGATATGGTGGAAAAACAATTGATGTAAACAAAGGATATCCCTTAAAAGGGACAGATTGTCTCGCGATGAAGACTCACTGTTTATTAATGGTGGTCCACACAATACACACTTGGATGAGGCATTAACAGTGGGTTCCCAAATCCCATCAGTCAGCCAAGCAGGATGTTTACTTGCTCTCGTGGTGGTGTGCTACACACTCTGCTTGCATGCCAAGCTTGCGGTTCTTCAAATCCCAGCACAGTGAAATCAAAGTGGGGAGCAAGGGGCACTAGTTGTTGGGTGTTTGACCCCTCTGGCCTTAGACTCAGAATTCACAATCGCCCTTGAGCACGATGCATAACCCTAGCGACTCATGTATGAGTCGCTAGCGACTCATGTATGAGTCGCTAGGGTTATAAGTATATTTTCAAAACATTTTGACTTTTTTTTCTGCTAAATGAATAAGTAGTTATTAGTAAGTGGAATTGATTGTGTGATGAACATGTTCATGTTGATAATTTTACCTTTATTTAATGAAAATGTCCCTAGGCAAAGAGAGAGACTACCACCCATTATCCTGACTATGATGAATGTTTTCATTAGTTCATGTGTATTAATACAAGACTCTCATTGCTATTTATGATCCCTGCAGGAGCGGAGTCTTTCATTCACACCCAATAAGGGTTATGTTGCCGTTTGTATCTGTAATATTAGAAAAGAAATGCACTTCTACTAATCCTCAAACTGCTTTTTTTTTGCGTTTCCTTTCAATGGCAGTTGTTTAGTCCATCCAAACCCTTACAATAACTGTTTATTAAATCTGTCTGCGTTTGTTTACATCAAATGACTCACTGCTGCTCGGGTTATTCCTGGTCCAAACTTAACACGCTAGAGAAGAACAACAATGGCCACAACAATGGGAGGTGAACAGGACTTAGAGAAAGCGATCAGGGTCCTCAGAGCCAGTGTCAGATATCACCGGGGGACATTCAGGGCATGGATGTCCACACTGGAGCCAATAAAGTAGTGTTTGGACGGTATTGGCGACTCGAGCATGACCATGTCTCCAGTGTTTAAGTAAACCTTGAGTGAACCTTTGCTCCCTTTATCGCATAAAGGAGGGAGAGAGAGAGTGAGAGAACTGACCCCCAATCTTCCCTCATGTGTGAAATCTTTACCAGCCCGGGCAAAATTGTGACATACAATATAATCATGACTCTTCATCAATTATTTTTTACCTTCACGCTTGTATTACACATCGACTGCACAGAACTGATGCCCGGCCTGTTTTTATAAAGTGAAACATAAAAAAAATGAAAAAAAAAAAACATTAAGCAACAGTTCTTCTGCTCCCAGTAATCACAAATTATCACAGAACTTCAATGGAAACGTTACAACATTTTCGCAAATCCTGCATAGCGCACAAAACAATATATCTGACTGTCGAAACCAAAGCAGTCCTGCCAAAAGTGGAGCTCAGGCCCCGGGCAGGGCACCATAAGTCTGGGCCCCTGCCCTCCTGTGAATGAGGCTCACATGCTGCCACACCAAAAGACTGGTTGACACAACCAGCTGATTGCCTGGTTGGTAGGAGTGACAGGGTGGGCGGGAGCACTCTGATAGACAAGGCATGGAGCCTGTTCACCATTTGAGCAAACTGGTAAACAGCGTCCACCTATCAGCCTAGAGGGCCTTGGTGGATGATGCTCTAGCGCTGAGTCCGGTCTCCACTGCCAGCTCACAGGCAGCCAAAAGTGGCTTTGGCCCTTCAGGGGCCACACCCATAGCTGTCACCGATGGAGGTGTTGGGGCCAGACACTGCCTTCCAGTTGGGAAGAGATCTAGTTTAAGTAACTAAGTAAGTAGATCATTTATTGATCCCCTTTGGAAAATTCAGGTATCCAGTAGCAACAATAGACATCCTATACATAGGCATTGGCTGCTGGAATGCAAGAAATGCGGCCGCCATCTTGAAGTGTGGATGGGGAGCAAGGGAGCAGCATATAGTCTGAGGGGAGATTGGAACAGAGCATGTATTTCTGCTTGGGGAACACAGTTTGGCATCGACAACCACCATTCGGACTTGTTATCATTGGAAGTGTCTATGTTTCATAAGGCGACACCACATTGCCAAACTCGCCTCTCTTGAAATTCAGAAAGGAAGCACGAGAAAGAAGCTATGCAAAACAGTCCTCTTTCAGGGTTTCAATCCCAGACAGATATTGATATTTTTTACATTCACATTGCCTTGCATACACTACACATTGCCCTGCATTTACCATGACTGCTTTTTATTGTATTTTGAATTTCACTCCTAGTTCATGATAATCAGGCCTAATGTGATAGATTTATTTTCCATGATTCTCTTATTTTTGAAACACTGTAAATGGTCAGTCTGCATTTACCCTGGCTGCTTTTTATTGTATTTTGAATTTCACTCTTTCTGGTCTGATCATTTTCCTGTATCATTTCCCACCTGCAAACTCCAGTCCATTCCATCCATCCATCCACAAATAAACATTCCATCAGCAGATTTGTATTATGATGCATTCTCATTTTAGGCAAAGTATAAGACAATACTTTCTTAACATTATAATTGTAACCATGATATAAATGGAGTCATTCAAGTAACAATATTCAAATTCTAACATTGTTGGGTAAGACAGAATTTGGTTTTATTCTGAATCCAGTGAAACTGATTGGTGGTTTTAGCTGATATAAAAACTTTCAGGTGTTTATATATGTTTATGTTTAAGTATTTGGCAGACGCTTTATTCCAAAGTGACATATATAAAAAATACATATAAAACAATCACTGTAAACATTATAATAATTTAAGGAAAGAATGTTGTTAATACAAGTAAATACAAAATATCAATACAAAGTGTCAAGACAGAATAAACTCTGCTGCTGCAGCAACAGTCATAAGTCTATAAGGTCCCTAAGATATATAGATATCTAATGTATTCATACATTGTTTATGTAGGATATATATATGCATATATAGCCTAATCATATATTGTTTCTTCAACTTAAAAATAGCTGAGCGTTTTTTTTCCCCTTCTCGAGGATTATGTTCCCAGTTTTGATCTCGGACGTCTGGTCACTTAAGAATATTCTATAACTGTTAAGCCAACTATTAATAATAAAACACGCCAAACCATGTGTCCTTTATCATAGCTGCACGTATGACAAAAAAACGCGTGAAAATCACTGGTATTCAGTGAGGTATGATTAATTAAATGCGCTGACTGTTCATTGCTCCTGCCAAACGGATTACACTGAGGGGAGCGGATCACCATTCCAAGATGGCGGCCCCGCGTCTCGTCAACGCCAGTAGGCATTTGCGTTTGATGCTCCGTCTATGATATAGGATGTCTATTGTAGCAACAGACAGTACACGTGACAAACAACAAAATGGACAAATAGCAAAAGTCAACTAAATGGGAGGTCAATAGAGGTCTACAGAAAGTGAGCAATATTGCACATAATTTAAGGGTTAATAAAAATAGGTAGATATAAATCAATAAATATAATGCAATTGCAGATTGTCTAGTATGTGTGAGGGTGGGTTGGGGGGGGAGAGAGAGGGATAGAGAGAGAGTCCCCATAGTATCTCGGAGAGGCGCCATGGACTCCCGGTTGGAAGATGGTGCAGTCATGGAAACCCCACTCTCCCTGGCCTGTTGGGTGCCACCGACTGCAGTCTGTAGTAGAGTACCCGGTGAAGCACAGGATGAAGGGGACCGGGGGATATGCATACTGCTCTGCTACCTCTGGATTTAACCCCTCCCCCTCAGGTCCCCAGGGTGAGGGATTTGACGTCAGAGGAAGTCCGCTGCACCGATGACTATGCCTGGAAGGTGCATTGCCCTCAGGCATTCCAGATGGGGAATGGGTTGTCTGACCTTATCAGAACATGCCTGCCCTGTAATGCTAGCAGAAAATAAACAGCTAGATGCTATGCTAGCCACCTGTCGCTCCAACACATGTATGTGCTTGGCCCTATGAGCTGGGCTCCCACCCCCTCTCTGTGCCCTGCGTCGCCAAGCAGCCTTCTACTCCACAAGGGACTGAGACCACCCCCCCACGGCAAGGAACTGAGTCCAAACACATCTTTAACATGTCATCAACAAAGTAAACTTCCCGCATTGGCTGATTAACGCTTCATATTGGATGTGCCTCGCTGTGAATCTCCAGCAGAACCCGGGAGCCCAACCCGGAAGGGACTGAACTGCAAGTCGTAGCACGACGCGAACGGACAAACAATACTCATTTTACAAACAGTAACGACTGTAAAATAGTTATCCAGTTCTCAATTTCATCTATAAATAGGTACCAATCAATTATTTATCGAAGCAAAATGAGCTGTTCAATAAATGCTTTAAGGGCAACACAGCTGAAATCTGTAACCGGCCATAGCTGAGGCAGCTGGCAAGAAATAAGAAACAATAACTGAACAAAAATGATATTTTGGAAAAGATATACACGGTTATAATGCAGGGTGATGGGGCAAAAACTGGAAATATTATTCCTGGGGTCAATAACCTCTCAAGGTCAACAGAGGTCAAGCACAAATTGCCTTTATGTCTCAGCTCAAACCTTGGGGTATAGAGATAGAGTAGATTCAATGACTTTAATGCTTTAGTCAAACACAATGGGGTTGCCTTTCTCCCCGCTAGGAACATTGTTCGTTTTCATAAGTATGTATACTTGACAAAACTTGTCGGGGTCCTCTCCCATCCGTGTTTACTGGGTCTGTGAGGCTGGGCAGGAAGCTCTCAACATTCTGTGACTGGAGGCCTAAGGGTCTTAACAATATAATGGTCGGGCTGAAGCACCACTTAGTCGTGGGTGGGATAGAGAGTCATTAAATTGACTATTAAGCGGACAATAGGTGACGCAAACAGGGGACGCAAACAGGGGACAAACAATAGTCTGGCTAGGGTAATATCTCTCAGAGGTGTGTGTGTGTGTATGTGTGTGTGTGTGTGTGTGTGTGTGTGTGTGTGTGTGTGTGTGTGTGTGTGTGTGTGTGTGTGTGTGTGCGCATGAAACTAAAACAAACACGGGACAGGAAAAGGGATGCCACGGTGGAAGCAGTGATGTATGAACAACATGCGTTTATTTAAAGAATATAGTAATTTGAGTATTTACACAGCGCATATTCCTGCTGATTAGTACATTATATACATTCTAGTGACAAATTCAACCTCACATCACATTTCAACAAGAAAAGAATGTGCAGAAAGTTAATACAACCTGCTATTGCCATTATAAGTATGCATTACTAGTGTGAAAGTAGTACAAAGTGTATGATAACACGTGTGTTTGTGTGTGTGTGTGTGTCTGTGTGTGTTTCTGTGTTTGTGTTTGCGTGTGCATGTGCGTGCGTCTGTGCACTGTTTGCATCTTTGCATCTGTTCGTCTGTGTGTGTGTGTGTGTGTGTGTGTGTGTTTGTGTGTGTGTGTGTGTAGTTGTGTGCGTGCGTGCGTCTGTGTGTGTGTGTGTGTGTGTGTGTGTGTGTGTGTGTGTGTGTGTGCGTGTGTGTGCATCTGTGCACCTGTGCTTTTATGTGTGTTTGCGTCTGTGTGTGTGTGTGCGTGTTCGTGTTCGTGTTCTCAGTGTGAGGAGCTTGGCTCAGGCTGGAGGAAGGAGGAGAAGGGATTTGTATCTTCTCATCTCTCCAACCTGTCCTGGGGAAGACAGATTAGCCAAAGGTCTTGGGTGATTCTCTCTTCTTCCTAGAGAGACGGTGAACCAGAGAACAGTAGCAGACGATTAGGATGATTAAAAACAGACACCAGTTTACAATCTTCCCCTTTTATACCTGTGTTTTATACCTGAGTGTGGTTAAGCGGGCTAGCTCCAACCTCGTGGTGTTCTACCCTGTAATAGCTGGGCCTTATGGTGCTAACAGAAATGGATAATAATGAGACTCACTCTGTGCTTGAAGGCTTGCCGTAGAGCTGCAGATCTGCGAGGTGTTGTGAAATCACTGAGGGTAAAAGACATAGAAGAAACCACGATGATCTTTCATTTCATACTCGGCTATAGCTCACATGATTATGCAATGTAAGCTGGACTTCATAAGCATAAATGTCAGTTTGTTCTCACTTGATCCAGATCCAGCAGTCCGCCCTCCACCAAGACCCCCAAAGCTTCCAGTAGTGCCAGTTCCTCGTCCCAGGGCACTTGTCCCTAACCCTGTGTTCCCCAGCCCCGTCCCTAACCCTGTGTTCCCCAGCCCCGTCCCTAACCCTGTGTTCCCCAGCCCCGTCCGCTGCCCCATCCCTAACCCTGTGTTCCCCAGCCCCGTCCCTAACCCTGTGTTCCCCAGGCCCGTCCCTAACCCTGTGTTCCCCAGCCCCGTCCGCTGCCCCGTCCCTAACCCTGTGTTCCCCAGCCCCGTCCCTAACCCTGTGTTCCCCAGCCCCGTCCGCTGCCCCGTCCCTAACCCTGTGTTCCCCAGCCCCGTCCCTAACCCTGTGTTCCCCAGCCCCGTCCGGTGCCCCGTCCCTAACCCTGTGTTCCCCAGCCCCGTCCGCTGCCCCGTCCCTAACCCTGTGTTCCCCAGCCCCGTCCCTAACCCTGTGTTCCCCAGCCCCGTCCCTAACCCTGTGTTCCCCAGCCCGGTTCCCAACCCACCAGTGCCACTCACCCCTTGCACCCTGCTTGTGGTTGAGCCTGTTGACAGCTTGCCTAGCCCGGTAGCGCTGCTGCCTAGGCCAGTCCCAGGGGGGGACCAGCTACTCCCCTGTGAAGCCGTTCCCCCAAACCTGGTGTTGCCGACCCCGTTGCTGGATTGCCATGAGCTGCCTAGACTTGTACTGCCGGGTTTGGAATTGCCTAGATTGGTACTGCCCAGTCCTGTACCAACATTTATACCATTGGTATTAAACCAAGCAGAGCCAGCACCGGGACTTGACCCAGGGGAAGGGATTCTGAAGGGATTCCCAGAAAAGCTAGACCCCCCGATAGTTGATCTTCCATATTGATTCTGAAATAAAGTCAACACAAGTACATGTTAGAGTTAAAAAGGAACCAATTAAATTAAATGATATAGCTCAAACACATATACGTCTAATACCAGATTACCAGTTCAATTAGTCAGTGAAAGAACTGAGAAAGCATCCAAGTATGTAAAATAAACAATAAAACAGCAGTTGAAACAGGGACGTCCTCACCACTTGCGAGCAGGAAGCATTAAGGAGCCTGGTCTGCTCCTTGAGGTAGAGGATCTCCGTCTCCTTGACGTGCGTCTTGCCCTCCAGCAGTTCCTTTTCTCCGGTCAGCCTCTTCTTCTCGGTCAGCAGTGTCTTCATTTCGCTGTCGCACTTGAGCTTGTCTTTCTGCCGGTCCTTCCGGTGCTCCTGGATCAGCCATGTGCGGTTCGCACTGCAGAGG
Source organism: Pollachius pollachius (assembly GCF_949987615.1). Lineage (NCBI taxonomy): Eukaryota > Metazoa > Chordata > Actinopteri > Gadiformes > Gadidae > Pollachius > Pollachius pollachius. The sequence goes on along the minus strand of NC_136947.1, from coordinate 19,111,811 downwards.
CGGCTGGCCTTGCCAAGCCGTTCGTTGTCTGCCTGCAGGTGGGTGATCTGACTCAGGCTGTTGGTGACCTTGGTGCCCAGGGTGTTCAGGTAGCCCTGGAACTTGTCCTCCACCCCGCGGGACAGGCTGGTGCAGTTGCTGCGGATCTGCTCCAGGTTCTCCCGCTGCTTCTCGCAGGTGAGCTGGAAGGGGATGTGGTTGGGGAACAGGGAGTCGATCTTCTCCAGGAAGGCCCGGGACACGTTGGAGATGCCGCTCAAGGAGGCCACGAAGTCCTGCTTGCACCGCAGCCTGTAGTTGGTGATCTCCGACTGCAGCATCTGCTTGTCGTTCCGCAGGTCGATGGCTTCCAAGGAGAGGTCGTCCCGCTCCTTGTTGAGCTTGTCTATCTTGATTGTGTACTCCAGCACGGTCTGGTTCAGTTGGGACTGTAGTAACCGCTCCTTGGCCTTCTGGTGTTCAATGTTGGTCCTGCAGTCTGCTTTACGGGGAAACAGACCAAACATAACTTATTATCTCAAGAGGATATATAACTAATCATAAAACATCAAGTCATTTACTACCCAGGCCCGGTTGCCAATGTGTATAAGTCTGGATCCTCTGAGTTCATTTTCAGTAGATAACAGCCTAGGAGCGTTATCAACAGGCCTCTGATGCCTCTGAACCACATTGCATAGACCTACAAGCAATCAGAGGCCTCCATCCAAGGATGGTTCGGATGCAGTAGGTGAAAAAGGGGCAGAAAGTGGTGGCACAACAGAAAAAGTAAGATTCAGTAAGATAAGTAATAAGTGGACAAAATGAATGAGCTTCTCTCACCCCCCTAGACCGTTTGTCTATGGGCCGAGTTCTAGCTCAGAGGCCAGTCTATTTTGCCAGCATGGTTTAGCACTTTGTGATTTAATTTGGCTGCTTGCAAGTACCCTTCTACCTGTTCCCCCTGTCTTCAGCATTACCCTTCTGCCACCGCACCTCCCCAGTCCCCCAAGCCACCAGCCGTCCTCTCAATGGGGATTTCCTCTGGCATGCCGAGCTGGATGGCTTCCCTTTAAGGCCCACCCCCAGCCCGCTGCCATCTCAGAGTCCGCCACATTTGGTTGGTTGAACCTTACCGTGCCTGTCTGCAGGTGTTATCCTGGGTTGTGAAGGGTAAGGTCCCCCAAGAGTCGGTTTGTTTTTGTCAGCAGTGCATTGAATCTGTAAATATTGAAGACATCAGATTAGATATGAATACCGTCATTAATGTTATCATCATTATGATTAGGGTTAATGAAAGCATACAATATACAAAAGTGATCATATTAAACAGTCCCCTCCAGAACATAAAGGAGATATAGAAAGCAAACCCCTTTCTCTCTTAAGGTTAGCTAAAATACTCTATTAATCACAGAACTTTAAACTTAAATATTTTGTCAGTCGTCATTTTATGGATGGTTATTTTGTGGTTCCAGGTTTGTACTCTCAGCTGTACTCTCAAGGGTTCAGTGTAATAAACGTACTTTGAGATAAAAATTATAGTAATAATCTTAATAAAAGCTTGTGACGCCAAAATCTATCTTGTCGAGCCAACTGCGATTATGTTTCTGGCATTACATACTTTCAATAAAAGTATTAATTATAGTTTGAGGCATAAGGTGTAAAGTAAAAGTTACATGTGTCTTTTTTTGTATTCTTAAATAAACAAAAAGTATTTAAGTGTAATTCAAGGAAGATAAACAATGTTGGCCAAACAAACAACCTTGGTGTTATGGCAGTATCCTTCTGACTTTGATTGGATCTGTTTATAATAACATAATTAAAACAATTCTAATGAATAATCATCTTTGTTATAACTTTATTATAATGACCATATGTCAAGCCTGATCCTTTATCCTGGTGTGAAATGTTTGGATCCAGTTTTTCAGTGTGGGACCAACAGTAACCATGATTATCTCTGCTGTATCACGCAATCCTCAATCTATACAGAATTCCAGTTGAACACTTCAAACCCTCGAAACAATTTTTGATCATGGAAATTATTGCGTCACTCTTGTGTTTTTTTTTTTTTCACCATAATACCATCAATAAGACCAAAACAATAGCATCCCAAAGACTACTACCATTAACACCATTAATAGCTAAATCTATAAACACATTCGATGCTAATAATAATAATAATACATTTATAATAATTATTATCATAACATTTTCAATTTCAATAATAATATAAATTAAAAATATAAATAGTCACAACAACAATATAAAGTGAGGATGGGCAGCAGCTCACCAGCTTGAAGTGCAAGTCGTTGAGATAATGGTAGGAGATGTTGGTGAGGTTGCGCAACCTCCCCAGCTCCAGGTCCGTCTGAAGCCTCTCCACGGCGGTCACGTTCAGGGACTTGGTGAGGTTCTTCCTCTGCTGCTTGAGGGCCACGTTCTCCAGGGAGAGCCGGCTGAAGCTCTGCTCCAGGTCGGCGATGCGGCCCGAGTCCGGCGAGTCCGTCTTCTTGCCGTAGACGAGGAAGAGCACCAGGCTGACGATGATGAGCGACTGGATGAGGGAGCTGAAGAAGAAGATGATGCGCATGTAGTAGCCACAGCTCTTGCCCTTGGACCGCTGCATTTGCTTCTTCTTCTGGGCCTCCAGGCTGTAGCGGGGCACGTGGGTGTAGTTGCTGCTGTACATGGCGGGCTGTGGGCGGGTGGAGAGATGAGGTGAAGCACAGGAGCAGATCAGGAGGAGGATGAGTCCCCACTGCTTGTGTCGGGTGTAAAGACAGAAAAGTTGTTAATTTTTGAATCTGCACCCAACCTTGATTGTAAATGTAAATAAGTCTTGTGTGCCCGTGGAGTGAAGTGAAGACCTAACACCAGACTTTAGGTCGAAAAGATTCCTCAGAAAAATCAGAAGGAAGAATAAAAACGACCTCCTTCCATGTGCTCAGCGGTTCTCTAAAGGTCACGCTCTCCCAAATCCCAAGGCAGCCGATCAGAACAAATACGGCCAGATGATTGGAGACGCAGTTCAGTGGCTCAGCATCCTGTTGTGATAAAAGGCCAGATGTGAATGAGGCGGACGAAGTGTCGCTCCAGATCGTAGCGTCTTACCTCTCTCTCTCTCTCCCTCTTTCTCTCTGTCTCTGTCTCTGTCTCTCTCTCTCTCTCTCTCTCTCTCTCTCTCTCTCTCTCTCTCTCTCTCTCTCTATCTCTCTCTCCCTCTCTCTCTCTCTGTCTCTCTCTCTCTCTTTCTCTCTCTCTCTCGTGATAATCGTAGTGAAATTGTAGCAGTGGAAAGGTGTGTATGAGATGGGAACACTGTTGGGGACATTTATAAACCTTCTGCTTATACTGTTCACTTCCCATGTTGGCACCAGCTCCCAGTGGTGGACCCCTCCCTCCTGCTGACAGCAAAAGGGTTATCTTACGCACATACACACACACACACACACACACACACACATGGCCTAATCATTTACTAATGCCGTAAATGCTTTCTAATGGTATTCATGTTAACTAAGTTATTAATGTATACATCAATACTGTTTTAACTCATCTAAATCATGGTTGTCTTACTGTTGGTCAACAAGGTTAATGAACTCTTAGCTAATTGTAAGTTAATGCTCATTGTTGCCCAGCGAATAACAATTAAAGTAGAATCATACAAGCATATTCACACCTATAAACAAACAAACAAGTGTACATGAACAATCACGTGCACACACACACACACGCAGACACGCACAAACGCAGACACACACACACATACACACACACACACACACACACACACACACACAAACACACACACACACATACCTACACACGCGTGAAGATAGGTTCAATATATTACATAAGTGTAAGTCAATATAGGCTGAGGTGACAGGGAGAGATTTCCAGCAGTCTGTGAGAGGTTCAGGTGAAGGAGAAGACAAAGCGCTTCCTAAAGAGATCATGTCTTTATGGGACCCGAGGAGGGTTCTTTCCGCTGCACCGTGGGTCGGCAGGACAATGGCCCACGCTGTTCCTCAGAGGGTCAGCGTCAGCCGAGCCCTTTGATGCCGCCTGTCTCCGCTCCACTTAATGACGTGGGTAGCTGTCCTGGCTCTTTCACACACACACACACACACATACACTCACACATACACACACACACACACACACACACACACACATTTGTGCACGCACACACACACACACACACACACACACACACACACACGTACACAAACACGCAAATACACACAGACACACACACACACACACATGGGCAAACACACACACACAAACAGACACACACATGCCAACAGCCATGCACACACTTAAACATACACACGGGTAATCACGCACATACACACCCATTCAGGGACAGAGACAGAGCGCAGGGAGAAACACTTGGAGTCACTTGAAAAGAGTCGGGGTCAGAGAACGAGAGGCGCAGCGGTTTTCCTGCCGGCCTGCTGACGTGCCAGGCCCTCGGCTGCAGAGGAAACGGTAAGTCATGGAGGAATATTCTAGATGGCTGCTCCTGTGGAAGCCCCAGTTCAAGATCCAAGCAGATAAAAAAGTAAAGCCAGGAAAACAAACGCAGGATATCAGAGACAAATATATATTTGACAGGTATAAACACTCCCAGTGTTGTCTTATTGAAGCTAAAGAGGGTTGTTTATGCATCAGGCCAAACACTCGGGATTGGTGTGTGCATGGGGCCCCGGGTTGCCATGTTGGCTGACACTGTGGTCTGAGCCTAGCAGGGTACGCGCGGGGCAATGCGTAACGACGCACCTTCCTCTAGAACTGCGTGTCCTCATTTTGTTCATGCTTACGTGATGAATCATGAGATAGATAGAAGAAAACATGTTCAATGTCCCCATGTAGATACCCCATGTAGATTGTATTGTATTTGTTTAGAGGGCAAAACGCTTTCTGAAAACCCTTTGGCACGCAGTAAATCTCATAGTCTTCATCGAACATATTAAAGTAATCAGTTCATAAAAACAAAATATTGATACCGCTTATTTCATATCATTTACAAATACGAAAACCTCTAGGAAAAAGCGAGCATAACTTAAAATATATAAATACACATTCCAAAACGACACAGATGTTGTTTGTGACACACAAGAAATTACAAAATACAAAATATATATTTTTTTTTTACCAAATGCTAATTGGGGATTCAAGTAAAAACACAAGGTAATGTTCACCATTGTTGTTTTTTGCATTGGAGCAATTTAAATAAACCCATTACAGTTAAAACCCAAACTGGTCTAATCTTGAGCAGACTACCTGAGATACTGCAGGGGTTGTATGCAGTTCTAAATTCAGAAGTGTATTTCTGTCAAACTATTTGACTGCTGTTTCAGCCAGTTGAGTCATCCAGGTGTAGGCCCACGCTGTGTTACATAACACCCAGAGACAGGCTCATTCACACAGGTTATTCTGAAGGCTGACACTGGCCCCTGCTGGGAATCAGTCCTACTGCAGCTAGGAAGAGCTTTTTAACTGTCTGAATTCAGTAAATAAAGGCATGAATGAGAAAATGTGAACTGTATCTGAAATTAAATTGCACAATTGAATTAGCCTTTATTATCCTTCTGAATCCATCATCTGACCTAAGTATTTTCAATGGTGATTTCCAACTGCCTTTAAAATGTAACCGTATTGTTTTTGAATTAAATTAGTATATAAGTTGCTTTTTAAGAACATTCAGCTTGTCTTGGCTCCTGATATTCTATTAAAAAGAAAACCGAATCACTTAACTGCTAAGCGGTTTTCCATTTGGTTCCAGTAGTTGGAGACACACACTTGCTTTCCGAACTCTAACAGTTTTGTACATAAGGCCACACCCCCTCACCTAACTCCTAAATGACCAATGAGCAGGAGGAACATGAGAAGGTTCTCGGAGTGGTAAATGTGGCCGGTGCCCTCTGGAGGTGTTTGGCTAATTGATAACTTGCCCTGGAGTGTGTGGTTACTGGTAACACAGAGGTTTCATGTATCAGGACTGGAGGGTTCCTAGTGAGGACTGAAGGCTGGAGGGGGTCGGTGAACAGGGGTGCAAGAACCTGTGGGAATAGAACACCAAACAGTAAGAGAGAGAGACACAGAGAGAGAGAGAGAGAGAGAGAGAGAGAGAGAGAGAGAGAAAGAAAGACAGTTGTGTATTCAGCATACCACCTCTTCCTGCTGAAAGAGTACCCAAATATTTAAAATGTGATATTACAAAATGAATTACATAAAAAAACTTAAATACTTCAGCCTTACTAATTCATTAGATAATCGCCATTTGGATCGTATTAATAATACACACTGCAGTTGTTCTGTCTTAAAGCGGTAAATAAAAAGTCCTGAATGTCTCTGTCTTCTCTTTGAGGGGCGGGGTACTATTAAAGGAGAGGTGTAGCTGCCAGGTCCCTGTGGTGCGCTGATAAGCCAGGCTGCTGGCACCGCAGGGACACACCGCAGATTGATACGCTGCTCATTTTTCATCTTATTCTAATCCACGGCTTCTCCACACTGACAAGAGACGGCGTACTCAGACCTCCGGTAGACGGACCAAGCTGTCAGCATGGGAACAGTGATGATGATGATGAAGTTGGGGGTGAGGGTGATATGAAGGCGGATGCTGATGATGATTTTGATTTTTTTTGATCACACCCATTTACACACCCACGGCTGTGTCAGCCACGTAAGGCGACAGCCAGCTCGCAAGGAGCAGTCAGGGTGAGGTGTCTTGCTCAGGGGCACCTTGACAACAAGCTAGGAGGAGCCGGGGATTGAACTAGCAACTTTCCGGTTACCAGCCAACCCGCTCTACCTCCTGAGCCACATGCCGCCTCGTGATGATGAATGGGATAATACTGCTGATAATGATGATGATGATGATGATGATGATGATGATGATGATGATGATGTGGCTAATGTTTTGGAGATGATGGTGATGATGCTGCTGCTGCTGCTAATGCCGGTACACATACAAACGTGAACAAAAGAGTTGACGGCCGCGAAGATGACGAAGACGACGATGAGGATAATGAAGATGAAGGTGGTAAGAAGTAAACAATCCTGACTAAACTGCCACAACCTCTCACACAACACCAAGTGCTCCAGGGGTTAAAAGGCGAACGCCTCCGCGAAACTTCACACCCACCGATCCCTCCCTCCTCGCCCCTCCCCCTCCCCCTCCCAGCCCCTCCCAGCCCCTCCCTCTCCCCTCGTTGTGGCAGATGTTTTCCCTTTGACTCGTGCACAAAAGACCCACTGTTTTTGTTTCCAGGCTCGTCCATTCCTCAGGGTCAGAGGTCAGGCCGGTCTCAGAGAGAGGCTGTCACTGCGAGTCAAAACATTTGATGGCCATCCGTGCGTGATGAGGCCGCTGTTACTGGGGAGGAGAGGAAGACGAGGGGGGGAGGAGGAGGACCGAGAGGAAGATGAAGATGAAGAGAGAGAGAAAGGCTGGTGATACAGTGCAGCCTCCTGATTAATTGAAGTAAAGCGCTCCTTCCCATCTGCAGATGGGGCTGGGAACTCGCTGCTCACCACCTGGTCTGGAGTCAAGGCCTGACTGCTGCTGGGCTGCTGCTGCCGTGACGATGAGGCTGACCTGGTTTTACACGTATTCTGACGTGAGGGATGCGTGTCCCAGTTTGTCAGTTCAGCCCTGGTTAAAATATGAAGCATTTGGTTTATTGTTGTGGTACTTTTTCGTGAAAGGTTTCCCCCAAATAATTGTATAGTAGAAATGTATTACATTTTTATTGATGAAATGACCTGGGTCATTTTGCAAATGGACCATTTTTTTTGTTGACGAACCAGATGAATGTTTTGTACTCTGGCTTGATAGTATAGCAGAAACCTCAGCGCAGTAAAAAAGGGTCAGCCCCATTTCTAGCCCAATCCCAGTCATCCATGCATAAGATGGGGGGTGGGCTTCATTTAGATGGCGTGACACGAGAGAGGAAGTAAAGATTAGGACCACAGGGAAGGCGTCCACATGATCGCTCTATCTCTCTCTCTCTCTCTCTGTCTCTCTCTCTCTCTCTCTCTCTCTCTCTCTCTCTCTCTCTCTCGCTCTCTCTCTCTCCCATTGACCTATAGGGCCCAGCGCTCTGCAGCGCCATGCCTCCATGTCAATGTTTCTTCTAACCATAACAACCCTGGGGACCTCTGACCCCAATAAGGAAAGACACAGCTAGATCAACAAACAGCCTCCTGCAGCTCCAAACAATAAGCCTCTAGTCCTGTGTAAGGCGAGCAGGGGGTGTCGGTGGAGACGGTAGGGGGGTTGGAGGTGGTACAGGTGGTTTAAGGCAGACGCATTGTTTTAAATCATATGAAAACCATTTTTCCTACCCCTCAAGGTCAATACCTTTCCCAGTAACAGACTCCATAGCCCGCTGCTCCCCGGCTCGCAGGCCGAGGTGGACGAGCCGGGCCAACAAGTCGGATTAGGTCACACACTGTTCGTGTTGTTCCTCATTCGGGAGGATTGTTCTAATCCTCTCTTTAAAAAACAGAAACTACATTGGCTCCAGTTTAGCCTCTGTTTCAGGTCAGATGTGTGGGTGTAAGCTTATTAGACGAGGAATAAATATGTGGATTACTCGGAGGCATTGGGTTTTTACATGAGAAATAACATTTTGTGCTGATGCTAATGTAGTACAGTGTCGATATATCCAGCATTTAAAAGCATTTCTTGTCATATCTTAGCTTGACAAGAAATTAGCTTGGCTTAGCTTATTAAGATTCTTTCATAGATAATTGTATTTGGTTAACTTAACAAATAATATATAAGTATCCTATTATATTCCCTGTTATGTGATAGAGTAAGAATTCTGCCATACTCAGTGTGTGTGTGTGTGCGTATGAGTGCATGCATGTTTGAGTGTGTGTGTGTGTTTGATGTGTCCCAGGGCTGTGGGTGAGCGCTTGTGGGCAGCTTGACATACTTCATTTACAGTGATGCTTTTCTGCATCTCTCACTGGGGCGGCCGGGTGCCAGAGACTGGGTCAAAGGTCACCCCCTCCACAGTGCTTTGTCTCTCTCTCTGTTCTCTCTGTGCGCACACACACACACACACACACACACACACAGGCACACACACACACACACGCACACACACACACACACACAAACACACACCCGTACACGAACACCTGCTCACAACACACAACAAACTCTCGGAAAAAAAGAAATGCATGTGTAAAAAATCTAACAATTCCAAAGGAATTTCTGCATTGAAATTAACCTACACTTGATAATCTATTGGTCGGTTTGGACAACTTCTCAACTGGATGGGAGTGAGTGAGGTATAGAAGGGTGAAGAACTGAGCTAGGGAGTCATACTTTAAAGGAATAGTATGCCTGTGGGTGAAACCACAGCTATTTCCAGAGAGATCTGTAATGCAGGCACATCAACATGGACCACAATGAAACTTTAGCCAGAGAGTGACTTAACTCTACATTCCAACGTTGTAAGCCATTGTTTGGAGTTTATATTTCTTATTTTTGCAACAAGTTGCATCACTTGACCCTTCCCGGGGCCTGTGCATGTCAGATCCACCAATTTACCCTCCATGTTCAACATAAATAACATGACCTATCTGTCATCATTTCATATGAAACCTAGCAAGCTGCTGTTGCTATTTTTATTGATTTATGTAGTTTTACAGCACGGTAACTCTTTTCGTACTACCTAGCTGACCATACAGAATAATATTGACAATGGAACACACACAATTTGGCCTGAAATCTGGTCAGTTCAGGTAATCAAATATGCATATTGCCTTTTTTTTTTGGTTTAGTATCTGACCAGATAATTTTTATTTTTTTATATTTAGTAAGTTACGTATGACGCTTTGGTCAGTTAAAGAGCTCTATATCATAGTTGGAAAATGCTGGCAACCATTGGTATGTGGTGGTCTTGTTTTTGTGATGTGTGTGCGTGTGTGTGCATGTGTGTAGGGGGGTTAGGAATGTGCCGTCGTCATGTTATAATGGCAACATGCTGGCATACTGGAATGTGGCAGTTACACACGCTGAGCATAAAGCCAGGGTTTCTGACCTCTAACTCCACCAAACACAACAAGCCTAACATCTCCCACAATGCATTTTTATTCCAAGCTATAAACAAGGTTACGCCCGTTGATTTCTCTCACTCTAGGTGATATCTCTGGCTCTTTCTCCATTCATCCATTCCTACTTCGGTTCACATTTCTTGCATATACATATGTAGATTTGCACACACATACACAAACCCATTATCAAATAGGCCTAATCTTGTCCAACAAAGTAAAAAAGTCACAATACCCGGTCAAATAGGGCTAATTAAAGGGGACGCCATTCAATACACAGGCTTGTGCACACACACCCACCCACAGACACACATACACCTCTCTAATGAGTCTTTAGGGGAACAATGGCAGGGACAATGTTGCAGTGTCATGCATAGCATACAGACACTGCTTGTGAAGAAGAAGGGGGTAGTTTCTTAAAACTCTGGAATGCATTAAAAGGGGGGTGTGTGTGTGTGTGTGTGTGTGTGTGTGTGTGTGTGTGTGTGTGTGTGTGTGTGTGTGTGTGTGTGTTTGTGTTTGTGTGTGTGTAGGGGTTTAGAATACCTCCAGATACCTCTGTTAACATTCTCTAGATAAGAGCAACACATTGCTGTGGGGGAGGTTCTCAGTCACTTTCATCTCAGAGAAGACTGCGCTTCTGAGATTGCAACTTCACTGGAGCCAGGTGCAATCAAAAAGCTCCCCCCACCCTACGACCGGCTGGCTACCCCTGACCCGCTCGTGTTTTATGTCCCCGTGTTGCCGCAGAGCTTTATCTGCGTTCGACCCTGGAAGCCAGGGCCGAGCCGCGTGGGTGTGGGGGGGCAGAGGTGTGAAGGTCAGCTTGAGCTTTGGGACCTCGAGCAGAAATCAACATGTCCTCTCCAAAGCACCAGGACAGGCGGCCTTCTGACAGCCATGACCACTGGAGTTCAATTGGCCTGATCAAGATAATATATATATTATTTAAAAGCACAAATACGGGGCGCCCCTAGTGGCTCACCGGGGAGAGTGCGTACCAATAAGGCCCAGTCCTTACTGCAGCGACCCGGGTTTGATGTCTGCCCGTGGTCCTTTGCTGCATGTCTTTCCCTCTCTCTCCCAGACCTTCCTGTCTTCCTCTACAAATACCACGAATAAGAGTACCAGGATGGACTGCCAGGGATTGTTTGACTTCTTTTGCTAGTGGGGAACAATGAGGGCCATTTGCCTGGCAGACACTCAGGTGGGTTCCTTCTATCAAAGATTAGATTAGATACTACTTTATTCATCCACAGCAGAGGGACATTATTGTGGAGCTGCTGCAGTACTGCAAAGTAGGGAAAATGAAAACATATATTGTGCAGATATACAAAGAAACAATAGCAAAGTAGCATCGGTAGATTCAATAACCAAGTACAGCCAAAAAGGTGACAGGTAAAAGTATCATAAATAAATATGTTAACTAGTTAACAGTAGCAATTCCAAAATACACAAGTAAGAGACAAAGTAAGGGCCGTATATTACCGGTCAATGGTAAGGTGCAAATTCAAATACACAATATCCAAATAGACAATTTCAAAAAGCTATGTATGTACAGATTCTATCCGAAGTATAATTAATGTAAATAGTTAAATTTAAATATTCAGTAATTATGCCCATGATATTTAACATATTGTCTCTGTTATTACACATTATACTCATGGTGTCTCATAAGTCAGGGAGGTGTAACTGAAAGTAACAACAATTGACTGGGATCCAGATAAAAAGAGGAAGATGTCAACAAAGGGGAATGTGTAGTGCGATGTCGACAAACAGAGCAGAACATAGCTGAAGGAGAGGCTGGAACCTCCTCAGCAGCCCTGGCGGCTATGCTGTCCCTCTCTCTGTCCGAGGCAGATGAGTTGTGCAATTTGATTGCCACAGGGAGAAAGGATTTCCTGTGGCGTTATGTTGTGCATCATAGTTTTATCAGTCTGGTGTTACCAGCACATTCTGGAGGGTGAGAGTCATTGCCCAATATGCTCTTGGAGTTGGTACAGCGTCCTCCTCTCTGACTCCACCACCAAAGAACCAAGCTTGCTTCCAGCACAGAGCCAGCCTTCCTGACCAGCTTATCCATTCTGCTTGCGCCGATTGACCTCGCCCTGCTTACCCAGCACACAATGGCAAATAAATAGCAATGGCTACCATAGTCTAGGTGAACATTCTCAGCACGCTACCGCATTGAAGGACCGGAGTTTCTGCAGAAAGTACTCTGCACTGACCTTCTCCACAGAGGAGTCCACGCCCCTTTACTCAGCCTCCTTCCTCTCACTGATAAAGCCCACGGGTCTTCTGAGGACTTTGAGGGGGCAGGAGGGGCCTGCCCACACCGTCAAATCTTTTGAAGAAGAGTGTTGCGTTCGTGGTTGATGGCTGCCTTAAGCAGCCTCACCTGGCCTGAGTCAAACGGATTGGACTCCAATCCGTTTGAGAGCCATCTCCCAGCACTCTCCCCGGCGACTGATTCTGTCTCTGCTGCGGCCAAGCGGAGGAGTGGAAGCAGCAGAGCGACTGCCAGGAGAGGATTCTGCGGCTGGCAGCCCCTTGAAACCAACTGCCCAGGCCAAGCCGCACCTCTGCCAGCCAACACAGCAACACAGGCTCCCTGCCCCGGGACGTGGATGAGGAAAATATCTTGAGGCCCTTGTGGAGGGTGGCCCTACCGAGTGCTGCAAGGGCCCTCCATGGAGCCACTACATCGGCCCAGCTGGCAAGCCATATGTAGCCCGTCCAGACAGCCCTGAAACGACCAATGTCCAGTGACACACCCACACCAAGGCCACCCCAGGCGCTGGGATGGAGGGGGGGAGGGGGGGGGGGGGGAAAAGGGCTGTTGACACTAGGGAGGTGTGTAGACAATGGAGTGTGGGGTTGTATTTATGTATTTTAGGTACGGCCACCCTTTTCAGAGGCAAGTTTGTATTTCTTAAGGGATCGGAGGGGGTAGGCTTCGACTGGGGATTTCCTCCCTGAAGTTTCTCTTCTTGTCCTTCAAGAGGACCTTGAGGTCTCTAGTGACCAAGGGGCTGTTGTTGTGACGTACAATCTCTGTGGGTATGGCAGAAGAAGGAAGTTCCCTGTTACCCGTGAGATCATCAATGTCCTCTCTGGCCGCATTGCAGAGCATTCCCCAGTCTGTTGGATCAAAGCAGCCCTGCAGAGCCCTGTTGGTCTCCTCAGACCATCTCCTCACAGTCCTAGTCATTACAGGTTGTCCGTGGACCGGAGGCTTATACAGGGGATGGACCAGACTGTAGTCCGGTCTCCCAAAGAGAGGGTGGGCTATGGAGCTTTATGCCTCCTTAACATTAGCATGCAACAGGTCCAGGCTCTGGTTCCCCTAACAGTCCACTTAATGCTAGAAATGGGCAGAGGAGCAGCCAGAGGGACGTAGAGGAACTTGAAGTCTCAGAAATTGTGTTGAATTGGAAAATGTAATTTCTGCTCTCCCAGTCCACTTTCCTGTTAATCTTCACTGACCTGTCTAAAAAAGCACCAAAAATAAATACAAATAAACAACTACATAAATATCAAAAAAAACCCTCTCCATTATAAAATAGATCTCTGGATGAACCACAGTTTGTGATGTGCGCAGTGGCTAGAAAGGTAACTGGCGTAGGGCAAGGTAACTGTATGTTGGACGTGGAATGTGTTGTTAAGATGCAGAGACAAAGTGCAGGGCTTGTCTTCCTACGGTTTGGCCAGGGGGCTTCTGGGTAATCTCATGCTGTTGTCATGGTGGTTTTGATTCTGGCCTTGGGGTCATGATCTTTGCATCTCAGAAGGGAGGGATATGTGTTTCCTGTGTGTGTGTGTGTGTGTGTGTGTGTGTGTGTGTGTGTGTGTGTGTGTGTGGGTGGGTGTGTGGGTGTGTGTGTGTGTGTGCGCGCGCTTACCCACACAGCCCACACTCTGTGCTCTTTGACTCCGATGGCCATATAAGGTAGCCGGCACCATGGTAACGGCAGAGCTTGAATAGCAGTGTCAAATCCCTGAGTACACACACGCACGCTTGCACGCACGCACGCACACACTCATACATACCAACGGAGGCACGCAGTCGCGCACCCCCCCCCCACACACACACACACGCACACACACACACACAGACTATCCCCTCCCCCTCTGCGCACACTGCCTCCCTCCCTCCCTCTCTTCCTTGCTAGCTATCTCTCTCTCTCTCTCTCTCTCTCTCTCTCTCACACCAAAACACACAATCAGGTCCATAGAAACACAGAGAAGCTAAAACAGGAAGGAATTGGTAGAAATATGGATCAAGAGTGGATATTGTCCACCGGCTTCCAAAAAACATTTAGTGGAGCTGCCAAACGACACCTCCCCCTGTCGCCTCTCCTTTTTTCCCCCCCTCCAATCTTAATTAAATTAGTAGTCTCTGGAACTAGAGCAGAGGGGATATCATTTCTCAAACCCTTTCTACCCCCAAACACACCCTACTATCCATCCATCCCCCCTTTAGCCACAGGGAAAGGCTACACACACACGCGAGAGAGGAAGCACAGCAGTGCATAGGGCTAGGCCGCCAGTCATTAGTTCTTGGTGGGCAGGCAACGACAATAGGCCGTGGGGAGACGCCAGCGTGAGAGGGAGCCTGGAGAAGATTTGCCAGAGGAACAACGGAGAGCCCAGCGCACGGACACACGCAAGGGACGCCGCACGCTTCCTCCTCTCCTTCCTCCCCGGGTTGGTGTGTTTGCGTTCCCCTTGGTTTGCCAGTGTTGGACCCAAAGGAACTGAGAGCCGAGCAGAGGATAGCATCACCACCACCACCTCCTCCTCCTCCTCCTCCTCCTCCTCCTCCTCCTCCTCCTCCTCCTCCACCACCAGCCAGCACACTTGGTCCAGCAAAACAAGGAACGCAGAACTTCGCTGTGATCGGAAACCTATCTGAAGAGAGATACACACACAAGGAGAGACGGGCTAGTGGTTAGCACAGGCTTAACGTGCCAGAGCTACTACCACTGAGGAAGAAAAGCCGTGATCACTCAAATCTGGTCGGCCATCTAGATGTTTGTTAGCCGGTGGTCCGGGCTAGCCTTTCATTATCTGAGGGGAGCCAGAATGCTGCCCTTGCTCAGACGACTGCCAGAGAATAGTAGCGCTCTGTCTGGTTTCTCCTCAGTCTCATTCTCGCTGGATGGAAGAAGGAAGATCTAGGGGAAGAGGGAATTATTATATTCCACAAGGAGGGGAAGCCATACGGTTGTTTTCTATAAAAAAAGGTAAGGCATGATTTATTAAAAACTTATCCACAACGATTGTGACTATTTCTGGGGGGGGGGGGGGGGGGGGATAGACGGATGTTTGTACCTTTAAGTGGAGATGATTGCACCGAGACGGCCACATAATGTGTACGGGGGACTTTAAGAGGGATGGCCGTGGCTCGGGGCATGTGCTATGGGCGAGCCTCGCTGACGCCGAGGTCATCTTTCAGCCATTAGCTCGCTACAGGAACAGGGCTGGGAAGAGAGAGTGTGTGTATGGACGAGATACTTCCACATCGTAGCGTTCGCTAGTGTTGAAAGGTCGGTCGTGTTTGCTGTTTTTCTCATAGCGAAGCATGTGTTTGACTCATTGTTTCCCCTGAAAGGGTCTCCGACGGACCGACGGAGGACAGCGTGGTTCTCAATAAAGACCACCTTCATAGAGACCACCTCTCCAGTGGAAGCGATCAGTGGCTTTTTTTTTCTTCCCTACGGCGGGTATGAACAGTGAATTAAGAAAATGATATTTCTACCATGTACAGTCATGCTTAACCAAACCAAAAAAAGTTCCCAGGGTGGTGAGACTGTTTCCAGGTCATAGTGCAGTGGGAGGAGACTGGGACGAGCTCCTCGTTTCCCCTGCCCTGACTAACCTTCTACTCCAACTTACTCCAACCCTGGTCCCGCAACCTTCTGATACAAATCGAGGAACCTTACCGACCCTCCCAGCTCTGGGTGTACCTCTAAAGAAGGTCCCGTTCAACGTCTAACGCGCAGAACAACAACAACAACAACAACAACAACAACAAGCAGACGCGGGACTTGTTTTACGTGCTATTTATGTTCCCCTGACAACACCCAGACGAGTGGCTGCCCGCCTGTTTTCTCCAGTAGTGGTTCGGTGACCAAGCGATGGCCATGGTGAGTGGGGGTTGGGGAGATCCTAATGGGGGCACCAATGGTTTTGGGGATAAGAGCTACCTGAAGGGAGAGGAGGAGGACGGCTCGCCCCAGGCAGGGGGCAGCGACATGGAGGCCGGAGAAGACGACAAGGCCTGCGTGGTGGACTGCGTGGTCTGCGGGGACAAGTCCAGCGGGAAGCACTACGGCGTGTTCACCTGCGAGGGCTGCAAGAGCTTCTTTAAGAGGAGCATAAGGCGCAACCTCAACTACACTTGCAGGTGAGATGGTCCTGCTGACTCGCTGAGGACATACAGGTGGTGTTGTGTACAGACAGATTTCCCCCTGCATAATAATACAAGGGGATTATAACAGCAAATATATGTTCATAATGGAAAATGAGCTGCACATTTTAAAGCACAGCTCCACTAGTTGATAAAAACTACTTAATTTTTTCTCCCTGACAAAAAAACATGTACACTCGTGAACATGATGATCCATATCCAATAGACAGAGCAGGTGAATGAAAAGACGTGTAGGCTCGCTGAATAATTAAATCCCAGTTGCTCTGTTATAATGGTTATAGTTCTTCAAAGGAAATGGATGCAAATTGCCATAATGAGTCAAGCAATTGGATTATGTGCAGAGCGCTTACATTTCCCCCACAATGGTGTGTGTGTGTGTGTGTGTGTGTGTGTGTGTGTGTGTGTGTGTGTGTGTGTGTGTGTGTGTGTACCTGCATGTCATATGCACAATGCCTTGATGCTCAAAACAAATTGAATGTAAACATCGAACCAAGGCAGCACTTTAATTCATGCACACGGCCCACGATGGCCCTGCTTATTTCATCATTTCCCCCAGTATACTGCTAATGTAGGTTCATGTATTC
Organism: Pollachius pollachius; assembly: GCF_949987615.1. NCBI lineage: Eukaryota > Metazoa > Chordata > Actinopteri > Gadiformes > Gadidae > Pollachius > Pollachius pollachius. The sequence goes on along the minus strand of NC_136947.1, from coordinate 19,094,741 downwards.
GACTTGCTGAATATCTTGATGAATGAAATGGCTTTGTTAAGTATTCAACACAAGCAAAACCTTCACACATTAGATCAGTCTCAACACCCACTTGGTATCTTGTCTTCATTCACATGGTCCATAAACATGTTTTTTTTGTACAATATTAATGTTGAAGATCCTGTAAATGGATGGCTGCTACGTGTATTATATATGTGAACAGAGGCTTGATATGTATCATTTATTGACCTAGGAATCTATTAATCGCCCCATGTACAGCGATGTGATTATTTTCCAGGTAGGAACCATGGGGTAACCATGGTGCACTGGTAGACTGGTTAGCCTGCATGCTTCTAACCTAGAGCTCAACCCACACTGGACTTTAGGGCCTGTTACCAATATTAGGGAGCTAACCATTACTGATTGTAAAATGTTTGTTATATCTGCCTCGATTCAATACTGGGGGAGGGCCAGCTCCTTAGGATTTGGTGCTCAGCCTGTAGCATTGCTTCGGGCCACAGTAACATCACGATAAAATGATGAGCTTAAGGAACCCATTTACTGTATGGGGAGGAGCTACTAACCTCCACACAGAACATGATGTAAAACTCCTGTTGGGAGTGTTTACGTGGATGTGCTCGGTCAAAGCATTTAGAGGTTCAACCCCCACAGTATTGGATTCCTTAAGAGGTCATTACATTTATAAATTGACACCATTTCTAAAGTTTTCATATCCAAGCATATCGTCAAACATACGCCGACGCATAACTGTGAAAGGGTATATCCCCAATAAATTGCCCAACCGATGAATCGGTAAGGCTTTTCTTCTACCCCATCTGAGGGGTTGTTAGGGTGGTGTAATATTCTACCTGATGGTCTTGGAACTAGTGGCTGTATTCACACCACCAACTCCAGTTTTTATTCGGTTCTGTCTTTCAATGAACCTGTGTTTTGAGTTTGGAGCCAAACAACAAAACCCAGTTATATAGCTTGTGTTGTCCTTCATCAGAAAAATAATGCTGAAATAGCTGCCATCATGTAAGCATTCTAAACCAACTAACCCAATTTTGGCCGTTAAATATGTTTCCAGGTCCAACAGGGAGTGCCAGATCGACCAGCACCACCGAAACCAGTGCCAGTATTGTCGCCTGAAGAAGTGCTTCCGCGTTGGGATGCGCAAAGAAGGTATCTTCCTCTCAATGCTCAATGTAGACACATCCATTCGCACCTAGTTAGCTGCTAGCTCATGCTACCTGCACTCCATCCATTTTAGCCTAGCTACCTGCCAGCTACGGCTACCAATTCCCTATTCCAACCTAGATAGATGTAAGCTAGTGCTACACGTTCCAACATACATTCTCTTGTAGCCAGCTGCTAGCTAATGCTACCTGCTCTCCATCCATTCCCAACGTACGCTGTGGGCATTTATGCAATACATAATATGTATACATTCGTAATGGTTTCTAAATAACATTGTGTTTTTTACACAACTTCGTGAGAATGCACTCAATATGACATAGACTTCAGACAGGATTCTAACCGCTCCGTGGACGCTGTTCAAGTTGAACTTGCGGCTGTTCTCAACAAGATCAAATTAACTCAGGGCCTCAGTGCCGTGGGAGATCCTCCCATTATTCACATGGCTTCGATCCAAGACGCCACAAATCGAATCAATCCATAGTGGTTAACTTGGGGCTGATTTCTGCCGTTGCTCATCCTCTACCGCTACCAGCACCCCTCCCCCCTCCACCAGCAGAGGGACGGAGTGAATGCCACAGAGGGCTTTCCTGGGGCTCTGCGCTGGCTGTTAGCCGATTGCGTCGGTTCGCTGTCATGTACTAAATGGCTTAATCCAGAGACTTGACTGAGGGGTGGTGCCCACTCCCCCCACCCCAACAGAGCCGATTCATCAACCCTGAGCACCCCCTGCTTATACTTACAGAAGAAATGAACCCAAATGTCTACCTCCCACCCCCCAACCCCCATCACTGCTGCTTCAGCTCAACCTGGAGGGGTTGGTATGTTTCCAAAGGTGCAATTTAAACAGGAAAGTAAAAGTTTACCAATGAAACGAAAGGTTGAAGCTGTGGACATTGGGGCAGAATGTACCCTTTTCATCTGTTTGGGAGATTTGTATAGATTTTTGTTGAAACCCTTTTTTTCATTAGCATTTTGAAAAAAGGAAAGGCGTTCTGTGTTGGACCCCAGTTCAAAATCCTACGGGGGCCAATACTAGAAGTATTTCCTCTGTGGTGGGCACTGTAGCGGGGTGAGAGAGCGTGATCTGGTGGTGGTGCAATGTGTTGTTGGAGGGAGTGGTCTCTTATTATCATCCATTACACTTTCAGCGGCGACATGGCGGCGCCTCATCTTTCAAGGGCAAGCCATGTCCGTTTTGAGGGCTTATAGATGTGATTCTTTTTCCTTGGGGAGGAAAGAAACGTGTGTGTTCACAATAGCTCCATCCGCACACAAAATGGTTCTTATAGAAATGGAAATGAAACGGTAGGAGTCCATTAGTTTTATTGTGTGCAGATAACCTTCAACCAGCGCTACATAGCGACCCACTCGGACCTCCTGAGTTCTGCTGTCTACTTCTTATTCTGCAAGGCGCTTTTAATCTAGAATTAGAGCCAGCCGACCAATCCGATGTCTGTTGATAATCTGACACGCACACACCCCACTACTGAGAGACAATCCACTCCCTCTCAGCTGTTGTGTTCTGCCGCCGTTTTTATTCGTGAAATCCCTTCCTACTCTCTCCTTCGCGTGTTCCCTCTGCAACCAATTATTCATGATTTATTCTCCCTTTATCTCCCCCCCCTTCCCTTGTCCTTCATTCTTTCTCTTTCACTTTCCCTCTTTCTACGGCGCTACCGCTCCTCCTCAATCTCTCCTGGCCTCTCCTCCCCACCCCCATCCCCTCTGTCCCCCAACCAAACTTCAGCAGTCCAACGTGGGCGCATCCCACCCCAGCCCAGCCTTAGCCCGTCCATCACGCCGCTGGGCGGAGCCAGCGGGCTGGGCGGCATCGGCGGCGAGTACTATAACAACAATAACAACAACGGGGGCGGCGGCGGTGGGGGCGGTCAGCCGGTGTCGGAGCTCATCTCCCAGCTCCTGCGCGCCGAGCCCTACCCCAGCAGCCGATACAGCCACCAGTACAGCCAGCAGGGCGGCGCCGACAACGCCATGGGCATCGACAACATCTGTGAGCTGGCGGCGCGCCTGCTGTTCAGCACCATCGAGTGGGCCCGCAACATCCCCTTCTTCCCCGAGCTGCCCGTCTCTGACCAGGTCGGTGCTCCCCCTGACCTCTGGGGCCTTGGGTTAGGTTTTGCATGCAGCATTGTTTTCGAAATGCTGTTTTATGACGGGCGTTCACAAGTTGGTATTGTTTGGTAAACAACTTTTTTTTAAATTCAGAAACCCAGTTTAGTTTTTTTTTATCTGAGCTTGCAGCACAACTGTGAACAGCTTTCTTTATTTTCCGAGCCCGATTTTAAAAAGTAAATAAAATAAAAAACATATATTTAATCAGAGTCGTGAAAGTGAAACATTTTTATACTTTAATCTCCTATCAAAACACACATCAAAGGCGTCTATAGAAAGTGTTTTGTTCTCGGCCTCAGAACGCGTGTGTTAGAAACATGCGTGTATCTAAATCTGACTTAGCCTGGGTATACCCAGGTAGGGAACCAATCACAGAATGGGGAGGGACGGCAAGACGATGACGACGTCTATGCGACACACCCATCGTCTTCTTCCTCATCGAATTTCTGTCTCTCTACATACGTCATCTGGTATAATTGATACGATTGGCTATGAGCTACGTACAGACTCATATGATAGACATTCGTAGCGCCCAATAAACGGCTCCGGGCAATCGTAAACCACGCCTCAAATACGAGAAAACGAATGTGCGGTTCCCAGACCTCATCTCAATGTAGATTGAGATGAGGTCTGCCGTTAGCCAGGCTAACTGACTCACTCTGGGATGTGTTATCTTGTTGTATTCGGGGAATGGGTTAACCTAGCGATTGTTAGTGCTTTGCGCTTGTTTCTATGAACATCCTCACTGTACTGACAGCGATACATTGTTTCTCTTTCTTCTTACCAATGTACTTATTGTAAGTGGCTTTGGATTAAAGCGTCCGCTAAATGTAAATGTCCCCTTGTCCCCGGCTGCAGGTGGCGCTGCTGCGTCTGAGCTGGAGCGAGTTGTTCATCCTGAACGCGGCCCAGTCGGCCCTCCCGCTCCACATGGCACCCCTGCTGGCGGCGGCTGGCTTCCACTCCTCGCCCATGTCGGCGGAGCGCGTGGTGTCCTTCATGGACCAGGTGCGCGTCTTCCAGGACCAAGTGGACAAGCTGACCCGGCTCCAGGTGGACTCGGCCGAGTACAGCTGCCTCAAGGCCATCGCCATCTTCTCTCCAGGTAGGCTTTTACTGTTCCCATGTAATGTGGATGTTGTGCGTTCTCAGTTGAGGCGGTTCATCTGGTAAGGTGCCTCCCCAGGGAAGTGTTCCAGGCACGTCCAGCGGGGAGGAGGCCTCGGGGAAGACCCAGGACTAGTTGGAGAGATTATATCTCAACACTGGCCTGGGAACGCCTTGGGATCCCCCCGTCAGAGCTGGTCTATGTGGCCCGGGAAAGAGAAGTCTAGGACCCCCTGCCTGAGCTGCTGCCCCCGCGATCCGACACCGGATAAGCGGTTTGAAAATGAGATGAGATTCTGCACATTAGTATGGAATAACCGTTATTATAGATTTAGTTTCTTGCTTCCTCTAGTGAGTGCTGACCTAACAGTATATACCATGTTCGATGATATTTGTATGTGTATGAATACCAAATATCTTCCCATCATCATCCCTTAATCAATCAAATGCCACTGTCAAACACATTCAGAGTAAAGAATAAAATAATAATTTATTTTATATATAAACAATTTGTGTTTTATTTAAGTGTTAGTTGCATAGCCTCTTATACATAGAATCTAGAAAATCTTTCAAAGAAAGTTCTTTAATGTAATATTAATATGTAGATACTGGACCTTGAAAACTGCATAAGGAAAGACCTTCAAAAGTACACTCGGCTGGCCTGAAGGCTAATGCTAGTGTTTAGCTTGTTATGATCTGACGCCAAAACCCTCCCAAATCCACAACACTTTGAAAAAATCAAAGTGTTTTGCTTTCCCCCAGCTGAAAAGATGTTATATTTGTGAAAGAAATTTGCCCTTGAATTTTCTACTTAGCCAGGGACCACTACATTTTAAGGCAACAAAGGAAACTGGCTGTTTATATCAGTGTATTGACCCATTCAGTATTGTAGTTAACCCAGGCTTCCCACAATAGTGCCTTTACTCTGGTGCCCCCTGCTGGCCTTCAGGGTGCCCAGCATGTCCAATCAATGCTCTGCACAGCTTTTACCTCTGTTATTCAACCTTATAATCCCAAAGCGATCCATTATTTCTCTAGTTATCTAACCCCGCTACTTCTGCGGTTATGTCGACCGGATGAGCCAAGCGGTTTCAAGGACGACGTTAAAACAACTAGTGCCCTTCAGCGGCCATTGACGTCATTCAAAGGGGGATGGCATCCTCGCAGGCTGATCACGACTCCTTATGTCACGTTGTGTCCTCCCCCCCCCCCCCCCCCCCCACAGACGCCTGCGGGCTGACGGACGCGGCCCACGTGGAGTCCCTGCAGGAGAAAGCGCAGGTGGCTCTGACGGAGTACGAGAGGATGCAGTACCCGAACCAGCCGCAGCGCTTCGGCCGGCTGCTGCTGCGGCTGCCGGCCCTGCGCGCTGTGCCCGCCAGCCTCATCTCCCAGCTCTTCTTCATGCGCCTGGTTGGCAAGACCCCCATCGAGACGCTCATCCGGGACATGCAGCTCTCCGGAAGCTCCATCAGCTGGCCCTACGTCCCGGGACAGTAGCACCCCCCACCCTCCACCCTCCACCCTCCACCCCCCACCCCCCACACAGTACACCTTCCTAGCCCCGCTCTCGTGCCCTCCCTCCTGCCCGCCCGATGGGTGAGGTCTCCGTCTCGGGGGTTGTGACGAACATGGACCAACAGGAACCCTCATGACTCACGGCCACGCCATCTGTGGGGCCGGTGCGTCCCGACACTGCCAGCTGGCCGGTGTGCCGTACTGTAACGTAAGCGCTCGCTCATGCCTCTCCTCCCCGCGTTGTCATCGTACACGGTGAACACAGAGTCCCCCGCCCCGCCCCTGGTTCTGATCCGGTGCCAGCCTGGGAGGCTCTTATTGCCAGGGCGCTGTGTCTGCTGCCAGGTCTCGGGACGGAGGCCAGGTCGGTCCCGCTGGGGCCCCCTGTTACCCCACGTCATGTCAACAACAATTCGCCACGGCGACTAAGGATGCAGCATTCCTAATGCCGAGGGAGGGCGGAATATTCTTGCAACCCCCAAAGGAAAACTCTGCTTATTTCCCTTAACCATTGTCTCCATTGTAGATATTTTGCTACAATTTTTGGTTTCTTTTTTATAGACTGATATTTATCAGTGCTGACCATGGATATGAACACGGCAACAGACTGGAACGGACGACGAACTGGTTGAAGGGGAGAAGAGGGCCACACGCTGCAAGTTCTTAAGGGTCCGCAGGAGGTTTCTGTTAAAGATCATTGTGCTTTAAGAGAGGAACAATGTGGTTCTCCTTGGATGAACTCCTATAGCAACTGACACTGTGGGAGTGGGGTGGTTGGGCGTGTAAAAGTGGAAACTTAAAAACGAGAGGGATTAGAAATGTACCAAAGTCTATTTTATCATTATGAGAGTGGGTATCTTAATAGATATGATAAAGCTATCGGTTAGGGAGAGAAGAGTTGGGGGGGTATGCCATGGAATGATTGCTGGGCCAGCAGAACTTTTACATTAACATTCTTTCACAGGGCTTGCACCAACGCTGTTCTCTGAAAACAAAACATAACTAACAAGAACCGGTGACAATTTTCATGACAAACTGACAATTACCTCACAGGATTTCAGAATGAATTTCAGACTGATGTTTCCTAAACTCAAACCTCCGTACTCCTTGTTCACCACGAGCCGCCTTCCTTTTTGACAACTGCCTTGTTTTTCATCATGAATTGATGTAGGAAAAAAAAAGAAAATGCCATCTGTGTTCCATCTTTTAAATGGACCCCACCACCCCTCCCATAACGAGAGTTTGGACTTGTTCCTCAAACTGGATTTTTCTGTGATTTAAAGATAATGGAGAGTGTAAGGATAGCAGGCGTCTTCGGGCTGAATGCGTAACGAGCAGATATTCGCAACTACTGCAGGAATTTCCATTGAACAAAAACTCGGCAGGCCAATGGTAGAAGATGCTCGAACGCCCTGATATCTGTCGCTTAGGTTTTGGTTCTGCTAGTTTGTTGGGCAGGGGTTGAAACTTGAAACAAGTATTCTCTGTGTATATACCTATATATTAAGGGCGACTTCTTCTACTGCATGTGAAAACCTTTTTTTGTTGTATTTTTTTTTTATCTCTAATGTTCATTCTTTAGAATGTAAGTCTGTAAAATGGATTCTTCAACATTTGATATTTGGGTTAACTGTTGTCCTCGTTAATGTATTTTTGTTTTATTGTCGATATGTTACATCAAAATACCTCTGCTTTCTGGTCTAATGTCGAAAAAGAGAGAAATGGGTCTTTGGACCACCAAAGTCAGTATTTAATGGATGATGACAGTGACTCTTACTTGTGTGTTCAAACAATGAGTTGCTGCAGAGGCTGTTGGACCCTATGGTCCAGAAGTCTAGGTGCACACCAGGGTTGTGCTTGGAGGCTGACGATAGCCAAAACAATGAAATCACTACCAAATTGACATACATTTTTGTATGTATTGATGATGCAAGTAAAAAGGTGGAGCATCGTTTTAAAATGCCAATGATTTGAAATGTAATGTGTAAGGATACATAAATGATTCTCGGCAATACCTTTTATTGCATTTTGATTTTGATTTGTTTTACTCTAAATCCCCTGAGGAAAAAAACAAGATGTACAATTAATGTTTTCCTATATCTTTGGGTTCTTAGGTCTCTAGTTTTAAAATTTTAAGTGTATGAAAGCATTATTAAAGATTCAAGACATCACTGTGCTTTGTGTTTTCCATTAATCTGCACTTGCTAAGTATTAAGAACACAAAATAAACACTTATGTGGCCCAGGGCAGTAGAGGTAGACTTGTGAGTTTCATGTTTTCTTTGACGTTACATTTTCCAATAAACTTAGCATTTTGTTATTCTGCTTCTACAAAAAGCTAAACCCTTTGCAGTAGTATCAGGCTTGAGGGGGGCCTCCTACACATTAAGCAAGGCTCTGCCTGTCATTTGCATTTCGGTTTCCACTGGAATGTTCCGGAATGTCTGTTGCTATTAATGGGGTTTATAATGGAAACTCACAACAGGTCAAAACTATTGAGCTTCGGCAAAACTGATGAATTCCAAAGTAATTTACAGAGTTCACCATCAAAAAAGAACATTTGCAGTCACCCTAATTTCCGCTTGCTGCTGTGTCTTCGAGCGTAGCCGGTTCCTCAAACGTGAAGGTCAAAGTTTTTTACTAGCCGCTTTAGATGGGAGAGTTTTTGCCTCAGTTCTTTGGTACGTTTTTTCTTTCCTTGATAGTTTGGTGACTGGGGGAGCAATACAAAAAGGGGATGTTTTTATTATAATTGTTGGATATATGCATTCATATATTTAAAGGAGTAGTAATGATATTCAATAGAGGCTGTTAATAATTTGTTAAGCGTGACATATTTCAGCCTAGCCATATCTACAGGAAGGAGAATGAATAATCAACACACACGTCTCTCCCAACTTACAGTTTTAAGGTCCTTCAATCGGTTGTATTCATCTGCGACACCCTGCAATAGATCACACTTATATGAAGGTCGTAGCTAAACCATTGATCCAGTGACATTGACTCCATCATTCTCTTGATATACCATACAAAGAATTTACTTTCTTATTTTGTACACCAAACCGTGTTGACATTAAAAGCTTGAGGTGGGTTGCTCTACCTGGTATTTGACTGAGCCCTCCTGCAGTAGGTCAAGCTCCTGGCCCAGCTTGTGGATCTGCTCGCTGATGTCGTCCATCTCAGCGCAGAGCCTCTTGTAGTGGGCCAGGTCTGAGTCAAACTCCCCTTTGTAGCGCTTTCTCTCCTCCTCCGAGGTGATCTCAGGGTACAACCTGCCGTCACGTGTTCATTCAGCAATATTCTTCTTATTTCCATTACTTTGTTGTGTTTATTGCAAACTGCTTGATGCTTATAGAGCCAGGGAACCCAAAACCGTAACCCTTTTAAACATGGTAATTTGTCCTATATGATGGACAACTATCTGTGCAATTTTAGTCCACAACCTAAGAATAATGGAGTAAACCCTATGTTTTCTCCCCAAAGCACTGTGTGACCATTCCACTCTGCTGGGAATGCAGGTGGTGTTCTTTCGTGACGCCTGAGTAGCTTTTGTGAGGCACACTGACGTCACGAGCAAGGGCCACCGGTGGCGGGGTGTGTGTGGACGTGTGGAGCTCTGTATGGGCAACAATTGACTGCAGTGTCTGCAAGAAAGTTGCGTTTTTTGGACACTCGTAAAATGCCAGGGCTTGTGTGGATGGTGAGGTCTGAGCAGCGATTTATTTATTGTCCTCGTCCGAGTGAGGGCTAGGCTTCCCGGACACCTATAGTATACTTCTACGGTGTTTGGCGGAATTCATATACAACATTGTTTTTATAACGCCCGTTGCAGTTACACAACGACGATACTAAAGAACCATCATAAAGTTGGCATGGGTCATAACCATGGTACAGCGCTCCCCTCTTTCCTAACACTCCCAAAACACACTTTTTCTTTTTAAAATCATAGTGTTGAATGCCACCTGAAACAGGGGGTTCACTGGCTCTTTAAGTGTATTTTCATCGCTTTGCTCCACTAAATGTAAAGAAGGATGGAAAATGAAAAGAATACAAACTATATTGCAGCCTGAATAAGCAAAACATATCGTCACTTGGAGAGCTTTATCATTGAGACTTTTTACTACTTTTTACGACTTGTTACTCAAATGTAACATTGATACCATGGCAACAAGGCTGCGGCAACAACACCATGGCAACTAGACCATAGCAACAAGACCGTGGAGACAAGACCATATTAGCCAGCCCCCATAGCAACAAGCCCTTTGAGACAAGACCATAGAAACAAGTATTCTAAAATAAATAAATAAATATATATACAAATAATTTACAAAATTCATTTGCTGGGAATGCTCTTTGAATGCTGCTGTGCCAGATGGTGGTGAATAATGAAGGTCAAGATGAATGGCGTTTGAATGGAGCGAGGCCAACCTGTAGAGGTGATCTCTCAGATACTGGTCCAGCTCGTTCCCAGTGTCCCCACCGGTGGTGTAGCCGCTCTCATACTGGGACTGGGCCACGTCCCGGGCAGGGGGGCTCACTCTCCGCTCCGGCCCCCGGTCCCTCTCCTCATACTGGGGGGGCTTCCTGATGCTGTTGGCCTCCTCCTCCTCCTCCGAGCCGTGGGAGCTTGCCGGGACCCCCACGTTCTGGTACAAGGGCTCAGGGACCCGGCTGTTGGTGCTGTGCGGTCGGAACGTTTACGTTAAGAGAGATACTGATGGTCCTGTTTTGACTGTGTGTGTGTGTGGGTGGATAGGGGGGGGGTGAGGGGGGTGGGGGGGTTCAGGCCGGATCAAACCCTCCGCTCACTTGTTGCTGCTGAGGTAAGCACCCGCTTCGCTGTAGACGCTGAGTGCTGCGTTGCCGTGGGCGACGGAGATGTTCCCAGCCCTGAGGTCCGGCACGGCTCTCTCTGATAGGACGACGGTTGGGGCTTGCTGGGTGCTCCGCCCCTCTCCCACATGGTTCACCTATCAGAGAGCGGCGGGACATGTGACCAAAACCAGCTCATCCATTTAGAAAACACACACACACAAACTTGATCTCTATAGCAGTGACATTCCCACGCTGGAAGAGTAGCCGCCACATGCTGTTGTTTTGTGTTCATTCTTTATTTTCAAATAAACCCATTAATCAATAACTCAAAACACTGGAGTCAAACTGTGCCAGCTGTAAGTCATCAATAATTCTCAATATACACTTTTTCCTCAGAGGAGCACAGTTACTTCAGCCCTGCTAAGATGCCATCTAATAAGGGTATCGTATCCAAGAATCTAGGCCCATTCCATTGTTACCCTACTCTACAGCGAATACATCGCCACCCAAATGTGTTATAAAGGATATCCAACTATCTGAAGTCTACCACCACTGCCGCTGTTGTACGATGAATCATTGATGACTGATCTAGACTTTGACCTATTTCTAGAGCGCAGGCGTCATCGGCGCACAAGCTGAGCAGCCAGTGGGCGGGGAGAGGGAAGCGTCTGGAAGCGGCAGGCAGCCTGTGATATGGATCTAATCAGTGGTGGGGCTGGTGTCTCCAAGATGGAGGACGGAACCCCCCATGGAAGGAGCAGAGAGGATAAACCCGGTGACCTCCTCAGCTAACGCTTGCAAGGAAACGAGGGAAATATGGAAGCAAGCGCAATTCTCACCCAGTCACATATAGGGCGATGTTGTTTGATTTAATCTTTTAAAGGCAACCTAAATATTGTCGTTTTTATTTATAGCTATGCTCTTCCATCTGTCCAATACACACACACACACACACATACACACATTTATATTTTTTTATGTGGAATAATGTATATGTTTACAGACATAAATTCTGAAACTGATACTGTTAAAATTAGGCCATCCTCATATTTTCCTGCTTTCTGGATTTCTTTTGTCAGAAGATGCACCCGAGTCCTAGCCACACCGCTCTTGCAGATGGTATCCTCATTAATTAGTCCCGGTTCAATCATTAATGCCTAGAACTCTATGTTCTGTTTGCTTCATTATCCGATTTCCACAAATATTTTAAAGACTCATAACTTCCCTTGGAATACATACAGTTATTTATTCCTTTAAGCATGTTCACAACAGTCATGAAAAAGCTAGCTCAGTTGGCTCATGTTTCTGCCCCACGTGTCTTCATAGAATGAGTACCCCGCAATATGAGGGGAATTACTATGACCTATTTAGAAGGAGCCCAATCTGTGAGAATCTGTAGCAACTCTGTTTCACAGTGAATAATTTGGCACCATCGTGTTGTGTGGGTATTCACTGAGCAGTGCCGAGGAGACTGGACGTCTCTTATATATTATACATGCCCTATACATTATATATAGGTTTCCATGCAAGGCATGCATCTTCACTGTGATAGAAGAAGGGCCCCATTTGGGAGGGACTGAATCATTGAAAGCTTCCGGTGCTTTCTAGGCCTGCAATTATATTTCAAGAGATACCAAGACTGGACAACTAGGCCTCAATGGTTGCCTAGATGGTGAATATGATATATTTCTATATACTGTATATTCATCAAGAGAACTTTAGTGTTGTGATGGTCATTTTGAAACCAACTATTGGTGCCAGAAAACGATTAAAAACAATGAAAGTGGACTGTAGCAGCACGTCTTTCAAGACAATGCTCTTGTGGAGTGTGTGTGGTCAATGGTTTAAGAAGCCTCACTTGTCCCAAGAGTCCAATCAGTTCGACGCGGGCCAGGTGAGGATGCATTTTCCAGCCATCAACCACACAATGATAGCCAAATTGGTTGAAATTTAAGTTTTAAAATTTGAATAAAGACAGAGCTTAGATACTGACCTTGCTTATTTATGAGGAAGGATAAAGTGAAGCCTAAAGAGCACATTTAAAGGTACTCCACTAGAGAACCCAAGAAACTCCCATTTTGCAAATTTAACAACCTCATATTCAGGACACCATGGTAGTGTATGGGAGAGTCCTTAAGCACATTGTTCAGGGGCGAAGTTCACCACTGTTAAAATCCTCCTCATCTTGTAAGAGTATACACGACGCGCATGTCTGAAGCAATAAAAAACAATGAGTTTTATTTCACTGAAACTTCTGTGGCACATATTAATGTTTAAATGCCTCACAAGACAGACTTACTTAAAGTGAACCGGACCGCGTTATGAGCCAATGGTTTAACAGGTGAGTTTACGGCCTCAGTGTTATCTCCTGGTTAATGATCAGTCAGGGTGAAACCAGGTTCGCTGAAGACAAACAACAGCATGCTCTGAGTCAATACCTGCCAGCATTCATCATTATCCAGACACCATTCACACACTCAAAGCCTAGTTTCTGTTTGCATCTATTATGAGACCTCACGCAAAATTTCTCTAGACAAAAGCTAGCACGCAGTCCTTTATATTTTCTATGTGTATAGTATTAAACGCCTTTTTCCCTTCATTCAGACAAATCCACCTCGCTCTGTGATCAACAAGTGGTCTTACGGTTGCATGGGAAACGTGGGCTTATAAAGGGTTAGGTTTTGGTTTGAGGTTTGAAATGGCCCAAAGAAAAGCCAGAATGAATCAGTTTACAGGCCAACATCCCCAATATTAACCTCAGAAAGCTACAATGATCTTAATTTTCTCATTAACCCTGTCTGACTACTCCCTAGCCCAGTGGCATCTGCAGCCATTCACCAGTAAGCACTGAGTATCCAGGCTATTTAAATATCCGCAGCAGCACAATGTTATTATCTTAGAGTTGTTTTTCATACCCTTGATTGATCACAGTAATTATTGCGATTCTACATAGTGAGGATGTTTGGGGAAGGCTTCTCTGTAATGAATGTACTGTCTATAGACTATCCATTGGTTGGGATATCCCAACATCCTGCAGCCAAGCAAAACATATCCATTCATCCACTTCCATTTACAGCATTTTTGCACTGGTACCACAACCACTTGAACACTTTACACTTATACTTGACACTTACACTTAACTACACCTTATTGCTCATTACCACTGTTTTAGTTTCCCTACTTACTATTACTTACTTTATTTTATTTTATTTGTATTGTTATTATCTATTATTGTGATCTATGCTGCTGTTTATTTTTACATATTTGTACTTTATCTTGTATTGTTGCTCCTATGTGGCTGTTGAGGAACGTAGCCTAAGATTATTTTCTCTTGTGTATTTAGGCACAATAAGATGTATAAAAGTAAACAGAATGTGAATCATTCATTCAGATGGTGAAATGGGTTCAGCAGAACGGAGAGGCTCCAGCTCACCCAGTCCTGAACGTCCTGTGCCTGGAGGGTGACCAGCGGGGGGTCCCAGGTGATGTTGGGCTTGCCATGGCGCCAGATCTTACTGCGGGTCTTGTAGGCGTAGTACGCAGCCAGAGACAGGGCCAGCACGACCATCAGACCCAGCACCAGGGCGACCGCCTGCAGACACAGCAGAAGGAGGCGGTATAATGGGGAACAGCGCAGAAGAGAACAGAACAGAGAAGCGCTGGGTAGAGCAGGGCAGAACCAGAGAGGATCCCGGTCACATTCCAGCACTCATCAGGCTAGAGCCACGTGACTTGGACTGTGAGTGGGCCTGTTGCGTCTAGCCTTAGATCACTACATAACAAGAGGTGAATATTTCTTAAAAGGAGCTAAATGGAACAGATGCACAGTACTACCATTCAATGACCATGATATGTCATCAGAGATGAACGAAACATGAAAACAATGCGAATAGCAGTATGTTCTCTTTTGAGATTCCAGTTCTGTGTAGCAGTGTTTGTGTACGCTCTGGCCCTTTCTGTTGGGATTCAAGCAAATTGGCACTCGAACTCACCCTGCTGCAGCCATGTAAGTCTCAGACAAACTGGATCAACTGAGCTTGTACTAGATTCTGCCCAACCCAAAAAGCCTCATTCTCTTTTGAAAATGCTTGACGACCAGAGCCGTGCTAAAACACTGGTAAATTGATTAATTATGCTAATTCATCATGCTTTTCCCATCAAAATGCTTCTGAAACCCATTACCTTAATGGTGTGTAATCTGGAATTTTGTTGTCTTCCCTTTTTTTTTGCCAAGAATCATGTAATAATTTATTAAACTGGCATATCTGAGTCAACTGGGACAATGTCAAGATATTGACATTGTCACCCACACCACACCCACACACACACAGACCTCCTCGGGGTCCATGTAGCAGTAGTGGTGCAGGTACTGGTTGTACAGGGAGAAGCCTCCTGGGTAGCCCGAGCCTGCGGCGGCGCTGATACTGGGGCTCCCCTTGATGTTCTGACACATCATCAGCATGGGGTTGTACAGCATGCTCTGGGAGCTCTGGGACATGGGGTTCACCCCGATCACGAAGATGATGTCCATGATGCCCTTCAAGTAGACGTTTGGGAATAGGAAGACACAAGGGAAGGGTCATTTCATTACTATATATATATATACTGTATATATTTATATATGTACGTATATATGTATGTTTTTCTTATTATTCAGACCATTCCAATGCTTTCCAAAGTGATCCAGATTTTAGGTCTGAAAATGTTTGAGACACCTTTTTATTTTGAGAACTATTACCACAAATATTGTTTGAACCATAACAACATCTGCCCGTCAGTAGTAGACGTATATGCACTGCACCACTGGAAAATCATCTTTCACTCAAGGCTACGAAACATTAGGGAATGTCTGCTTTTGTTTATCGCGGCTGAACCTTTTAAGTACATTTTGTTCATCATAAATGTATCAAACATTTATAGCTTGATAGGTAAGCAAACACCTGTGACACCGTATGCACATTAGTTGACCCCAAAGGCTTTTAACATCCACATTGTTAAAAACGTTAATTGAACTGAAATACACAAGATAAAGGTCTAAAGGGGTGATATCAGGCTTTTTCAACTTTTCCATTTGCTTTTGACTGTTATATGCCGCATATATAAATCTAAGTCCAAGCCAGGGGGAGTACGCCCCTCAATAGGTGTGTGAAACTACTTGTATGCGCTCAAACTTTACTTCCGTAAAAGTGTGACGTCAGACTGTGCAGTGGGCCGTGCTGAAGTGCAGAACTCCCGCCTCCCGGCTACCCGCAATGTTACAACTTCTCGGGGAAGTGAACTTGCAGACACACGCGCAAAGTGTTCGACCAATCGCAACAGAGTGGACTACTCCAGTCTTTAAGCGACATGATACAAAACAGAACATTTTGAAAAGTGCTGAAATTGGTTTTGCAGAAATTAACTGTGAGAATTTTTTTTTACGTACAGACATGTAACCCTATTCTAGTAGTACCCCCAAATGCAATTATTAACCCTAAAAAAGCATGATATGGGATCTTTACCCATCATGCACCGAGGCAGACCCACCTGTAGTACGGCCAGGATGATGTCGCAGATGAACACGGCCAGGTAGAACCTGCAGCCCCGCGTGGCGCGCGACCGCGAGAAGCTGCCCACCAGGAAGCCCAGGGCCACCAGGAAGTTGATGGCTGCCATGGAGATCATGGCCGACTTGGCCGAGTACGGCGTCATGTAGTTATTGGCGTAGCCGTAGCTGCCGCCGTAGTACCCAGAGCCAACGCTGCTCACCGCCCCGCCCCCACCCATCCCCACGCCATAGCCGCCGCCGCCGCCGCCGTAGCCCAGGCCCTGCATGTCCCACACCAGGGTGGACGCCACGCAGGCGAAGATCACGAAGCACATAATCACCGTGGCGGCCTGGAAGGTCTTGACGAAGCCGGGCGGCGAGAACCAGCGGTGGAAGGCCTGGGGCCGGTAGTCCCCGCCCTGCTCGTCCATGTAGTAGGAGCCGGGGGGCGGCTGCGGGCCCTGGGGCCGCTGCTGGAAGGGGTGCAGGACATGCCCGCTGCGGGGGGAATGGACGCTCCGAGGGGGGTAGAGGCTGAGGGAAGCGCTGTATGGGGGGCTGTACACCGGTGGGCTGTCGTACTGCTGGGGCTCGTACATGATGGCCTGGTTGTCATGGATACGACGCCGGCCAGGGGATGGAGGAAGGAAAGGCCTGTTGGAGGAGGAGAAGAAGAAGAAGAAGAAGAAGAAGAAGAAGAAGAAGAAGAAGAAGAAGAAGAAGAAGAAGAAGAAGAAGAAGAAAAAGAAGAAGAAGAAGAACAAGAACAAGAACAAGAACAAGAACAAGAACAAGAACAACAATATTAGCTGGATTGGGATTATTTGATGGACGGAACCATAAATTGATGGATTTTTCAGAGATAGTTAGGTAGGTGGATGGATAAACAGAACTAGATTGCTGAAAAGGAGGACGGATAGAAAATTGTATATAAACAACAACAATAAAGCAATATCATCTATCATCTTCCTTGAGTGAGAACACAATGTGTTGATCATGCAAGTTTTTGTTGTGGATGACCTAAACCACCAGCTCTTTAGCATACAATCTCATTTAAATATGATGTTATGGACCCAGGATTCGGCAGAGGAGCTCTCACTGCAAGCCCTCCCCACCGCGGCCTGTCTGTCACTAACCCACACAGTCCTGCATAACTCAACCCAGCAGCCTTCAATAATTCAGACCAACAGCAGAGAAGAGGCGGCTGGGGTAGCCATGCGTGTTGTTGACTGCAATGTGAACCACTGCCATGTTCTTTGGACTGACTTTACCCGTGAGGGTCATCTGAGTGTCAGGTTGTTATAAGCAAAAGTAAGTTATAGCCGCAATGGCGCATCCACAGATAAAGCAAGCCATGCAAACTACTGTGAGGTGATCTAACGGTCACTATCACACAGATCATTCAGCATTAACTCCCCTGCCTGCTGGTGGTCCTGCTGCCACCTCTGCATCGAGACGTCCCGTTAACTCCAGACAGATAGTCCTAATATATAATATATAGGATATAATACACATCAATACGGTGGGGTGCAGATCAAGAGTTGGCGCTTCTTATTCGATTCTGGCAAAATTAAGCTGACTATTCATTTAAATTGCCCTTTTCCTCAAAACACGTCACATAATTTCCATAATATTTGTTAGTAGGACGATGATAATATAATAATAGACGAATAATATATAGGCCTTCTAGAAAATACTACGAACAGTTGTCAAGAACCACATAACACGAACCTACCAATAAGGTTAGTCCATGAAAACAGTCCATGGAAACTTCTACCGGCTGGAAATGAAAATCAATGGTCAATGTCACGTCCTCGTTAAATCGCCTTTTAAGTGATTAATTGATGTTTAGAGATGTTTTACTTCTTGAAAAGTAACGAGCGGTCTTCACGTTGGCCCGGTGCGATGCCCCGCGCCTGCGCAGGCGCGCAGAGGGACGACACCGGTCTCAGGTGAGAGAGCATTGTTTTTATTATCATGTTTTCATGAAGAAGACGAACCGGTAATATTTTCCCCGGGTTAACAGCACCACTTTATTTTTATAAAAAAAAAATCATGACGAAAACGAAGCAGTAATATTTAGCCCAGGTGAACATCTCCACTGAGTGTTACGTATGCTTGCAGGCCCCTAGACCGTGGCCATATTTCCAAAGGTCGACCGTTAAGCATGCAATCCCCACCCATGTCAAGCACGCGAATACCTGACAGCATCCAGTAGTGTGGGGAGCTAAAAATAACATGAGAAAGGATGAAGGATCGATAAAAGACATGAAGACATTTATTTATTGTTGTTATTGAAAGAAATGCTCTCAATTAAGCTTTTACCTAATTTCTTTTCCCTAAATTTCTCTGCTGAGATGAATAAAGTATATCTTATCTTATCTTATCTTATCTTATCTTATCTTATCTTATCTTATCTTATCTTACGCCAGTATCATGTAGGCTATAGCTAATGGTTGTTAACAGACCACATGTTTCTGGCTTAAAGCCGTGGACCATGGAAGCAAATGGAATTGTTCATATTGTAAATATTTATTACAAAAATACAAATTTCTTTGAAATTGTAACACCAAGAGAGATTATTCACATACTAATGACTAAGCAGTTGAAATAGCACAGCGCTGAGATTTTGGAATCAAACAATGCATTTGATTCTCTTTCCTTAAGTCATCTCGTCGTCATGCCACGGCTCTCCATGGTGTCGAAGGTTCGAATCCTGTTCTTGATGTGGCTCAGCTTGTCTTTCATGTACCTGTAGCGTTCCCTCTTCTCCAGGAAAGCAGGGTCCTGTAGAGAACACACACATTCCTGTCACACACATGTATTGCTGTTTTTCCTTGCATTTTGTTCTTTCTTTCCTCCATTCTTTCTTTCATTTATTCTTTCTTTGTATTCTTTTTTAATTCTTTCATCCTTTCTTCCTTTAATTTCTGCATTATTTCATGCAATCATTCATTCGATCATTCTTTCTTTCTTGATTTTCTTGTCTCTCTCTCTCTGCATATCCTCCTAGCCCACAGTGAGCCCATGTAAACTGCAGTCAGTAATGTGGATTTAAAGAAACCCCATTCGTCTCAAAGTGAGCAATATTATCCTCACCAGTGGACAACTTTATTTGAAAGAAAATATAACCTGGCTAAGAATTAAGAATTTAGATATTTGTTTGGTGTAATTTGCGTACATGAAGGAGTAGAGAGAGTGTATTGCTCACCTTCTTCTTCTCTTCATATGTGAGCAACATTCTTTGAATTCTCTCCTGTTCCTACGGGGTAGACAAAGGTGAGCAAACTGTTATACATGCAGCAACTTCATATTACATTTGCACAATGCTGTCATGTGTCTTTTATTTTGGTTGTCATTTCAGTAAACAGATATTTGAAGTAGCTGAAATGTCCCCCACAGCGATGCCTTCTCTCACGTCTCGTCTGCTGTTGTTCCTGAGGAGGCTGTCCATCATGTCGTCCAGCTCCTGAAACTTCTGCAAGGTGTTAGTGATGTCTCTGTGGAGGTCCTTGTACTCCAGGTACTGGTCGTTGAACACGGCCTTGTATCTCTCCCGCTCCTCAGCAGAGGTGATCTCCGGGTACGTCCTGGATACAACAAGGAATTACATTTTGCATGTCATTTTTAAATGCTCACAGAAGAGGTGGCTGAAGTCTTTAGAAGGCTGCATGCATTAGAAAACTGTCACTGATCAAAATAAAAAAGACCAAAATGCCAAATATAAAATGTAGGCATGATTTTAGATGAAAGAGTAGCAACACTTACATGACGTAGTCGGCCTTGATGTGAGTGCTGTAGTTCGGGGTGTTGTAGTCCTGTGAGTGTTGTTTCTTACTTGTGTAACCTTCATCATCTTTAAAGGAGATCTTCTTTGGTTTCTTTTTAGACATTGGGATGGTTTGAGGATGTTCTTCCTGCCATGAAATAAGATGTATGATCAGATCTGAGCAGTCTAGAAGCACCATTTAAGTGACTTTCATCAAAACTATAAACTATGAAAATAACATAATACAGAGTCACTCATGACATTTATATTAGCATTTCCTCAAAAAGTTTGTCAAAGTCTGTCAAAGTTGATAAAAAATGCTTAACCCAGTAATGCTAAATATTTGACAAAAAGTTCTGTATAGCCTACCCGTGGCACTATGTTACTAAGTCATATAAACCTGGTGGCAGGTATGACACACAGACCCAGAATAGCGTTCAAAGCCCCATGTGGTGATGCCCTCACTGCACTCTGCAGTCGTCTTCTATGACTCAGCTTCCTGTCTCTCACATGGTAGGCATCAGAGCCCAGGTTTTCAGATGAATCATAACATCTTCATAACACCATGACCATACAATTGATTGCGTACGCAGTGGTGTGTAGCCACAAGGCACAGTCCTTTTGTTGGTATTGGTTTTTTTGGGGTCGGATTGGTGAGTGGTTGAATTTTGTTGGTGAGGGATTATTCTTTGTGGCCAAGGTGTGTGTGTTTGGATGTTAAAGGAGACACATAACAGGCAATGGGGGGGGGGGGGGGGGGGGGATATCAAACCCTAACGTCCACAGTCTACCTCCCAACCACAACCTGTTCATTATTGTAATGTATCCAAAAAAGAAGAACCATAAATAATAACTATTTCAATACTGTTCTGCCTAAGCCCAGACGAGATAATATAGTATCCAACAAAACTCCATCAAAGTGCATCATAATAATCGGTAACACACACAAGGGTCATGGTTTCCCCAAGCAGTCAGGCTCTTGGAGGAATCCACTACCCCCAATCCAACCCCACGCACACTACAACAACAGATTATTTAAATACATATTTCTGCATTTTTGCACCACAATCAACCGTGGCTGGTACCACTACCACTTCTGCAACATATCTTTTAAATTTTTTATATATTTATATTTTTACTATCTTATTTATTACTTTATCTTTTAGTGTTGCTGCTATGTGACTGTTGAGGAACCCAGTCTAAGATTTTTACTCTTTTGTTCAATGAGATGTAATAAAAGTAACTCTGAATCTGGTTCCCAGCGGTTCACCTCCAGCCTGAAGCTCTCCAGCTCGCGCCGTGCGGCCTCGTGCCGCCACATCTTCAGCGCCACCATGAAGCCCACCAGGTACATCAGCATGACTATGAAGATGAAGGTGGTGCCCGCCATCTGCCCGCCATCCACCCGGCACAGGTTTGCCACGATGGGGTTGAGTCCCACCGTCATGTGGCAAAGCCCGCCGCGGTTTAGGTCGTTGACGTACACTATGCCGCCCGCCATGTAGAGCAGGAACAGTGCCACGTTGACCAGGGCCTCGGTCAGCGGCCACCAGGCTGAATCCAGCAGGATGGCGCGATAGTACATGGTCATGCCCAGCACCAGCAGGATCAGCGTCACCACCCAGGACAGGCCGGCCACGGCCAGGACGAAGGGGGTCATGGGCCCCCCGTAGGAGTACCCCGACAGACCTTGGCCATTGTTGTAGTAACCGTTGGTTATGCCGTAGGAGTTGTCCCACTCGCTGTCCTTCTGGATGTAGGCGATGACGCAGGCGATCACCATGCCCCCGAACAGCAGCTCCATGCCGGCCAGGAGCCTCAGCAGCCCGGGCCAGGACTTGAGGTAGGAGTACTTGAGCTTGTACAACTCCACCTTCTCTGCGTAGTATTCGGCCGGGTGGATGCTGGTGAGGATCGACTCCTCGCCGGCATACAGGTCCCTGTTGTCCCGCAGCAAGGGCTTGTAGGACCTCTGGCTGGAGGTGGCCAGAGAGCCGGCGCCCTTGTCCTCCTGGCCGTCCCAGAGCCTGCGCTCCATCAGGGGGCTCACGGGGGGGCTCACCCTGGTGCCGTCCGGAGGGATCTCTTCCCCCCCGGAGCTCACATCCTCATGCCCCTTAGTCCAACTCCTGAAAGATCTTCCCAGGGTCTTGGGAAGCAGGGATCTGAGTCTGTCTTTCATGTTTTTATCTGGAGTGCTGGATGTGTATTCAGAGGAGTCTGCAGGGTCGTCCTCAACCACGTCTGATAGGTGGTCCGGGATGGGCGTGTGTGAGACCCAAACGGGGGTAGGTGCATTGCCAGGCCTGGACGATGACTCAGCCATGTTCTCACGTTCTCCTTTCTTGAATCGCTGGCTCCAGCTTCTCATGCTGATTGTTGTTAGTCATAGCGGCCATTTTCCAAAAGGCCATTTTGTTTGACAAGGAAGAGATTAGTTGTTGGTGAGTGTGTAGAAATGATGACAACACTCATATTCAAATAAAAAAGATAAACATGTTGTTCTGTTAAGACCAATTCTAAATATGTGCATATAACGTTGACATATAAACAGGTTGATAGATGAAAACAAAAAGAATACAATTCGTTTGAATGTGGGCTAGACAAACAATCGCAATTTACAGATACCTCGATGTATCCCTTTACCTCGATGTAAGCTCTGATGACAATCTACCTTCTCTTAAATGACAACTCATCCATGTGCTTTTCTTTCTATATCCACCAAACCATTAGCAGCATATGGCTGTGTCTCCTCCGGCAGGAGAGGAACCCATTTATCACATGGTGCCGTGGGCCTCAGAGAGAGGATTTAGGCGCTCTGGTGGAGCTCTGAGCGTCTCTCTGAGCTCCTCGCTGACACAGCGCTAAGAAGGAAACGCTCACTAAATGACGCCTCACCAGGGCTACAGACCTCTCCACACTCCAGTTCAAGATTAGCACATTCCAGTAGAAATGAGGGTGGTACATTGAACCCTGATCAACAGAAAGATATAAATAGAATAAGTATAGAAGTAAAGTATAGAAATAAGGTAAACATAGAATGAGGTATTCAAAGAGGACTGTGAATACGTTGTTTGAACATTCATGTTACTTTTATTTGTTCAAACTGATTTTTATTCATCGTGTTACATTATGTTATCTTATTTCTACACATGGTGTTATTCTGTTGACAGCATTGAAACAAAATTAAAATAACATGACAGTAACACCACTCTTTCTGGTATTAGGCCTAGTATTGTTTCTTGTATTGTAGTTGTTGTTTTTGTTTACCTTGGTAGAGTAGAGCCCAGCCCCTGACTCTTTTCTGGTCCATGACAGCTGTAGAACTTGGGAGTGTGTGTGTTGGTGTGTGTGTGTCCTTGTCTGGGAGTGGACAGAGGCTGGTGTGTAAAATGGCTGCCCTCTGTACTGGACTAACACGCCCCACCGCCTCCTCTCAGGTGACTCACACGTGTTATTAAGCGCTCAGTTTGTGTGTGTGCCGGTTGGCTGGTGAGAGAGAGAGCGTGTATGCATGGTGTGTGTTTGTGTGTGTGTGTGTGTGTGTGTGTGTGTGTGTGTGTGTGTGTGTGTGTGTGTGTGTGTGTGTGTGTGCCTGGTGTGTGTGTGTGTCTCACATTCCATCATTGATAAGCGCCCAGTTCTGTACATGCAGGGCGACCCGGGAGAAGCATGTGAAAGCACTGACGGGGGAGATGGAGAAAAGGGGGGGAATTTATCTAATAACATGTCTTTATTTTACTACAGTTACTACAAAGCATCTTGGATTCATGGTTCATCATACTGGGCAGATGTAGCTGTTGAAAATGTTTTTTCTTTACTGGTTTCTGCATCTTGTGTCTAGTAGCCATGCTTATCATGGAAACCAAAATGTGCTCCATGATTAGCCTAAAATAAAATAGTGACTAAATTCAGATGAGTTCAGGTGTGTGGAATGTAAGTACACACCTGAATGTACCGGAATTCAAGTACTTCTGTGTCCCATAACCATTATTTATTTCAGAACAATCTGGTGAATAAATGGTATGAATCATTTTAAAAGTGTGCCACGAGAGGGCAGCAACCGCCAGTCTTTCTTGCTTTCAATCTCTCTCTCTCTCTCTCTCTCTCTCTCTCTCTCTCTCTCTCTCTCTCTCTCTCTCTCTCTCTCCTTTGTGTGTCTGTCTGTACAGTGTGTCTCCTTATTCCTTTCTCCTCTGGTCAGACTTCCCAGTAGGTTGTGTCTCTTTCTATTGCCAATGAGGCTATATTAGATTGTGTATTGGACATGCTTTCTGCTGCCTTAAGGCTTGCTACCTCATAAAACCTGATCATTAGTATTAAGCTTTTTTAGCCTGCATCGCAAAAAAAGGTTTAAGTGAAATGATCATGGCGGCCCCAATAAGAAACACATAACATGATAAAAAACACAATGTTGTGTACATCCTGGTGCAGTCCATCTCATTATGTTTCACCAAATCTTCTTATTAAGTACAGCAGTATTGTGTTTTTTGTAACAACATCTGTTGTACAATGATACATTCTGCCGCCAGTGTTTGCCTTTTTGGAGCATGCTCTCGGGATGATACATGTTTACGGTCTCATTAAAACCAAAGCCCCATTTGCAGCCGTGTCTGCCGGTTAATATGACATCACTCCAGCGCAGCGGTCTCCTTCGCGGCAGCAGCGGCTCCCGTCTCCATGAGGAGAGAGAGCTGAAGGGAAGGACATGTCTATTGACCCTTCCACCCCCGCACACACCACAAACACACACACACGCACGCACGCATGCATGCACACATACGCACGCACAAACACCCACACCCACTCACACATGCACACACACACCCACACACAAACCCACACACATACAGACCTACACACACGCACACGCACACACACACACACACACACACACACACACACACATACACACACACACTACACATGCACTCACACACGCACACACACCCACACCCACACACACATACTGTATATACACACACACACATGCATGCACACACACATGCATGCACACACGGGCACAAGCACACACGGTCACAAACACACAAAAAACACACACACACACACCTTCACATTTATAGTCAATACAAGCACAAGCCTCTTGCACACACTGCACTCTCACGCGCATATGCACACATTCACTTTGCACACACATTTGCATGCACATACACACACAGGCAGAGTACCACCTACTTGCTCAAGTGAATAGGGAATCTCACCAGTGGTCTCGCCCTGGAGCTGCCTGCCACCTCATCTGCTCTTTCTCTCTCTCTCTCTCTCTCTGTCTCTCTCTCTCTCTCTCTCTCTCTCTCTCTCTCTCTCTCTCTCTCTCTCTCTCTCTCTCTCTCTCTCTCTCTCTCTCTTTCTCTTTCTCAATCTTTACTCTGACGGCAACAACAACATCACCTCTGAAGGAAATATTGTATTACAGAATACAAGCATAGGCTAAAATATAGAGTGGATGGGAAATATTTGTAGGTATTTATTTGGGAGTATTATTTGGGAGTATGAATAAATAAATAGAAGATGCACTTTATTAGTGTGAAATTAGGCTGAAATTATAGGTCGTAATAAGAATTAAAAATAATTATGTGATTTGTGATTTTTATTTAATAAACAAATAGACATAAGAAATATAAATTGATAGATGATAAATAAGTTAAGTGCTAAACCTCTCGTCTTTAAGTAAATAGATTTCATATTGCAAATGTTTAGTCCAAATCTAAATGTAATTGTATTAATTTATTTTCTTATATACTCATTCATTATTATTATGCCATCTTTTATGGTCAATTCATGTTAAAAATATTTTATATTTCCTTTGTTGGAATGGTGGGTTTGATTTTCGGGGTAAATGCTCATGTGAAAGACATGCTGGTAGAAAAACGTTCACGGTAAAGGAAGAATGTCTTCAGTATGGTGACGACTGAGATGTGAAATGTGCTCCAGCCTGTCAGACGCATGTGATGAGCGATGAGGAGGAGGTGAAACATGGCCCCTGGATTCTGACATCTTCAGGATACGTGTTTAATGTGGGAGTCAAGGAATACTGAGGAAAAGATGCAAATTCACCTCACAAGGGTATAAACACACACACACACACACACACACACACACACAAACAAATACAAACACAAGCACACACAAACACGGAGAGGGTCACACACACACACACAAACACACACACACACACACACATACACACACACACACAAGCAAATACAAACACAAACACATGGAGAGGGACACACACAAGGTAGGGACACATACACAGACACACACATACACACATGGACACAAGGCCTGTCATATTGCAGGGAGCCATTAGAATGAGGATCTGTTCCTCCACAGCTAAATGAAGCATGGAGCTACGCTAGCCTCCACCAGACAAGCTCCTTTGTATCCCTTCACCCTGCTTGTGTCACACACAGACATGACAGAGCGAGAGAGGGGGGGCAGATTATAAGAATTATAATAATATAAAAATAAAAATATATGGAACATTGGAAAGATTCACACATTTACAAATCAGGGCTAATTGGCATGATACTTCACCCCTAACAGAGGAGGATCTGACCACCGTGATTGCCCTAAACTGGAATCCTTTACCAGGTAGCCTGGTAAACACAATCTGTAGGTCATTGACAAGGGATG
Source organism: Pollachius pollachius (assembly GCF_949987615.1). NCBI lineage: Eukaryota > Metazoa > Chordata > Actinopteri > Gadiformes > Gadidae > Pollachius > Pollachius pollachius. The sequence continues at coordinate 19,068,037 of NC_136947.1, read as the reverse complement.
CCACAGACCTAGCTACCAAAAGAAGACAGGATGTGCTCCTACTGCACACAAAACCAACGGGATACTGAGCTGCACTTCCTAACTTCCTGCCAGTCGTACCAACACATCAGGGAACACACCTATCCCATGGAGGACACAGATATGCGAGGACTTTGAAAATCCGCTAACAAACCAGAAGAAATACAACAATGTGTGATCACAGCAGCACAATTCAAGACCTGTTGTGGTGAGAGAAAGACCTCAAACACCTCCTCGACAGAATCCTCCTGCTACAGGATCAACAGCACATTTTTGTAATCATGAAAATTGATTATTTCGCTCTGTTCACAATATTTTCACCATTGCACATATCCTTCACACTGTAGATACCAAAGTATATTTAATTTATCTGTTTGTGGAAGATATTTTAGGCTGGATGTTTTGCATTCCACATTTGACTTCCTATATAATTCGTTTTTAATATTCAACTTTTTGATATGTATTAATATTCTGTATTTAAATTTTCATCAGTGGTCAGTGTTAGCAGAGAGGGAGAGAGCGAGAGAGAGAGAGAGAGAGAGAGAGAGAGAGAGAGAGAGCGAGAGAGAGAGTGAGAGAGAGAGAGAAAGAGAGAGAGAGAGATGCCAGAACAACAGCTAGAATGCCTCCTGATTGGCTGAACCGAGAAGGCCTCTCTCTCTCTTTCTCTCTCTCTCTCTCTCCCTCTCTCTCCTCCACCACCGCACCAATGCCCATTAGAAGAATAAGCTGAACAAAGATCAATATTCCTATTCTCTCAGATTTCCCCAAGTGTATGCCAAGCCACGTTACGAAATATAATGTTGTGTGTGTGTGTGTGTGTGTGTGTGTGTGTGTGTGTGTGTGTGTGTGTGTGTGTGTGTGTGTGTGTGTCTGGGTTGCATAAAGAAGCTGGTAGCTCTTAGCTTCCAGGTCAGACAGAAGGAAAAAGTGGACACCAGTAAAATTCAATGAATTACCTTCACTGTCTCGCCCCAATCACCCATAGAGGCCTCAGTCCCTCTGGGGTATTCTTAAACACCCTCACACCCAAACACACACCCACACACACACAGATGGTTGGTTCTTAATATGTGATTAAAATAGTTAGATAGTATAAATCAAAGTCTGGTAATATGTATACACTATACAGTAAAAAATAAATGTAATTATTTGATTTAATGCTTGGTGGAAAACCTCATTAAGTCAACCAAAACATGTTTTTTTTAATAATATTCATTTTACAATGAAAATAATTATCTTTTTGTAACATTAAATTTAAGACCACCTGAGTCCTAATCTGCTCCTTATAAACCGCAAAGGAATAAGAAGATTGAGGGCTTTGTGTACAAAAAAGGTTTGCTTTCATCATACATTCTCCATCACTAACTCCACCATCTGCCCCCCTCCCTCATCACCAACCAACACGTTGATGAGCTAAACACATTTCAGAAAATCAGTGACGGGCATATTTAAAGCCTTGCCTTGCATCCATACATGCATGAGTGTGTCTGGATTGCACAGAGAAATGGAACAGGGAGACATGGCTCCCTGTAGGGCATGGGGGCCCTGTGTCTTTGCCGGGCCCCTGATGTTTGGGGTTGTGTAGCAACAAGAACGAGGTGACTGACTGGGGGCCACTATGGAAAATCGACACTGCTGCCAGCTCCCTTAAGGCCAGGCTAGGGCTAATTACCTGAGCTCAGACATCGTTCACACACATGCACCAGTCCTTCATTATTCAAACATTAATTGGTAGTGTCCCGGTTGTGCCACCGTGTTCCTGTTGGTGTGTGCGTGTGTGCGTGCGGCCGCGTGTGTGAACAAGGTCAAACCACCCAGGTGTTTGTTGCTGTTTACATGAATAAATTCACTTCGATTTTCACCATCCTCATAGTTTTGAAAATTTCTGTAAATGTATTTTTAAAGAGGGGTAAAGTATTTGGATCCCAACCCAGTCCACTTGATGTTCAGCGAGTAAGCAAACTCCACATCTTTGGGAAGTTTCTACAGATTAGTGCAAACTGCCAGTGAGTGATATTAAGGACCTCTAGCCCATGGATGACTGAAAGCGAAGACAGTGAGCTAGAAAGAAAGGAGAGAGTGGTGCTCATAGCTGAAGATAGTCTTTAATGATTTGACCTTGGTGTCTCTCCTTGCTAGGACAAAAGTTAACCTGCAAAAATGAAGGAACAACATACAGTTTACAGAGAACATACCATGTTAAACCGATTCCCCATCCATTTAAAAGTAGATTTATTCCAGTGCTACTACATACATTATGTGGCAGTGTACACAGGACAATGATGCTTTTACATTTCTTTTTTTTCACGTTTCGGGGTTTGTCACTTTGTAATATTTTTTTTGTTTGTTTGGCAGAAGTACCTTCTGATGCTCTACGTTTCAAAGCCTACTTTTTTTTGGATAGTAAAAGATTCTCGGGTGCGTTTTTTATCTCGTATCTACTACCAACGTCATGAATGTCCCTCGCTTCACAATGGTCATGTAGTTGTTGTCGTTGTGTTGTTTTTATACATTTTATTAATTTTTTATTCATGTTTGTTTTTTTTCAAGAGGAAAAAAATATCAGGACACTATTGATATTTCCTTTTCTGGAATGGTGTTTGGGCAGTTCTTTGTTGGTGACGATAATGGAGGGATGGGAAAAAAAGTTCATTTGGAAAGAAAAGGAACCCAATCGGGCAGATAGGAAATGAAACCTGACTCATACCTCATTTAGTAGAAAAGAAGAATCTAGGACAAAACTCGTACCATCCCTCCACTAACGTGAGAGTGGTCATTTGTGGTATTTACTGCATATCTGCTCAACGCGGCGTCTCCCCACCTCACCCCCCGGTGGTCGGCCATTTGTCCCGCTTGTTCTGTGACATCAACAATGAGGTCATATTCACGGGACACTCGCTCTCTCGCTGCTCCACACTCCCAGGAGCTCAAATGGACATCTGTCTCATAATGAGCCACGGCTGTCTTCTTATGTGCTGCCTTCCCCTTTTTGTCCTCTCCCAGCTCTCTGTCTCCCCCTCTCTCCCCCCTTTGTCTCTTTCTCCCCTCTCTCTATTTATCAAATTGCTCCCTCTCTCTCATTCTCTCTATCTCTCTCTTTTGGGGCTCCCCCCTCTCTCTCTCTCTCTCCCCCACCCTCTCGACCTCCCATCCACCTAAGCGGCAGAGGTCCTCACCAGAGGCCTCAGAGGGAGCCTCTCCCTCAGTCCATTAGTGTATTGTATGGTCTCAGCTGGAGGTCATTCTACTGAGGAACCCATCATGCACTGGGTGTTAATGGTCACCTAATGATGACTGATGAGATACAACAGGGCCAACGTCCCTCCTGATGTAGCAGTAACAGAGATACCAGAGGAAGCATATCGCTATTTAACACCAGTCACGTGAGGGGACATTATCTGACCGAGACGCTCCCAGGTTCCCACACACTCGGCCCACCTGATGCACTGTCTGGGCGGAGGATTGGGATTGGAACCCCCTTCAGAGGAGAGAGGAGGTGGAGGTGAGATGGGGTTGGCAGGGAGGCTGTAAGAACGCATGCTTCATTTATTCAAGTTGAAAAGAGAAAGGAGGAGAAGAAAAGGCCAGGAAGAAAAAAGGAAATGAATAAAGACTCATGCTTGATTAGGCGCCATTCACCGCAAACTAAATACGTTGTTAAATTAAGAGCTCTCTTCGGCTGCCATGGAACCACTGGTATAGCGGTGGCGGTGGAAGTGGGCACTCCTCTCACTCTCCTTCACCTCCCTCACTCCTACTCTCTCTTCACTACTCCCCCACTGACTCACCAGGGCTGCCTGTGGCCGGCCAGAGGAACTGAGCTCCTATTTCTGTCCACCGGCTTTAGGGGCGAATGAAACATCTTCTCACATGTTTTTGTCTGTCTGGGGCGTGAGGGACTTAAGGGCTTTATTTCACTTTCTTTACTAAGATGCCTACCATATAAACTACTGTGACGACAGCATGCTTCACCCAATAATTCACCCATTTTGTCCTAATTTTGAACGAGCAACACACGTTGGATTTTAATGTTTTTTAAATTGATATTTGTTTGAATTTATCAAAACACTAGGTTGAGACGTTTACCATGCAGGTGGTTGGTTCATGTTTCAAGTATTTTTTCTTTATATATATTATCCATCATTTACCCTGTTCCTTGTTTAAAAAAAATATATACTAACATGGAGAACAGATTTGTGCCCTCCAATTCCATTTCAACGTGGATCGGCTAACTGTTGTCTCTCGTTCTCTCTGTTTGGCTCTTTATCGTTTCAGGGGAGATCTGAAGAGTAACTGGAGGCAACGGGAATCACAATAACACCTGTTAGCAACTTCCAGTTCTGGAATTTGTTCATTTGATCTCTATAGGAGACCACAAGCTGTTAAAAAACGTAGAAACCTGCTAAAATGACGACTTACTGTTTCTTACTGACTAAGTTCATCGTTGATCAATGAAACCACTTAGCTGAATATGGGGATTCAAGTTGAGGTCAGCCTTTCGCTAACCATTTGCCTGATATGACATTATGTGTCAATTTCACATGCTTCAAGTTACCACGATTAGGTTCATCAAAACTTAAAAACAAGAAACACATTGCATAAATAGCATTAACAAATAAAATGTTTTGAACCACGAATTAAGTATTTTTCAGCGAATTAGCCTTATACCTTGTGATCAATTTTGTTTCTAAAAAGAATAACAAAAAAAGCTATTGCACTCATGATCTTACATTAGTCAATGAATTAACTCGTCTACGGTCATTTAAAGTGGCAAATAGATGAGTTATTCTATCTTTATGTATCCAAAACAGCTACTAGAAATATCATTTCATATTCAGCCTCATTATTCTACAACCTTATTGTAGAACAAATTCATTTGGCGAAAGTAGTTGGTACACACGAGTCAATTGCTTATTTGGGCACCAAATGGAGGTTGTAGTCTTTCCCACAGTAAGCGGTGGAAGAACTACAGCGACATGTTTTACAACAGCATTCACAGAGACCTCGTACCTCCTGGAACAAGAACAACAAGTCATCATTTCAGCTAGCTTCACTCAGATCTTTTTTGGCCGATGGGTCCAATCCGCTCTAATGAAGGCTAACCACTAAAGAAGGAGAATGCTAAGGGGAGTGTGGTTTATTGAAGTCAAGCTCAGGCTCTCTAGAAATCCAAGTCATCTAATAAAAATAGAAAACAACAAAAAAAACTACGCAATAGCAGTTTAAAAGCCACAAAATCAAGCACAATAATAAAAAGAAACTGAATCAGAATGTAAATCATCAAGACTTCCAAATGTATTCAATTTGTTCCTGCCATGTCTGGTTTCCACAGAGACATGCAACAGAGGGGGGGGGGGGGGGATGGTTTAGCTCTCGGTTCGGTGCCTAGCGTCGCGTTTATCCCTTCAGGCCCTGCCACCATCTTAAGGCCAGTGGAAGCTCTGATTTGTGGTAGTTAAAAACGTAAACTTCATATTTATTTTGAAATAACTACGTGTAGTAAGTAGGTGTGCAGCATGGAGCTAGGAACTCACTCCTAAACTAAAACTACTAGTCGTCCATCTTTGTTTGTTTGTTTCCCTCGATTTTTCTGCCTTTGTCCTATCCTTTTTAATGTGTTAGTATCAATACAAAAAAAACAAAAAACAAAGAAAGTTTTTCATAAAACGTCTGGAGTCACTGTGTGTGTGTGTTTGTGATGGAGGCAATGCTATGCGATACATTAAGACATTTTTCATCGAGTTTTTGGAAAGGAATGTATCTGAAAAAGGAATGCAATGCTTGTATTCAGACTGTTAACATCGTAAAAAAGCTCTGAAATTAGTAATTAAATAACCCTCTACTATTTATACATTCAGGCACTGAAAAATCACATGTCAATATGTAACTAAAAAAGATAGTCGCTCTCAACTTTCCCTTGGTAAGAACAAGGAAACTGAAACCTTGAAGTTGGCAATTGTGTAAATTTTTCCTACTCAGTAGTAATGCCAGACTCATCCCACTTCAGCTCTCTCCATGTTCCGATGGGGAGCTCACCTCCTCCCCTGGCGTGGCACGCCGGCCTCTCGCTCTCTTCCCGGCCGCCACCTCGGCCTGCGGCACGGGTTCGAATCCGTTGCGACGCGTGGTCCTTCTTCAAATGGAACATCAGGTGTTTCCATCGTAACCTCCCTACCCCCTTCTAGCCAAATAAGCAGATGGACGGACGGAGGGACAGACGGATGCAGTGGTCCTCTATCCTTCCCTGGACAAGGGTGGGGGGCCAGATGGGGCCGAGACGCTCTCTCCCTCCCTCTCCTCAGACCAGACTCCAGGGAGGGCTCTCGGGTGTGACAGCCAGCTCTCACCCCAGCGACCCTGCACTCACACTCAGTCTTCTGTAACTATACAAGGGCTTTTACAAAAAAGCTAACTTGGACAGCCATACAATGGCTAAAACATAAACCATATCTCTACTTTATCTCGGTTTGTCAAAGTTGTCAAAGTCATTTTCGTAAGCTTCTGTATTTTTTGTTTCTTCGTTTTTTTCAATGTTGTGTTTTTTGTTGCGTCTGTGTACGTGTAGGTGATTCTGTGTTTGTTTGGAGTTGTTGTGTGCTGTGCTGTGTGTGTGTGTGTGTGCATGTGTGTGTGCTTAGGCATTTATTTGTGTGTGTGTGTGTGCATGCTTGCGCGCGTGATCTTAAATTAAGTCTTTCCTTGTTTGTTAGCTCAGATGTGCCGAGACCCAGAACAAGCAGCACAACCAGCAGAACCAGCACAACCAGCAGACCCAGCAGACTCCGGGAGGGAGATCTGTAGAGGAGGGCTGGGAGGAGAGAATCCCATCCAGAGTCCAGGATCCAGGGTCAAGGGTCAGGGGTCGTTTCCATAAGGATCCATCACTCACAGGGCCAGAGCGGAGGAGTGTTGGACAAGGGGCGGGGTCGGGGGGGTGCGGTGCTGTGGCGGAGGAGGTGGTGGGCGCTGGCCGAGGCGTGGCCGGTGTTATCCGCTGTCGGAGGAGGTGTGCGGGGCGGTGGAGGGCGAGCGCCGCCGCCGCGCCGTCGACGTCCACGACCGCTCGGACCGCTCGGAGCGCTCGGAGCCTAGCGAGGCGGGCCGGAAGCGGTGCACGAAGCCGTCCAGGAAGTCCTGCTGCTGCTGGGTTATGGCTTGGGAGATGAGGCAGGGCAGCGCCTGCAGGCTGCCCGTCACCGTGTCCAGCTTGTCCTCCAGCGTGCCGATGCGCTTGTCCAGCTCCTCGCTGCGCTCCTGCAGCTCCGACACCAGGTCGTACATCACGTTCTGGGTCTGCGGGGGGGGGCAGGGGTCAGGGAGAACAGGTGGGGTGAGGAAGGATACCCTTTGAATGACTCGTCGACAAAGGTTAAGCGGTCAATGAAATGTGTGCATTCCCCTCTGATGTATACATTGAAGCCCAGGTCAAAATATGAACACTCATCAATCACACTTAAAACAAATGCTCCTATAACGCTAGCCCTCGTTCACTGAGGCTGCTAGCTTACTGTACGGATAAAATGCACATAGGCTTGAGACCCCTGCTCATGAGCAGGCTAATCCAACCATCAGAATGATCACCAACTAAACAGGGAGCACCTGTTTGGTTGGTGATCACATTACATGAACACAATTAGAAATTCCCCTGAAACCCTTTTTGTTCTCATTCCTAGAGTTTCATGTATAACCTCTCAAAATATTTTTGTTTTTATATGTCAAAGCAGGCTAAATTGTAAATCATCCTGCATGTACCGCCCTGCTCAAAACAACACCTGTGGAAGTTGGTTTGACTCCCAGCCCAAAGGTTGTGGGTTCAAAGCCCCTATGTCCACAGTGTACCAGTAGGGGCCTTGGAATGAGACGTTTCACACTTCCTTCATGGTGCTGAACGACTGTTTCTGAATTGATCTGTCAATGTATCTTGATAAAAACATCTCAACGTCAACACTGAGATTGTGACTATCCAGTCCCACTGAAAAGGCCTACATATCTAGTAGAGAACAATGGAATAAAACAGATAACCCTTCTAGAGACCAACCCATGAAAGTGTGTCTCCAGTTGAACCACAGTAGAGTGTAAATAGAGTCGACCGGACTAGCAAGCAGGCAAATAAATAAATAAACACACATTGAAGTCCACCGCTCAAAAAAAAACTCTAAAAAGTCCACAACTGGAGAGCAAATGCCATCCACATCAAATGAACCTCAATCCTTTGAACTCTGTTTGTTGGGCAGCTCTAATAGGCTCCGATGGCCCCTGTGGAAGCACAGGGGGCCGCAGTAACAACATGCTGATAGCACTGGACTCAGATAACGGGTGTATTGTCTCGTATCAAAAGTAGGTTAAATAGCTCTGACAGGATTTTCAAAATATAGACCAAGATGTAGTGTACTCAGATTGTGTGTTTGTATTCAAAAGTTTATGAGTGGTAGTCAAGGGAATAGTAGGAGTAAGTGCATTGTAACAAGATGCAAAAGGTACAATATAGAAATTGTTGCTTCGGATAGGTAGATTGTCATTCAAGATAATGAGTAACAGAGCGATGCACTTTCTCTGAAGCTATTTCTCTAAGCTTGACAATGAGTATAGCTATGTACGATGAGTCGCCTTAGCCTTCATTTTGCAAGTGTATCATTTGAGTTTGGGTTTTGAATCTACTGGCAGTGAAAATGTGCTTTACAAATAAAGTATGAACCGCATTATCCAAGCCACTTTCTTCAAGCGCTGATCTAACTACTCACTTCTAACTCACTTTTCTTGCCTTATTTTGCCATGAACGTGGCAATATGACTGCATGTATCCATGGTAAACTCTGCTCGCCAGTGTAGATAGAGAACCGAAGGTTCTCAAGAGGAGCTCTTACCTTGGCCAGGTCCACCAAGGTGTTGGCCTGGTCGTTCAGTTTCCTCTGCTCCATCTTCACGCTGCGCAGTCTGGTGGGTGGGGGAGGGATGGGAGGCGTAGGGTGGAGGAGGAGGAGGAGGAGAGAGGATGTTGAAGGGCAGAGAGGAGGAGGTGAGAAGAGGGAGGGGGGCATTAAAGAATGGGGTAGTTTGAAGGGAGGCAGGGAGGGAAGGACAGAAGGAGGGTGGGAGGGAGGGAGGAGGGAGAAGGGAGGGAGGAGGGAGAGTGTAGAGGGAGTATTGAGGAGGAGGTGAGGAAGGGGATGGGGAAATGGGGGGAGGTACGAGGAGGTAGCGTGGAGGTTATAGGATTTTATGAAAGGGGGGGAAGGAGCAAAATAGGGAGGAAAAACAACATATTTTATCAGAAGAGAGAGAGAGAGACTTACATTAAGAGAGAGAAATAGAGAGAGAGAGAGAGAGAGAGAGAGAGAGAAAGAGGGAGAGAGGGAGAGATAGAGAAAGAGGGAGAGAGGGAGAGATAGAGACAGAGAGAGAGAGAGAGAGAGAGAGAGAGAGAGAGAGAGAGAGAGAGAGAGAAAGAGAGAGAGAGCAGCCTGCATGCATAATACATTTTTGATATAAAAATATAAACACACACATTCCCAGTCTTGGTCAAAGCAATTCCAACCAAAACATGCAAAAAACTATGGAAGCATACTATGGTCATTCGGAAAGAAAGTCAGTTTTGGATTCCTCCAATTTCACTGACAGCGTCTGTAGATATTTACTTGTGGTTTGCTAGAGAACGTTTCATCAAGACAGGTCCGGCCAGATAAAATAAAATAATTAATAACCCCTTTTTTTTACAGAAAGGTTTTCACTCCAGAAGAATATGATATGCTTCCATACAAAGAAATCTGAGATAAACAAGAAAATCAACACACAACCAACCCATCCACCCACCCCTTATGAAAGAAAAGTAGACATTTCCAAAATAAAATGAAAACATCATGCTCCTGGAGAGCTGCACACAACTTAGTGAGAGGCCATGAGGTTTGCAGTCCAAAATAATCATTCAGAAAGCGTGCAGTGTCTGTGAGTGACTCTCTGCACTAGCAATGAAATGTGTATGTCTGTGTGCGTCCATAAGTGTGTTTCCAGGTGACGATATGCATGTGCGTATGGATATGAATGTCACACATAAATGATGAGGGCCGTAGCCGTGATGCACATGGATCGATGGCTGCAACATATGACATGGATTTCAAATGACCCCTTGCTGGAGTGTTTTGCTATTGTCTCCTTAATGAGGTGTCCTATAGCGTCTCAGTGGAAACCCTGTCATTGTTAACGAGGGGCGTTGCGACAGGCAGTTGCTGGGGCCGTGAAGAAAGGGGGGAACAGTCTCCCCTCTTTGGCAAATAATGTAAGGAGAAGACATCCAAGGGCATTCATTCATGTGGAAATCAGCCTCAAATCAGCCAGCGCAGGGACTATCTTGCTGATGGACCTTTGTTTGTGTGAAAACCAATTTTTTCCTCTTATTTCCCTGGCACATGTCGCTATTGATGTGGCTTTATGTATTTTGTATTATAGCTTTTGGACAGGGGGGTGGGGGGGGGGGGGGTTAGGCGGTGGGCTTCATGTTTATTTGCAGCCTTTTATTATACTTGAGGGTACGTTTGAGGTGATCTTCTACAAATGATCTGTGTTGACTTCTGTGTTGGGGTCATGCTGTGTCATGTGACAGAAGTCATGTGACACGTGAAGCTGACCAATTTCGACTGTGAATACAACACTGGATGGCTCACGCGCAGGAAACATGGTTTAGTGGAAGAAAACAAACGTTAACACACATACACAGCATCCAATAAACAAAACAAATGTCAAACAGTGATGTTGAAAACCTTCATGAACATGTAGATACAGTGGGGTGATTACAGTGTCTGTGTGCGTGTGCATGGGAGTGTGTGCGAGTATTCGTGTGCGTGGGTGTGTGTGCGTTTGATGTGTCATCAACAACACACAATCACCGGGGGTGGTTGAGGATGAGCTCTGTGGCTGCAGCGTTAATATAGCTCCACAAACAGCTATATTAAACATGGACGCGGTCGCTACGGCAACGGCACAACTTCATTCATCGGCCAATGGAGGATGGTACCGCCGGGCCTGAGTCGGTCCGTGGAGGAGGCCCCTCTCTCTCTCTCTCTCTCTCTGTCTTTCTCTCTCTCTCTCACACACACACACACACACACACACACACACACACACACAACAGTCCCCCCACACACCACCAAACACCAGGCGTCGGTGTTGAAAAAAATATATGTTGATGCAAACGTTTTTTTCGCTGTGTCATTCCATTCAAGGGATGGGGGGGGGAGGGGTGGGTGGGGCAGGGTCAGGGGTCTGGAGGGGAGGTAGCCGGATGTTGGATGGTGGGGGGGGGAGGGGTGTGGTTGGGGGGGAGAGGGAGATGGCACACTGAAGTCAAAGCCAAAATATAACCGAGAATGGAACATACATCAATCAACCAATAAGCGTCCAGCATTTCTTTATAACAAATGCCGTGGTTGGTTTGCTGTTGGGGCTGTTGTTGTTGTTTTTGTTGTTGTTGTTTGCTTGTTTCATGCATGTCAAACGCAGACGTGGAGAGAGGAGGAGGAGAGAGGGGGCCGGGGGCGGGGGGAGCAGGAGGTGGATGGTTGTGAAGACAGAAGGAGAGTAGGAGACATAGAAGACTTACTTCTGAGCTCTGCGGTGATAGAGCAGAACAAAGACACAAAACACAGAGTTTTAACCCCACGACACTCACGACACGAGAGAAACCGTTACACCTCTCACTGGAAGCACGGGGGAGGGAGGGGGAGGGAGAGGGGAGGGCGGAGGAGCAGAGGTCAGAGAGTTCGGGGCGGGGAGGGAGGGTTTGGTCAGGGGTAGGGGGGTCGGATAGGAAGGACTGCTACAGGACATTGTCATAAAACATTATTGTTGAGGCTGAGTCAAGCGCGTGCCACTCTGCATGTGTGTGTGTGTGTGTGTGTGTGTGTGTGTGTGTGTGTGTGTGTGTGTGTGTGTGTGTGTGTGTGTGTGTGTGTGTGTGAGTGAGGGGGGGGTTGGTGGGGAGGGGGGTGTCGATGCAACAGAAACAGAGAGGATAATGAGAGGAGATTTTCAGAATTGTAATAATAATGTTTTTGCTTGTTTGCATGTGTAGCTTTGTGTGTGTGTGTGTGTGTGTGTGTGTATGCATGTGTGTGTGTGTAGCTGTGTGTGTGTGTGTGTGTGTGTGTGTGTGTGTGTGTGTGTATGAATTTAACATAGAGCATAAAGAGTAGCGCAGTCAGAAGACATTGGCACGCTACGGGAACACACAGTCTTAAAGGACTAGGGGCAATGCTAGCCCATAATAACATCAGTGTTTACACATTTACGTCGCATTGTGTTACAGTAGTATTTGAGTGCATGAACAAATATAAAACGTAAACACCTCTTTACAATTGTATGTATATGTATGAGTACAGTGGTGATGGGAAGGTTTCCTGGGAAAGAGGAGAAGAGGGCGGTTTGACTTTTATACTAAGGCTTATTTTGTGATCTTATTTTGTATGTGGGGTGTCATTCATATGTTCCAGGACAGTGACAGGACTTAATATGTACATCTCGCCATGGATACCTGGATGCAGTTGCAGTTTTTTGTCAGAGAAACCTTCAACATAAAGCAATGGTCATTTCTGCTCATTGCTAATTTAGCGTTATTTCATTCAAATGTTTAAACGTTTCAAGAAATTCTGAAATAGTGATGATCAATGTTATGTTAGTTCACAATAAAATGTCTTTAAAATCCGAAACCTTTAAGGGAAACAGGGGTTACACTCAGCACAATACTTTTAACACAAAGTCGGAAATCACTGTATCCAATAATCTATGGTGTGGATGTAAACACTATCCATATCGTTTATTTTCTTATCTTCTAATCTAAGAAACATTGTATTGCAGATAACTAATGCAGATTGCAGTATGTCACATATATTATTTCTAATTCAGTTCATATGCTATATCAATATCAATAATAGTTGCTTGTGGTACATCAGGAAACCTGCGCATAGTCGTACTTACTGGTGAATGGCTTGTAGAAACTTGCGCTGGTGTTTCCGCACCTTGGCGTGATCTATTTTCTTAACCAACTTTGTGTGTTTGTAAATGAGCCATGTTTCCCTGAGTACATTGGCAGCTGTGTTCTTTACCTGTGGAAAGGGGAGTCAGAGACATGGTAGTTAGCAGTCACCTTCTCAGGGAACCAAAACACATAATTACGATAAAAAAAAACGATAGGGATTGATAAACTGGTTGCACAAAGACTTCTGTGACCATTGTTTGTTTTAAAACATACTCCATCACCGAGAATTTGGCACTGGTGCATTTCACAGCTATAAAATCAGTTTGGTGATAAGTGGTATAAAAGTGAAGGTCATCGGCGTACCATCGCACAATGACAACAACACACAGGGCTTGTTCTCACCCATTGAGTGAAATGAAAGGTACTCACTCGTTTGCAAAGTTGTGTGTCCATCATGAAGTTGTGGACATGCTTCTCAGCCTTGGTCAGCTCTAGCTTTCTGGCTACCACGGCGACCACAAGTGCAGTGCACCCTGCACCCTTTTGGACAAAGCAAATTATACGTTTAGGCGAACACTATTTTCTGAATTCCCTTAGGAAGTCAAGGTGAAGCAATGATTACGATGTTTGCAGTGTTTTTTTCACGTGTTAACATTATTTATGTTTGTAGTTAACAATCTGTAGCGCAGGGGTTCTTCAACTTTTTCATCTTCGGAACCTAAAGATAAATGCCATATGACCCAATCGTGCATTGAGAGGGCTCTGGGCACAGACTCTGAATTGTCCCGCTTCTCTGAGTGTTCTGTGCAGCATTGTCAGGATGTAAGCCACCATGTGACCCATTTTTGGTACACGGCTGACTAATAGTTTAAGAAATGCTGCCCGACTATATCAGCTCACCACTTTAATGTAATCAGAAGCATAGGTATGGCTGCGCTCCAACAACACACCAGCACAGCACAGTAAACTAACAGCAGCTGTAAATGGTACCTACCATGATCCCTGTAAGAAGACACACTCCCTTCCCACAGTACGTGTGAGGTACCATGTCTCCGTAGCCAATAGACAGGAAGGTAATGGAGATCAGCCACATGGCTCCCAGGAAGTTACTGGTCACGTCCTGTTTGTCATGATACCTGCGGAGGATGAGGACGATGATGAAGATGATGATGATGATGAAGATAAGAAGAGGAAGAAAAAGAAGCAGAGGACACCCAGTCAGTAAGAGGACACCAGCGTGGATACCTGAGCATGCTGGGGGATGGAGTGTAAGGAGAGGGGGGAGAGTGGTGGCTTGGACATGGTGCTGGATGTGTGTCTGTGTGTGTGTGTGTGTGTGTGTGTGTGTGTGTGTGTGTGTGTGTGTGTGTGTTTGTATGTGTGTATGTGTGTGCATGTGTGTTTGTGTGTATGTGTTTGGGTGTGTTTGTATGTATGTGTTTGTGTGTGTGTTGGTGTGTGTGTATGTGTGTGTGTATGTGTTGGCTTGAACAGTTTTATACTCAATGGCTTTCCAAATCATGCTATTGAAACATTCCAATGTTATTTAGCCATTAAGTCGTCGGTTTGTTTCCTCCGGTACGATTGGTATGTATAAGCTGTTATGAATCCGTTTTGAGTTGCAATCGGTATGTATAAAAGCTGTAAGAAAGCAAAATGCTTACAACAAAAATGTTGCTGTTTTTTCCGTTGCAAAGACAATATGATTCTGCGCGATATCTGCGTGTGTGTGTCGCGTCATTGTAAACACAGAGAGATGGTGATGCTAAGGACATTCAGAAATGAGTGTGAACAAATCATTTTCTCTTGATTTTTCGTGGCCATTAAAGTGAAGCATGAACAACATTACAACATGAGTTGTGCAGAATAAGTGACTGATAAAAAAGTGTTGCATGCCAAACTTGATTTGATCGTGACAATGAATGTAAAAAATATAATAACATGTTGGGCTATTGCACAACTAAATAGTATAAAAAAATTAGGCGCATCCATCACAAATTTGGCCACAAATCTCCTGTCTCCAAATTAGTTTACACTTTGCATGAAAAAAACAAAAAGGTTTGGCAATGTGAATCACCACCTCAAACATGTATGCTGAAATTAGCAGACAGCCATGCTTGATAATTTTGTCTGTATTACACCACACACTGCATGTCAATATGTTTCTGTTGAAAGCTAAGGAAAAAAGACAACAGTGATGGTGTTGACATTACCATACCTTTTCATCATAACAGAGACAAGCCTGTCTTGGCCGCCCTCCCTCATCACTTTCTCTATAGTTTGATGGTGCGCTGTCTAGGAGGAGAGCTCATATCACTTGATTCCACAGTTTAAATTCACCATTCAAGCAATAGGAGACAACATCTTCAGGATCTATATTGTGACAAAAAATGATAAATCTAGTCAAAGGCCAGTCTCAGTCTCAGGCCAGTCAATATGAACTAGTCCAATCGGAATTTTAGCATGATTTAAGAAACCAGCCGTTTCCCAGTAAACAAAACTACACAAAGTGTAGAGCAAATCGATAATTAGTGGAGCCATGGTTTGGATTACCCGCGGCCAGAGCAAAATGTTTTTTCTTTCCACAAATAAAATAAAACAAAAGCGAATCCTAATATTTTTTTTGTTGTCAAGATGCCCACTCCTCATTCTCCTCCAAGACATTGCTGTTATCAAATGTCCTACTGTAAGCCTCAACGGCCCTCGGCAGCTGAAAGTAACACTGACCCTCAGGGTTCAGCTCATGCTCAGAGCGACGGTGGATTGACTGTTGTGCTCCCTGTTTGTGTTGGATTGATCCACATTTAGACTGAAACAATAACAAAAAGGAGAGTGCGCTTCTGTGAGGTCAAGCCACTACGACGGCATGCAGAGAAAAGCAACCGCAACAATACCATGCAGGAGTAAAGATAAGGAGATGTCCGCTCCCTGCATGCTGTAAGGCCAGTATATTGAGAGCCAGGGAGACGAGGACGGGGGGATGGGGGGGGGGGGGGGAGACTAGGGAATGAAAGCTAAAATCAAACACATCAAACTATCCCAGAGCTGAATACAAGCTGTGACTCTCCTCATCGAAAAAGGGAGGGGGGGGGGGGGGGGGTTATTTTGCAAACATTTAGGTTGGCTTGGGTAATGTCGTAAGAGACACTTATTGGATTTGACACCCTTGTCTCTTCTACCTGCATCACATCATCAGCTGCCTTTTGATTGGCTGCCTTGGGGGGCTGTTGGGGTGGGGGGGGCATGGCTAGAGGGACTGGCTAAATATCACCTTGCTAAATATTGTAATTACAAGTGAATAATATGGTAATTTGATTGAGTGTGTCATCATGTCAGGTAGAGCAGTGAGTCATGGCAGAGTGCTCCACTGTGTCCCTACAGTAATGGGAGCTGCACAAATCTTAGAGGACACACAACCTTCTGAGGGCCAAAGGCCTTGGCCTATGAGCAAAATATATTTTTATTTACAATGAATCATTTTAGAGATGTAGGAGGATAAGGCAGCTACTTTCATTCCAAACAAATCCCAAATGACATCTCTGGAGAAGAAAAGGAAGGGAAGCGGGTCTCTGGTGGAGCGGGATAGGGGTGAAGTGAGTGAACATAGGGGAACTGATGGATTGTATTTTAGAGCTCTCAATATACTGTGTCAAGTTTTGGAATAGCATGGAAAAGAGCTGGCACCACTTTGACCCTAAGACAGGAGGGCTTCAGGCTCATTTACACCGTTGTCTCCCAGCCCTTGAATTTTCCCTGTGACTTTTTCCGTCGTGACGTCTCTCACAAAGTTACGAAAAAGTTACGACTTTTTGTCAAACCTCGCCAAAAAACGCGATCCTACGAGCTTTACAGATATCTCTTCTAAAAAACGCAAAAAATGCTAAAACTCAAAACACCAAGGACATACTACATAAAATCTTTAATGGTATACGCATGGACTTGTATCTTCCGAAGCGTTATGGGTAAAAGAATACCTGATGCACCTTGAATGAATGAGCAATCTGAATGAACATGTGGTAAAAAACAAAATGCCAATAAAACAAATGAGTGTCCATCTTACACACAGTGTTATCAGTTTTGTTATGCATAGTAATGACATAACACACATACTACCCTCACACACACACACACACATACACACAAACATACTCTTGCATACACATACACACACTCAAACATAAAAAATGAAAACAGAATATCTAATTTTGACTATGCCCAGATAATAACACTATATCCATAGATGCTCTTGTTTGTCTCTAGAAAGCTGCGCCCATAATTTGTACTCAATAGTATAGGATGATTGAAGTTAAATTTTTTATTTTATTTACCGTTAAATGCTATGAATATAATAAATATTATTATTAATAATGACAATTTTATTATTATTACAATTTTTATCGGTATGGTTCACACTTTTGGAATGAGGTTCATATGTCATTACTCTGACTTTGGGGACAATAACAACATAATGTAAAGAGCTGTAGTTGTTTTTCTGATGTGTCTCACCTGAACAAAAACTGATTAGCATTATAAAGATTACTGATGAGCATTTGATCTGTCGAGTTGAATCAATTCGTTGGGATGTTTGGGGGACAGATATGTTCATGGTCTGAGGAGAGTGTTCAAACACATACTCAAATAGGACTCAAACTGGTGATGATGACCTAATTCAAAAGAAAAGTGAACCTTGATGAATTTGAACAGTGAAACCAAAACACATAGGAAGCGGTGGCAGCAGTACCGCACCACTCTGAGGGGTTAAAGCACTTCTTTATGTTGCGGTTCTTTATGTTGTTACTAACATAAAGAGGCATACACATTTCCCCAGCAAGAGACGCCCATGTCAACCACAAACATCAGCTCAAACCGTGAACAACCTGAATGCATAACCAAGATTGGAGTAGGATCTCTGAATGGTGATTTACTCACAGTTTGGTTTCATACACATAACCTATGAGCAGCTCTCTGCTTAGCTAAACCTCTTGCAAGTTTAGTTTCATGATAATTGCATATTACCTGAGAAATGTATCATTCTTAAATACAAACTGATTGGACAAAGCATCTGAAATGGATGGATGTCCTTGGCCAGTTATGTTTTTAACATCCCCAGGAACAAAAACAATGTTCTCGGGCAAGCTTTCTAAACTCTCTGATGGGTAACAACAACTATTCACTTCAGAGCTAATTTGCCATCATTACAAATGCCCCATCCTGGCTTCAGTGGTATTCGATACAACACCAAAAGGATTCAGGTGATTTTATAGGATGCATACTTTGGGGGGATAGTCTCCTGGTATGGCTGTTGGACCCCCAGGTAAGTGTCAGCCCCCTATGTCTGTAGTCTCCTTGTAGGCCTCCTGAGCTGATCTCTAGCCCCTGCCAGCTCTGTGTCCCTAACCTATATCCATAAGCGACTTCTCAGTATATCTAGAGCGTCTTTATGGAGATTAATGGCACCGTGTGGTCAGGTTTCAAGTGCATGTAATGGGCTGGTTGATCTGTTTCCCAACTGCTCTCTTTGGGGTTGTTACCATCATTCCAAAATCCATAATCTCTTAAGGAATGAAAATCGATCAAACACAGCAAAGATTTGTAGACCAAACCTCCATGTTTTTTCAAAGCCAGAGTCATAATTCTCTCCTATGTTTCTGTTTGGTCCTTCCAGCTGGTGCTCCGGGGGTTCAGCCCCGCGGCGGGCCCCAGCGTGTCACCATTTCAGCCCCATGGTGGCTGTTGGTGCTGGGGATCAGAGCTCAAGGGGAAGAGGGGCTCTGTGGTCGGGGGCCCGCGGGGCTGTTTAATCGGCGGGCAGGTGATGAAACAAACACACAGACATCACACATTCATCGCTCAATCTTGATAAGGATCTGATGCAATGCAGCGGGGGGGGCGGGGGAATTTGCTACACCCCCACCCCCACCACCTTCCCACCCCAAATAAAAGCCAAAGAGCGTCAGTCACAATGCCTCCAGCCGTAGGTCGTCTCAGGTCACCTTGAGAGGCAGTTTGTGTCCCTGTTTGTGTATCACATTGTGTGTCCCTATTTGTGTGTTGCTGTGTGTGTGTCATTGTTTGTATCACTGTGTGCGTCCCTGTGTGTGCATCGCTGTGTATGTGTCCCTGTGTGTGTGTCCCTGTGTGTTTCCCTGTGTGTGTGTGTACCTGTGTGTGTGTGTGTGTGTGTGTGTGTGGCTGTGAGTGTCTCTGTGTGTTTGTGTCGCTGTCCAGTCAAAGTGAAAGAGGAGGATTAGAAGGACGCTAGATCAAGTGAGGTGAAAAAAAGTGTACATGGGGACAGGGATAGGTGTGTGCAGGCTAGTGTGTGTGTGTGTGTGTGTAAGACTGGATCAGGGGTTCAATTAGGGCTACATGGGAAGGCCTGCTCTGGTGGTAGATGCAAAGGATTGGTTAAGATTTGGCTGAAAGGGTGGTTGGGGAAGAGAGAGAGAGAGAGAGAGAGAGAGAGAGAGAGAGAGAGAGAGAGAGAGAGAGAGAAGAGAAGGAGAGAGGAATCTGAGCTTAGTTATTTGACATAAGCAGAGGTGAGTTAGTGCTGAAGATGCAGGCTCAGATTATGAGAGAGAAGAGTGGGGGTTAAGGAAGAGGGGGGAGAGGTGGATTGAGGAGGGGTTATATGGTTGGTTTATGAACTCTATCTACTATGACCATTCCCGCAAAACATCCTCCTACATCCATCCCCCCTTTCCCAGGTCCCGGGTCTTTCATTCCCCCCAAGTAGGCTTGGTTTTCCAGATGGACTCAATGCATGTCCAATCTCACAGCAACCCGACAAGCGCCATGATTTGCTCAAGGGCACCGATGGAGGTGTGTTGGTGGTGCATGTGATGGTAGATGAAAAAGGGTGGGAGAAAAATATCAGAATATACAACAACACATGCGCACACACACAAGGGCACACACACACACAAACACACACACACACACACACACACACACACACACACACACACACACACAGCACTTTGGATCAATATAGCGCCTCTTTGTTTTTCTGGTTATTTTTTCCACGTTTCTCAAGCATCTGCAGCTCGTTGTGTGGTGATGAGGTTGTGAGGTAAACATGGGAACAGCCATGCTGTTTCTGTGTTCAGCAGAGCAGAGGGGGAATGAAGAGGAAATGAAAAGATCCCCAGAAGAAGGCGAGACAACCTCCACAGACAGAAGAGACCAGAGGAGGAGAGAGAGAGACAAGAGACCAGAGGAGGAGAGAGAGAGAAGAGACCAGAGGAGGAGAGAGAGAGAGCGGAGACCAGAGGAGGAGAGGAGCAGAGAATGAGCTGCACTCACTAGCAGGTCTGCTACAGTTACCATGACGGTTATGCAATTCACATCCTACTGAAAGTGGTTAGTGACACACACAC
The DNA here is from genome assembly GCF_949987615.1 of Pollachius pollachius. Lineage (NCBI taxonomy): Eukaryota > Metazoa > Chordata > Actinopteri > Gadiformes > Gadidae > Pollachius > Pollachius pollachius. Next base: position 19,047,668 of record NC_136947.1, on the reverse strand, counting down.
ACACACACACACACAAACACACCATAATAATAAGAACATACATGGTTAACGAACACAAATTCTCAACCAGACATCGTATAACATGAATACGTTTTATGAATATGTATTGTGGAAGAGTTACTGTACCCCCATTAACGGAGCAAAAATGAATTGTCCTAGGGGGGCTGGAAGACACACAAGTCTGGGCGGCACGTTACTGGATTGATCGTCTGAGGGAAGACACTTAATGGAATGGTAATGTGCGTGAACACAGAGAAAAGCCTTCGCTCCTCCACAAATCCTCTGTCTACGGCTAAAAGATGGATCCATAACAATTGTATGAGGCAATTAAATAAGCGGATAAAAATAGCACGAAAAAAAAGAGACAGCTTGCCCTCTGGCACATTAGCGAAGGTGGGCTTATCCATTCAGAACGTCACCCCTCCTCCACCTCCTCCTCCATCTCCTCCACCTCTACCACCGTGTCCCTTTCTCCCGCTAACACTGCCCAGAAAGAGACGCTGGCTACAAAGTGCTGCGTGAGACAACAGGTTCCCCCCCGGCGCCTCCCCAGGCCATGTGGACCCTGAGAGTGATTAGCTCTAGTTTGGTCTACAGAGGTTTACTGAGACTGAGAGAACAACCTGGCGCTCCTCTTCCATCGTAGGGGTGGGACAAGGACCAGGTTGTGTGTGTTTTAGAGAGAGGGGGGAGGGACGGGGGGACCGCCCCTCTCCCGACCCCCGTCAGGGCAGCAGTGGCGCCAGCTCGGTGCAGAGGAATGAGAGGTTTGTTTGTTTTGTTCCGCGGCTTTAGAAGGAGGACTCACATGGTATCCCTAAGGAGCAGCATAGTGGGGGAAATAGAAAGTACAACATAACATTATACACACACACGCGCACACGCGCACACACACACACACACGTACAGGCTCACACAGGCACACACGTGAACACACACACAAACACCCAAACACCCGCGCGCACACACACAGCACAAATGTGTATGCACACGCAAGCACGGACTCACAAACAGACGCGTAAACTGGGCGTGAAACCAAAAGTGTAATGACATACACTGCTAATAGCCGTTTGGTTGGCATAGAGATTGATGTGTAAGTATGCATTGCGTGCACGTGTGTTTGTGTGCATGTGTGTGTGCGTGTGTGGCTGTGTATTTGTGAGCAACAGAATCCCAACCAGAGTCATCAGGGAGATTATAATGGTGTACCGTGTGCCCTGCTCTACCCCTGTTCTGTGATTCAAGCGGAACCCTTCACTGGGATATGGTGCTTTTCCCAGTAACATTGTACACTGGCTGCTCTGATGGATGATCAGCATTGAGTCTGCTGACTCTGAGGTGTTTGAGTAGTAAAACTAGAGATTGAGATTAAGTTGTAGAAATAGTTCCCCTCGACTGGAGACAGATAACAACCATAGTTCCGTATCCAAACTGAACTGAATGCAGTTCAACCATAACTGCGTTTATTAGTAATGGTGCTAGTGTTCGCCTTTGATGAGGCCTCACAGGCGCGTTGTTCCTGGGTTTAAGGGCAGCTGGTCTCCAGGGGAGGCTCTCAGTGTTTAGTATTGGGTTGTTTTCATGTATTTTCTGTGGGCCAATCCCGCCACATGATAACAATGGGGAGTGTCAGAGGACTGGGAGTGGGTAGGGGCGGGGTTCAGGGTGGGCGTGCGAGGGGAAGGCTGGTGAAGGGCTGAGCGGAGAGGGAGAGGCTCGTTCAGAGAGAGGGGGCGTCTCAGTTAGAGCAGGCATGGAACAACAAGGAGGGGGGTTATTTGACTAATTTTGATTACTTGATTAATTGATTACTTGATTACTTGATACCTTGATTACTTGGTACCTTGATACCTTGATACCTTGAATACTTGTTCATTTGATTGAGAGGTGAGGTGGAGTCATAAGGACTTGAATAGGCTCCAGTGTTTTTGTCATCAAATGATACATTTGAACGTCAACAAATGGCCCTCGAATGTGTCCGACAGCCCGCTTGAAGCGAGTGCACCGTAACACATTCCCTCCTTCCTTCTTCACCATGTAATAGGATGACTTTAAAAACATAAAAACCTGCATTAACTTCTCATCTCCTTATGTAAATGAAGTGAAACGAGAAAAAAAACCTTCTATGTTTTTCCTTTTTCCCCTTATATCCCGCCCTGTTGGTGTTCCCGCTGCGGGTCCCCGGGGCCCGGCCTGCCTGAGGAGGAGGGGTGAGGGGGTTGGGGGCGTGTTGGTGAATCTGCGGGGCTGCTCCACATTACCAAAACAAACCATTCAGCAAACAAACAATTAGACACCATGAATAATGGACGGGCCTGCCTAAGATAGTCGTAGAAATAATACGAAGTCGAGGGAACTGGTGGAGAAAAGAAGAAGGTATTGGAGCACGGGGGGGGGGGCTGTGGGCGGGAGCATGCGGGGGAGCTGGGTTGTTGTGATATTTTACATATTCAATTGTTTTTTTATGTATCAGGTGCTCGTGTGTATAAATTATTTGATGTATACACACGGGGAGAGGGGGGGACACATGCAGGAGAGATCAACAAGCCTTCTGTTCTCCATGAAGGCTGGTGGTGGTGCTCTCTCTCTCTCTCTCTGTCTCTCTCTCTCTGTCTCTCCCTCGGTCTCTCTCTCTCTCTATCTCTATGTCTCTTTCTCTCTCTCTATGTCTCCCACTCCTTCCTTTCTCTCTTGTCCCCGCCCCCCTCCTCTCCGCCCTCCCCTGACTCCGCCTACCTCTCACAGACACGCACGGTCCACGCGGCGATGATCCAGGAGGAGATGCTGAAGACAAGCAGCACGGTGCCGGGGCAGATGGTCATGAGCGTCTTCATGACGAAGCGCGTGTTGAAGTTGATCTTGTTGAGCGCGCCGATGCTGCGCGACGAGGCGTCCGTGAACAGCTTGCTGTGCAGCAGCATGACGCGGCCAATCAGGTAGAGCCGCAGGAACATGGGGATGGAGAGGATGATGTCCACGTCGGCGTCGGCCACCGACGGCGTGTAGCTGAAGGCCAGCCGCGCCGTCCAGGTGAACACGTACTGGCCCGGGATGGGGTGGATGGCACACACCAGCAGCTCCAGCACGATGAAGAAGATGCGCTCGTACGTCATGGCGATCCGCCAGTCGTCGGCGCCGTTGTCTACCATGAAGAGCTGTGGGGGAGGGGCGGAGGGGAGGAAGGCAGGTGTTGGGGTGGGAGAAAGAGGGTGAGGGAGAGAGACGGTGATAGTGAAAACAAAAGGATGGACATGTTTTTTTTTAAATATATTTAAGTATATATATATGCTTGCATATATACTATTTCCTTTCTTATAGTGTTGTTTTTTATGGTGATATATAACAATTATAGTAATACAACTAATAATAAACATAAGTGCTTCACATGACAGTATAGCAGTAACAATCCATATCCCAGCCTATGGTTGTTTACACCTGCTAAACTGTAACGCAAAAAGCATGTGTGGTGTTGTTTAGTTTTTTATTGGGGATTCACAGAGTATCTGTAAATAATATATATTGTTATTTGACTTCTTGTTATTTATTTATTGTCCTTCTTTAAACCCCACTATGGTTGTTTTCTGCTGGTAAACATCCCTTTTTTGAGTTATATATAAAAGCAAGAGTGGCCCAGGTTATTATGGTCTATCTTTAGGCTCAGGATCACAATGAGGACCCTTGAAGACTGCATGGTGAATCACAGCTGTAATTACTGGCAGCCATTAAGCAAAGGAGCTGCTCCATGGAGCCGCGGCGTAACGCTAACTCACTCAAACCAAACTAAATGGGGATGAATTATTATTAAGAAGATGTGAAAGAATAGATGCTTAAGGCAAAAAAAATCAATAAATATTAAACACTTTAAAAACAAAAGTAATTACGTCAAATATAAGGTGTCAATAATGTAAGCATTAAATATTGATTGAACAGTCATAATTGTTCTTATTATACAGACTTCTTATTGTATCTTTTTCAACATGTTTCTCTATGAAATAGCTGAACAAACCAAGGCTGTTGATAATCAATACGACACTCAATGCAAACCACAAAACAACAGCTTAACATTGTCTGCATTTTCAGTTCTCCATTATGTTCATCGTTATCCTATTGATGTTATCATCATCCCAAAATATTGATCATAACCCCATTGTTTTGGTCATTACCCCATTGTCACTATCTCATCTTCTTAGTCATTATCACATTGTCTCAATTCTTATCCCTTTGTCATTATCTCATTGCCTTTATCATTATCCCATTGTCATTATCATTATCTAATTGTCATTGTCATAATCTCATTGTCGTTCCATTATAAGTTCCATTCTACCATATCTTCAACAGTGTCTCCAACACTATCCCCACTACGTTGTGTGAGTTACTGTGAGTGTATGGTGTCATGGTGTCATTGTGTGTTGAGTGGTGTTGTTTCCGGTGAGAGGCTCACCTGAATTTCGCGGGCATGGTACATGATTATAAGACCAAGCAATATAACAGTGGAAAGGCTGATAAGGCATTTCAGTGCAAATGAGTACGAAGATTCCTACAGTAGGAGAGAAAAGAGAGGGAGAGAAGATGTTGTTAGTGACGCGCAACAACATCAGGGTAGCCACTTGGCTCTCTCCTCTTATTTTCCTTTACCGGTGAGACATGCGATCACACACACAGAGCGGGCATGACAGAGTCCCTGTGCCTACCTCCATTACCCCGGTGAAGCGCAGGGATACTGCGGTGAAGCTCACAAACAGTGCGCTACAATAGGGTTATGTTGCAATTATATAACCAGTGATCTGACTTTCTTATCTTTACTGCAGATTACAAAACCAGACAGCCAACAACACACACACACACACACACACACACACACACGCACACACACACACACACACACACACACACACACACACACACACAGACAAGGAGCACTTAGAAGACACCAAGAGAAAGAAAATGAAAACCAGATAATTGTATTGATTTAAAAAACAAATCTTTGGAGTTACTGCAGACAGAAAGACATGACACATAGGCGTACACATCGTGCAATGCAAACAGGTGCAGAATGCTCACACACGCACACAGACACACACACACACACACATACACAAGATGGACACGGCAGCAGTGCCACATATTAATCGCTTAAAGCCTGATTTACACCCAGATGAGAGGCCTCTGCCCAGGGCCACAGCTGGTCTAGGAGAAACAATTGAGTGGCAGGTATGCGGTGAAGTGCATGCCGAGACAGTCTATATGTGCTGCTCGCCGCCAGCCAAACTACCAATCAATCAGCCATAGCACTTACTGGGGACCCCCACTCAATGCTCCATGTACAACAGGCAAAGTTAGCATTAGAGCCAGCCCCATCCGACCAGGCTGGTGACAAATAGGCCGGCGCACGTGTTCGCAGAGCAACGCAAAGTGCTTTTGTGTGTTTACGTGTATGTGTGTGCATGTTTATCTGTGTAAGGGGGCAGCCATAGATCTTGGGAATGAGAAGCTGCTCTACTTGTGTGTCCCAACTGCTGTTTGGTAAAATGCCATTTGATAAATCAGTTTGACAGCCGTGGTGGGAAAGTGCCACTGTGCTGAGGGGGGGGGAAGAGGGGGGTGGGGGTGGAGGAGGAAGGGGAAGGAGGAGGGGTGGGGTTGGAGGAGGAAGGGGAATGAAGGGGGAACGGGCTGATGATGTGAGGGTTGTTAAGATAATCACGACACCTGAAAGCAAATGACCCAAAATACCGGGCAACTACAAGTCTCATAATGGGGGGGTGCAGTGGTGCAGGCGTCCTTGGCTGGCCTACATCAGAGGAGGTATATTTAGCTATCAACTAGATTAGCCGCCGCCCTCAGGTCTGCGCTCTCAAGGCGCTCTCGTGTTGTTAATTGTGCGGAGAAGTCCCCGCTGGAATCCCACCAGGTAAATCAATTAATCCACTGCCACGGGGTCACGGAGCTCCCCGCTGCTCACGGCCTCCCCCCGCAGGGCCGAGAGCACATGGGCAGGGGCCCGGGGCCCAGGGCCTAGGGGTCTGGAGCGAAATGACGCGCCCCAGAGCAGAGCCACGGGTCGCCGAGAGTCACACATCACACACCAAAATGGAAAATTCAAGCCACAAAATTAGTGAGTACTGTTCCACAACAAATCCAGCATGGACAAAATAAACCACCCACACAGGGCATAAAATACAATTACAATAAAACACAGTATTGCTGAGTCCTAACTCACATGCATGCATACAATGTCCATGTTTTGCTTTTACGCCCCACACACTACACTGCTACTGCTGAGCGGAGGCCAGGCAGTACACACAGCAGATAGCAGGGGTAGAAACCAGACCTGAGTGCTCTGACACTGACTGAATAATCATTACATCAGGCGTGGATTTTATCTTCAAAAACCCCCCTGATGTAACGGCAGCATTGATTGGCTGACCCTGGCTGGGGAGCGGTTGTCAGTGGTGCTGTGTGTCAATGACAGGTCAAGCAGCGGTGACCAATAAACAGCTCTCGCTCCTCTCCTAGACTCCCTTTGTTTCCACCACGTCGTGTTCGCTAGCCACAGAACCTCAGTGTTAATCATGTGGTCAGACAACCGGCTCATTCAGCCCATTTTGACCTAGCTCACCTTCTGTACTTTTCTCTCTCTTGCTCTCTTTCTCTGTCACTCTCTGTTACACAGACTCTCTCGCTCCGTCTTCCTCTCTGGCTCTTTATCGCCCTGCATTGCCAGACATTGCCATTCTTCCTGCTTTACTTGTGTCTCCATCCCTCTCTCTTGCTGTGAGGTAATTTATTTGAGAGGCGGCTGGCGTTTAAGTGAGTCACGCAGAGGCAGACGGCCAGCAGCTGCGGACATCTCTCCTCAACCCTATCCCTGGACTTCAGGTGATTGACAAGCCACCGCTCCCAGGGATTACTGTTTAAAACAGACCCTTCTAAAGCTCAGCTCAACAACCCGCACGCTTTCATACTGCACGGAATATGTGTGAATATGAATATGAATTTGACCAAGTATTTTTCGTTGTAAAACGCCAAATTTATTTTTCACAAAATAGCTGTTATGCCATTGCTATGTGATTTATCCATAAAAAAATAAGTAACAGGGGATGTAAGGGGATAACTCTCTGTAAGCTACTTCTGGTCAGAATGCATCTTTTATGAATCCTAGTCGATAGTGCTCCTGCTAAAAGGATGAACCTTCTAGAAAAACCAAGACAACAAACCTTGGGACACACACCTCTGCACCTGCACACAAACAACACATGGACACACACACAACATGTTCCCAATGCACACAAGCACACAGCCTACCTTAGTATAAATCCCCCACGACAACTCCGTCTCCGTCACCATGACAACAATCCCAAACATCCCAAAGATGAGCGCGTAGTCGCTGAGTCTCTTCCGCTTCTCAAACAGCGCCCTCCGGTGGCCGAGCTTGTAGCCGATGTCCTTGTTCTTCTTCTGTGTCCCGCCGCCCGCGACGCCCGCCGCGCCCCCCTCCCGCACCAGGCTCTCGTTGGAGGTCTTGCTGCGGTCCTCGCCACTGTTGCCCTTGGAGACCACCACCTCCAGCCCGGAGCTGTGCAGCGTCTGCAGGGGCTGTGTCTCCGAGTCGAGCTCGGCGAGGTTTCGGCGCGACGAGGACGCCAGGCTTCCCGCGAGTGGTCTCACCACGCCGCCATTGTACTTACAGGTGTTCATGGCTATCTGAGGGAGGCGGCCACTGCTCTCGGAGAGGGAGGGCTTGGATCCAGCATGGCTCAGCTTCTTCTGCTCAGTAGTGGCCTGTGGGGGGAAGCAGCAGAGGCAAAACGTGAGCTAGAGATCTATTGTACGGGGGGGGGCAGGTCAGGGCCGCAGCTGATTGGCTGTTCGACCGCCGAGGTCCGCAGTGTATCTAGCGAAATAAGGCGACCTCCATACTCGCTCCTTCATGACGCCTCATCTCATGTGGCTCCATTATAAGTCACTTTAGGTAAAACTCTGTTAAATTACTAAATAGTAAATGATGTACGTCGTTATGTTCTGTAAGACTTCAAAAATGTCATGATTGGAATTCTGTGGAGACCGGGAGAGGAATCAGTAGAAAACCGCACTCTCAAATCAAACAATGAGAATGAATGCACCTCAGTGCCTTGGTTTAAAGCTTGTGTAGTAGAAATGCAGGTCATTGAGTTAAGCCTGGAAACTTTTCATGAAAACTTTTCATGTGGATGGATTAGCAGCAACGTTGAAAGTAATTTGTGGCAATGGACATACACACGATAAAGTAATGGCTTTGAAGCCAAGGAATCCCCCTAATGGACCAGACCATAAGTCAGATCACCCGGGTATGGCCCTTAAAGGCCTTCGTGCTTGGGTTCCGCTCTCTAAACCCAGGATGGAAAAAGGTGGAGGATCTGCTCATGCTATGTCCCATTTTACGTCCCTGGGGTCTACGTTGAAAGCATTCCAAAATGGTAAATGTAAGCTAAAACACCATGTGCATGTTATGTGTGTAGTTGCACAGTATATGTTGCATGCGTAACCTTTACCTTCAATGGAAGTGGCACGCAGTTCGATGGCGTAAATCATCAATTATGGAGCGAGGGGTGTATAAATAAAAACATCTAACTAATGGTAGACCATAAAAAGTGCAGAAAATTGAATCGTTGCACTTCAGAAATCTAGATATGAATGATTAATGGCTGCCCTGACCCTGCTTCCTACTGGAAACACGCCCGCCTGCGGAGATAGACGACGGGCCGTCCAAGAGGATGCAGAGAGTGCGGAGAGTAGTCTCAATCAAGCATGCTAAAGAGTGCAGAAAAGAGTGCAAGAGAGCATTTTGAAACTAACCAACCAAAACACACCACCACTCCTTTTCCTGCCATTGCATGCCCCTGTGATTGACAGTCAGAATTAATTCCTCAAGCCAATCCGGGAGGAGGTGACCTTATTGGTCAAAAGTGAGCCGGAAGCTGTCTAAAATCAACCATGTCTCATACAGAGGCCGGCAGGGTCAAATCACCATCCTCATGCACACATCACAAACTCAAGTTATAGCTTTTCAAATGTTACCACAGCACCTTTAACGAGTTGGTGTTCTGTATCACATGCATCAATGCGTCGGCAGGAAGCCTTATTCTTAGGGCATGAAAAATCCTTTAGAAGTGAACTATGGTGGCTCCAAGGTAAGGGTGAAAGGCAATGTTTAAGATTTAATTAATGCCTTGGCAAATACTTAAATACTTACGTAACTCTAGAAGACAAATGAAGACCAAAAAGGATTTCTAAAAATATTTCAAGAAAACAACCGTTTGAGAATCATAAACTTTCTTTTAATCCAGGTGAAATTAAAGCACAGGGATTTGTAGATCGAATTTGTATCCTCTGTGTGTACCTGATCCCTGTTAGTGAAGACGCGCAACAAGAATGACATTTGGACGCTCAAAAATTGCATGCATGTCAGGTATCAAAAGCGTCCATCAGTACAGGGCTGGTAACTGTAAGAGCTCATTCATCAGATGCACTTTGCTGCAAGTCAGCCTAATTTGTAATGACAATCCATCGCCATTACAGCTTCAAAGTCCTCTGAAATGGGAGAGGAATACTTCCCGAAAGCTGGTTGGGATGGGAGGGGGCCCTGGGAGGAGATGCATCAGAGGACCCTGTCTTCTCTGGGGGGCTAGCAGGCCAGCGTTACGTAATACCAGTGCCGTGGGCGTACAGAACAGCATGCCAGAGTTTCATTTAGTCATAAAACCAGGCAGCTTTTTGAGTCCGACATGAAAAGCAAGCAAAGTTATTGAATAATGAATAAGCAAAATCAAATACTAAAAACAACCACAATTTTATGTCGCCCACACAGAGAGAAGACCAAGGTCTGAGCCAGGCAACACCGAGGCCAATACCCAAGACTGTAACAAGTCCAACACCAACGTTGACAAACACTTCTAGCATTTGCTGAGTTTACAAAAAAAAAATAATGCAACCCAAATTCAACTGAAAATATAGTAAAGTAGAGGAAATATGTATTGGTTCATATCGTAGAGAAACCTAGGAGATTGACCTCTTAGGACACTGGTTTGTCTGAACACCAGTACAGATCTTCGTCTGTCTGTACTACCTCCCTGCCAGTTTGGCAGTCACTAAAGTCCAGTTTAGGTCCAGGGGACGGTGATGGGGGGAATTTCATTTAAACGCTCTTGCCATTTTCCTGGTGGCTTGGCCTTTTGTACGGAGAGAGAATGGCCGCTCCATGCTAGGGCATTGAGAGCGGTCGATCCAGAAGCATCTATCTGTCTATCCCCTGCCCTTCAGAGCCTCTCCGCCACATTATCATAATGGCTTATGAAAACTTCACATGGAACAGTGCGTTTCTCCGAAACACGGAGGGGTGTTTGATAGCACCGCTGGTTCTTTATATTAAGGCTTGACAAAGCATCCCTAATGCTTTTAAATGTGCTTGTGGGAATAAAGAAGGACGGCTCTAATGAAAATGTACCAAGTCCGGGCAGCGATGCTATCGCCTCACGCATATTGTGGCTCCATGAGAACAAGACTAAAGGTTAAGGATTAGCGCGGCCCATAGCTTTTCTAATCCCTTTTACTGTATTAAATAGCTCCCTAATCTCTGCCATTAACAACCATGGTAACACTGTGAACACTGACGGCTGAACTTTAGCTCTGAATGGCAGGAAATAGACACAAATTATCAAATTAATGGTCTTTCTTCGCTTGTCTCCCGTTGAAATGTCTGCAATGGGCGTAGTTTATGGGCGTAGTTTATTATTGCTAAAAATAAAGGATATCTCTCAAATTTTTCCAGACAGTTTACGAGCC
>NC_136947.1:19029347-19031847 GCF_949987615.1 Pollachius pollachius | reverse complement strand
CTGCAGCGGTGCACGTGGTGCACTGCACTAATCCCCACACAAACAGGTGCGGTATGTTCATTGACAAAAACATAAACAGCGGATACAAGCACGCACACACACACACACACACACACACACACACACACACACACACACACACACACACACACGGCAGAATAAAGAGCAATAAAAGCTTTTAAAGTATATCTTCAGCTAATCACGTCAGCCCCTCCATTAGGATAGGGCTCCCCAAGCGCTGGTTTGAAAGCCCAGCAGATCCTCACGCGGCCATAAACAACACTGGGAGACACTCTCCACAGAGCGGGCCCTGATACCGCAATCACTCAATCCCTCGTCCTAGGAATTTACTATAACTATACTATTGTAGTTACTAGACACAATATATATACACATTATACACATTATATACATTAATAAGTAGGCCCTCCATCACCATCTCCTGCCAAGCTGGATTTTTACCATACAACGAGTGTAAGTCTTTTGAAAAAACCAACACCAGCCCTTCCACACAAACACACACACACACACACACACACACACACACACACACACACACACACACACACACACACACACACACACACACACAACCTGCTCCACCCAACCCCTGTAAATTCCCTCCGAGGCACATTCTTCCTTTTTAGCGAGGCAGAAATATCGACTGAGGAACGGGCGTCCGAGAGAACCTATAGCGCAGCGGGGATCAATAGCACAACAAACTGGGTAAAGATTGAGCGGAGAGCTGCCAGGACAGGCCCTGATCTAGATTTATGATAGCAGGACCAGACAAACCAATGGCAGAATGACAATGACAGACGCTCGGGGCAAGGAAAAACTAAAGCAAGCCTGGGCTAAGTATGTTCAGCGTCTCCATAGCGGGAATAGTTCCATGCTCTCCTTTCTTATGTGATGGATGAGTATATATTAACTTACTGGGGATGGGATTCGCCTTGAACCGACTGTAGGCTGTGTGTCAGACTCTGTACTGGAGGGAGGATAGAAGAAGAGAGGATCTCTCTTGTAAAATACATGGTTCATCTCTATGAGACTCTCATGGTTAAACAAAGGCCAGACCAATCTTGTCCGGCCAAAAGGGATGGACCAATCAACCGAGTGTCGAATCAACCAACCGACCAACTGACCAACAGACCAAATGACTGATCTAACGACCAATCTACCAACCGGCAGAATGACCAATCGACCAATCGACCCAGCGCCCTAGTGACTACCATCCAACAAACGAAAACTGACATTGTAGCTCATACGTACCTGGCTAAGGTAAGCTTAGCCAGGTAACGTAAGCTAGCTGGAAAAAAATATCCTTACAAAAAGTACATTTCAACTCTTTTGATCCTTGATCTGGTTAATGGTGAAACAAATATAGTCAACTAACAATTTAAAGATCAAAGATCTAAAAATGAAGCTTTCGTTTTTATAAAAACAAAAGATCCAAAATAGAAATCATGCCAACATAGTTCTTTTTGCAAAAAAAAAAGAAAACCGGAAAGCTATCCACCGCAGATCAACATAACCGTGTACACGCCACATACACTTTACAATAGTAACGATTGCATTGTAATTGTGCAGGGACACACGTGATCAAATGAGAAGATATCAGGTGTCCTTGCACTTCCCCTAACTGAGCACCCTGACCATATGTCACCCTGGCCTCCATGCACTGACTGCTGCAACAGCCTTCTACTGACTGCAGCTAATTGAATATCCTTATCTGGCTCCGGCCCACACACCCCCCTCCCCCCTCCTCTCTGGTCAATGAAACACAAGCCAGTTGGACTTGCAGCACATTGCTATTCACCTGGGGGGGGGTACAGCTGCTATAAGCATACCAGCACATACACACCCACAGCCACCAACACACACACACACACACACACACACACACACACACACACACACACAATATAAACAATATATATGTATTATTTGGCGAAAAAAAAGAAAAACTATATATATTCATTAGTCAGTGTTGTGTGTGGTTCTGTATGTTTGCAGGTGTGTTGTTGCATGTATGCGTGTGTGTTTGTGTGTGTGGTGGGGGGGGGGGGTGTTGTGAGGGTGTGTGTGAGTTTGTGAGTTTTCTGTGTCTTTCACCACATGTGTAGTTTTTTTCAAATTGACTTACTCTTGTCCACAAAAGATCCAGAAGCCATCTTTGTGACGTGGATGCAAAAGGTGGCGGAGCAGAGATAGAGGAGGACAGGAGCAAGGGAGGAAGATCACCGGGGAGAAACCAACGAGGAGAGAGTGGGAGGCGGGAAAGAGGGAGGGAAAGGAGCAGAGATAGGAAGAGAGAGGTACAAAGAGGAAGGCAGTGACAAATGGAGCGCGGGGGATAACCAAGAGTCCATTGAAGGGTTAACAATCAGAGGGAGGACCACTATAATGGAGGCTGCAACAGCTGTATGGGGAACACGGAGAGAGAGAGAGAGAGAGAGAGAGAGAGAGAGAGAGAGAGAGAGAGAGAGAGAGAGGGAGA
>NC_136947.1:19009347-19024347 GCF_949987615.1 Pollachius pollachius | reverse complement strand
AGTTGGAAATAACATTGTTTTGAAACAGACAGAGTAATCTTGGTGCATGGAATTAACCCCTGGGCCCCCAAGAGTGTGAATAGGTCCATGACCTTACCTCCAGAAGGCTGAGCACAGGGGAAAACTACAAATGAGGTCCATGAAACATCTATATCTTAAGTCTACAAGAGGTACCATCTGCTAACCTCCTGAAATGGCTGACAATTGCCCCCAAATAATCAGCAGGCAAACCTTAAATAATGTTTTTTTCTTTTTCGTAGGGGCAACTTTCAGGATTCATATGATTGCTGCAAAGCAATTCAATGTGTTTAAGTAGATGCCGTGAACATAGCTGTATCATTAAAAGGTTATAGATCAAATCGACTGAGTGATATTAGTTGAGTCGATTTTTGAAAATAGATATGCCTATTTTCAAAAATAATAGATATGTGCTTCAAACACCCATTTGTAAATGAAAACGCATTAAATCCTTCATAAGGGAGAGTAAGTTTGTTGCAGGGAGCAGTGTGATATTTTGCTGTCACCACCTTTCTGTATCATGTATGCTGATTTGGGGCGTGTTAAGACTACAATGTGGCAGCAGCAGCTGAGAGCTCTTTTTGCCCCCTGTAATGGCCATGCTCCTCCCTGCCATCTTTCCACTATGACACGTACGACCACCTGTGCTTGCCGGAAAGGTGCGCTGGCACCTGCCTCGACACACACAGACACACACCCACACACCCACACATACACCCACACCCACACCCACATCCACACACACATGCATCACACATATGCACACACACACACACACACACACACACACACACACACACACACACACACACACACACACACACACATTCACACACATGCACACACCCACACTCACACTCACATGCACATGCACACCCTCACACTCTCACACACACACACACACACACACACACACACACACACACACACACACACACACACACACACACACACACACATGCCTACACACATGTATGCACATATTCCACACACACTGAAACAGACACACACCCTCTCTAAGGAGCGGGTGGTGCATGGGGACCTGGTGAGTGCCGGCTGGAAATAGATCACCAGGCCAGAACATGCAGAAAGAAAATGAGCCTATCACAAATGATCAGAATTAATCTGCCAGATTAATCATTAGACACAGAGACGGATGATGAGGAACAGGGAAGAAACAGAGATTTCTAAGATCCACTCCCCTCCTCCTCCTCTTCCCAGGTTCCACCACCACATCCCCCACCAACCCCCATATTTCCCCCAAACAAATCAACCCCCCCCCCCCCCCCCCCCCCCCCCCCAACCACTGAGTTACCAGGGGAATATTGCGGTATCGGTAAGTGGCAGGAATTAGGTTCAACGTGGGGCGTCACAACAGAGGCAGCAAGGCCCCTTAATGGAGCGCCCTGTTACCGTAGACACAGCAACAACCAAAACAAAAACATGGCGGTGGGGTACCCGCCCTGCCCTCCCGCGGCCTGGGGAGCCGCCTGCTGGGCTGCAGCCGCCTAACGTGGGATACGGTAAACGTAGGATACAGTAACCATAGAAACCCTTTATGTGTATTAGTGTTTGCTCTAAACTAGCTCTCTCCCAGTTTAGTTTGAGGGATGTCCAATGAGGGTAAGGGTTTGGGGGAGGTGGGATAGGGGGGACTGGGGAGACCAGGGTGAGGTCCATGAGGGGTCCAAGCTCATGGGATCCAGCCCAATGGAGGGGGGTGGATGGAGCTGGAGAAGAAGATCTGTGCTTCTACAGAGCATCAAGTATTCCAAACAGACACACGCTTTATCTGGGGGGGTCCAGACTCAGAGTGAGACCAAGTTTCATTCTGATACGTAATGAGCACAGTTTGTGTACTAAGACTTTAAAGCTGGGGTAGGCAACATACTTTATAATAATTTTCTGTCCTATTTGTTGAATGAAGCTGGTCACGTGTTCTGGGGGAGTGGCTTTGGAGGGAGGACTGAAGGGAGGGCCGGGATGTTTCCGTTGGATACTTTCAAAATCGTGTTTAGGCTGGTTTCTCCAAATTGCCTACCCTAGCTTTAAGGTACTTCAATGAGATACGGGTTGCCTTGCCGTGTAAAAAATAATAGCATTAAAGTTATCAACAGGGTGCTTCATTGATATGAGGTGCACACAGGAGAGCAGCCTGGCATTCTGCAAAGTCAATTATAATTAGTCGTACTACAATATCATTATCTCCCACATATGCTTGTCCTTAATCTATGTCTGGAGATGTAACAAATGTCCACTCTTTTCTTTAGATTAACACTTGCTTTACAGATATCCGCCTCCCTTTGCCTCTCCAATGTATCTGTTCCATGTATTATATCAACCACCTGCCTGAATTGTTACATCACTGACTAAATAGAGGCATCTAAACTTAACTCGACTCACATGTGACACAAAGCAGCACAGCCTAACACAACGCAACATAGCAAAACGCAACAATAATCAATTCCCCCATAGATGGCGTGTTATTTGACACTTCATAATAATATTCTGAATATTGTAAACAATTGACAGCAATGCATAATGCACCTACCCTGCTTTATTTCAACATAACTTTTTCTAAACACAACATTCCAAATAGTTGTATATGGAAATGGAAAATCTTCAAAATAATTGATTGCAATCTAATTGTTATTGGGAGAAGATAAGCGATAAATATCCCAATTCCAGCTAAAAAAATTCTCTAATATAGATTGAATACAGAATAAAGGTTGCAGCACAATACTGCAAAATGGAACAGGTGTGCGTGCATCTGCGCGCGCGTGTGTGTGTGTGTGTGTGTGTGTGTGTGTGTGTGTGTGTGTGTGTGTGTGTGTGTGTGTGTGTGTGCGTCTTGTCTGATAAATTACCTATAGACGTGCGTGTGCGAGGAAAAGACACAAAGACTAATATTGAGCGAATTCGGAACACGAATACGTGTCGGTTGAGTAATAGGCTACTGAAGTGTCGGACATGAATGAAGACCTATGAATCAACGTGCGCATACAGGGGCTATCAAACCATTTCAAATCCAACACAGAAACACATATAAACCATACAAAAACACACGAACACGCACACTCACAAACACACAGACTCTCCAAGCGTTTTATTTTTTTATTCAAATCATGACAGGCGTGGCCATGAAATGAAAAATGTTGACAACATTTCCTTTTTTCATCCAATATGAAGGCTGCACGATCCTCACTATGGCACACACGAAAAGCGCGGAAAAAGAGAAGTACCTTATGTTGATCGATGCGGATCCTCTCCTCTCCTTTATGCGGGCTCTCTGGCCACAGGTGATAGCTGGAGCCGTAGTTGGGGCTGCTGCCGCTGCCGCTGCCGCTGCCGCTGCTGCTCCTGCTGCTGCTGCTCCCTGCAGGCGCAGTCCGGTTCCCCGCGATCTGCTGCTGCTGCCGCTCGGTGGTAGACTGCTTCACGCCGCTGTGGTCGCGGCAGTGTGGCGGTGGTGTCTGCTCGGCGGTCCTCCCTCCAGACTTATTTCGCTCCTGTTCACAGTGCTGCTGCTGTGGACGCTGGGGACATAACCCCAGTGCGTCTTGCTGTTGCTGTTGCTGCTGCTGCTGCTGCTGCTGCTGTTGCTGTTGCTGTTGCTGTTGCTGTTGCTGTTGCTGCTGCTGTTGCTGTTGCAGCAGTGGTGCTTGCTGAGTCCTACATAGCTCTTCTGAGCCGCTGGCGCAGTAGTTGAGTGGCAAGCTGCTGCCCACCAGTAGCTGTTGCTGCGCTCGTAATTGTGGGAGCTGTTGCTGCTGTTGTTGCTGCTGCTGCTGCAAGTCCTGAGTCTGCGACGACTCAAATGGTCTCCTGTTGGCAGCGTCCGTTGACTCACACACATTGAAGGATCGCCCTTTCTGTGAGTTTCTACGGTTTCCTTCAGGGGAGGGGTCCCTGTGTGGGGGTCTTAAATGACTCTGCTGTTGCTGCAACAACTGCCTCTGGTCTCGGTTCCCTCCTCCTCCTCCTCCTCCTCCTCCTCCTCCTCCTCCTCCTCCCCTGCAGCGGTCCACGGTGCTTGCCTGTCGGTGGGGTTTGGCACTCCTTCGGTCCTCCTTTCGGGAATCCTGGGAAAAGCGTTGGGACGAGCGCGAGGACGTCGGTGGCGGGGGTATCGGCGAGGGCAGCACGGGTGGGCAGGGGGGCTGCGGCGAGAACGGGTCGAGGGGATGGTGGTGCTGCTGGTGGCGGTGGTGGTGCTGAGAGAAACCCGCCTCCTGGTCAGAAAAACTGCAGTGGCAGCTCGGAAAAACCGGCTGCTTGTCCGACTGCGGCTGAGGCGGCGGCGGCTGCGGTGATCCCGCCGCGGCCCAGGGATCCTGCTGCTGAAGCGGTGCCTGGAGCCGCCCGGAGCCAGGGTCACTACCCCGGTGCGGGGGTGGCGGGGATGCGATGTCGTAGCTCACCAGAGGCAGCGGGTCGCCGCTGTGGCTGGGTCTGCGGGAGGGCTGGCTGAGACACGGCAGCTCCTGGAGGCTCTGGCGGTACGCGGCGGTGGTCGAGGGACGGTCTCGGTGGTGAGACGAGGGCGGGGGCGGCAGGCTGAACACAGGGGCGGCTCCGGGGTCTCGGCTGCTCGGCGCGACGCTGCTCTTCTCTCGCTGGTAGTCGGGAGTTTGGTGGTGCTGGGGGACAGCTCCGGCGTATCGATGCCGCATCCCCTTGATCGCCTCGTCTTGCTGTCTTGCTTGCTCCTTTGCCGTGTAGAGCTCCGACACCCGTTCATTGCGATCAGTCCCAGCAGAATAGAACCGACTTGTATCATTGGTAGGTTTGGTCAAGACCTGCCTTAAAACGTCACCGTGCAGCCAGGACGCCGCCTTCGGTAGAGGATCGGTGCATGCACGCTTTGTATGCGCACGGCAGGCTGCAGCGGCTCCAACGCTGCTGCTTCACTCAAACAATGCCTCATGGGTTGAGGTAGAACGGAAACGAGATTACCGGTCTAAGTCTAAGAATGTGTTACAAACCTGATTGTTTGGTCGACCGCCTAAATCCAGTGCGGATTCACTAGATGGACTTTGTCATTGTTGCCCTAACCAACACTACGCATAATCAAGCATCGGCTGCACTGCTAAACCCCGTCGTGCACACACTGTTCATCCCCCCAAATAAATGCAAATGCGCGTTTTAATAAAACCGCCTTCATGGTACTGGATCATTCTCCCCTGTTATGTTTTGTGCTTGAGAACATTGTGTGTTTGTGTCTTCGTGTGAAATGCACTGATACCCCGAGCCGATTCCACTTGTTGGCCTGCACGTATAACCGCACCATATAAAAAAAACAACGGCATCACATGCCAGTCGTTTCTTATTAACGGTAGAATACTTAAAAAATATTGGACAGGTTTAGTTTTTAAAGCATGCATCGCCGTCGCAGCTCATGCAGCATGTGTGTCGATTGACATGCTGCTACTAACTGCTATCACATGCTGCTCATAGGAAAATAAACTGGGAGAGAAAGAGGGAGAGAGACAGAGGGAGAGAGACAGAGGTAGAGAGAGAGAAAGAGAGAGAGAGAGAGAGAGAGAGAGAGAGAGAGAAAACTGGGGTACGCATGGTACGAGGAGAGAGTGCAGTAGCTCTGTCCATGGTGCTGAGTTAGTTCCCAAGCGCATCACCAAAACAGCTTCTATTGCCAACGGATGGACAGCTGTCAAGAACAGAAGGGAGGATCAACGATCGACGTTCACATTTTCTGAGATATAAGTGGCATATAGTCGAGTGTAGTCTAAGTCCCTTCAATTCTCGACAAATGCATTTTTGTTTGACACCATTTATTGTTTGAAAAGGGAAGCATAAACAAAAGGGCAGTCCGTTAAACCGAGAGTAAGCATTTGGAGTTGGCCTGAGGAAGAGAAACAGAGGGAGAGACGGTGGAGACAGGCCAGCGTCTGCACCATTCATCAGCTACCCTTAATACTAGTATTCCTGAAGCTTGCTCAGCCCTTTGGAGGTTTCCTAGGCCCCGGAGACTGCAGCGACGGCAGGCTGTCTGTGGCCCGGACCAGTGTACCGAAGCCTCTGCTTTATATCCCAGGTGAAAGACTGGGAGATTCAGGAGATGCCCTGGCCCGGTACCGCATTAGAAACTTGATCATTTTCATTAAGTAATTGCTTGCTGTGTGACCTGTGTGAGTTCCTTGGCAAGATGGAGTTTCATTTGCCTGGTTTGTGGAAGCAATGTTACTGCTTCCTTCCTAAATAATTAAATCAAACTTTACAACTCCTGTTTGGACGCGGACGCACACGCTCATTCACTTTACTCACACTGCCCTGCCCTGCTGCGTGCCAGCGCACACAAGCACGGCAGTGAACACACACTCTCCCTCTTACACACACACGCACACACGCATACACACACACACAGGGTTCTGGACGCATTGCTTAGACCTATGAGACTCTCTCTTTTTGTCTCTGTCTCCATCTCTATGTCTCTGTGTGTCTCTCCCTCTCTCTCTCTCCCTCTCACTCTGACAAAACACAACACGACATTCAACGCACCACAACAAGATGTAACACACACACACACACACACACACACACACACACACACACACACACACACACACACACACCCTCCCCTGCTGGACAGGTCGTGCTATGAACCCCCCCCCATGGTGTAGGTCCCGCGTGGCCATGCGGCGTGCTGGGTGGCTGGAGGAGCGGCTGGGCGGCGCCTTGGTGACGCTCAGCGAGCGGGCGGACGTGGAGCCGGCCAGCAGCTCCTCCAGCAGACCAGAGGCCTGTAAAAACACACAGAGACTCAGAGATGCAGGCCCCGCAGAACAGGCAGAGGACAGGGGGTGGGTGGCTGACGGGGGGAGGCATACATTTGTGGGTGTGTGTGTGTACGCGTGTGTAAGGGAGGGGGGATCTAAGTGTGTATGATTGTGTGTGTGTGTGTGTATGTGTGTGTGTGTGTGTGTGTGTGTGTGTGTGTGTGTGTGTGTGTGTGTGTGTGTGTGCGTGTGTGTGTGGGAGTGTGAAGGAGGGGGTCGTAAGAGTGTCTGTGTGTGTTTAAGCGAGAGAGAGGTGGAATGGACAGAGCGACAGAGAGAGGGGCAGCTGTTAAAAGCACAGGTGCACAGAAGGGCAAAGTGGATCAAAGGAGATCAACTGAAGAGAGTAAATATGTGTAGTGTAAAGGAGCCCAATGCTAAACTAGATACAAACTGATCTAATGTCTTGCAATTGTTTACATCAAAAAAAGATGGCCAGAATAATCCATCTTAAGGTGTAGGCATGTTAGTGTGTGTTTGTGTTTGTGTGTGTGTGTGTGTGTGTGTGTGTGTATGTTTGTGTGCTTGTGTTTGTGTTTGCCTGCCTACGTGCATTGTGCCTGTGTGTGTGTGTTTGTGTGCTTGTGTTTGTGCCTGCCTGCCTGCGTGCATTGTGCGTGTTTGTGTGAGTGTGCCTGCCTGCACGCAGTGTGCGTGTTTGTGTCCGTGTGCTTGTGCCTGCCTGCGCGCAGTGTGTGTGTGTGTGTGTGTGTGCGTGTGTGTATACGAGGCTAAGTCTAAGTCTTATGTCTCCCTTTTTATTCTGAGTGATGTCTGTGCAGTGGACATTGGCCATCTTGCATCACCCCACAACAAACCATAAGGACTATACATAAGATACAACATAAGAATCATAAGGACTATAAGCACCATAAGAACCATAAACACCATAAGCACCATGAGGACCATAAACACCATAAACACCGTAAGCTCCATGTGGACCATAAGCCCCATAAGCAACATAAGCACCATAAAGAACATAGCACTATAAGCACCATAAGCACTATAAGCACCATAAGCACCATTAGCACCATAAGCAGCACTCGACATATCTCTCCTTCTAGCAGTCAGTGGCATTCGAGTGTGACTGTGTGACTGAAGCGCTGCCTCCGGGGGCCGTAAGGGATGGTCGGGGTCCTATCTGAGAGCGATGGCTGGCCTCGGCGGGGCTACACAGTGTTTGCTCTGTGAGGCGCGTGAGTAACGTCCCGCGCCTCGAGCCACAACCGAGGACGACCCGACGAACGCGTCCAACGCACTAATACCCAAACGTAATGAGCAGCCAATGATCCAAGCGATGAGGGAGTGGTGGTCCGCCGTCCCGAGACCCCAAGGCTCAGGTCGTCACTCCCGCGTGGCCGTCATCTGATACGGGAGGACGAGGGCCATCACGGCCACGTCATACCGGCTATCGGTAGGCCGCCACCAGCGGCGCCGCTGGCAGCAGCAGTCGTGGCAGCAGCAGGGCTCCGCGCCCGACACCAGGATTTATCTCTGACAACGGAGATCATTAGCGAGATTTGCAGCGGCTACTCAAATGACTAAGCAGCCTCGCCATCATTCAAGAGGAGGCCTCTACACGGCGATGCATTGTTAAATATCAGCTGACACGTCAGCACACCCTGACGCCCAGGAATGAATGGAGAGAGCCGTACGGAGACGGGTGCTAGGGTGCGTTGTTGGTGGTGGGGGAGGTGGTGGGAGAACAACTTTGATGGAGTGTTTTCAATTACCTCTGCGAGCGGAGCCAAGGTGCAGGGAATGATGAAGTGACAATAGTTGTAATGCGCCGCAACCGTGGCATGTAACTTCCCAAATGTGACCAGATGATGAAGCCGGATGATTTAAGATTACTTTTGATGATTGTTGAATGAGATGTGATGATGGATTGGATTCTGGATCCTGGATTCTAGATTCTTGATTCTAGATTCTCGTAGATCCTCGAAGATTCTCAAAGATATGACTCTCACAGTTTAGATGCCCAAAGAATATATTAGAATAGAACAGATCCGGTTGAATCAGACCAGATCAGATACATGACCTTTGAGGACAGTGACGGTATTTGCGAACTGTTCTTCTCCTCTGGTCGGTGGTTAAAGATTAGCCGGTGTTATCTCTCATGTGAGAGCAACAATTAGTCTCCTCATCTCCATCTTAGTTATCTGAGTTTCCCCACACGTTATTTTAATTATTCCAGCCCTACACTGCACCACTCTCATACCGAGATGCTAGCTCCGACTACTTATAGTTCATCACTTTCTATTGTCATTACAGTAAACAAAGAACGGATATGAAAATCCATGGCTATCACAGGCCTGGAATTAAGACACTTTTATCTGAAATATTCATGCAGGTGAGCATCTATATAATAGTTTAAATACAAGCCCTGTAGTAATTCAATGTACCCTTTTCTATACTGTAACTGTCACAGTGTCAAAGTATGATTTGTGTTAACTGCTTACAGGTGTTGAATGTGTGCGTACTGCACATCCATTGGCAGACGGGTCGTTAAACGTGCATGAGTGGTTTTGAATGCACAGCAATGACACGCACATTATCTCCAAAAACACCAAAGAAGAAGAATTAGAGCATTGACTTCCACAAGCTGCACCAGAGGGAATAGCACTAGCTCAAAGCAAAGACACACAGAAACATAACATGCAGGGCAGGGTTGATCGATGATTTCCTACTGCTGTAGGCTGTGTGCAGGGTGTGTATGCATGTATGCGTATGTCTATATATTGTTAATATAAACAACGGTTCTTGGACAGCACACCGCTACACAGCAGGGCATGAAGGGGAGCACGGAGCACTTCTCAATGGCAGAGAAACTGTCAAATCTTACCTAAAGCACCTTTAACTGAACTTCTGTGTGTGTGTGTGTGTGTGTGTGTGTGTGTGTGTGTGTGTGTGTGTGTGTGTGTGTGTTTGTATTTGTGTGTTTGGTTGGGTGGCCTTGAATGTGTGCGTGCGTCTGTGCATGTGGCCGCAAGATGGACAATAGTGATAATGATGATGGTTATGGTGAGGAGGATGATGGTGAGAATGAAGGTGATGATAAGGGTGATATTGTTGCTGAGGATGAGGGAGATAGTGGTGAGGAGGATGAGGTTGATTGCGATAGTGATCAAGAGGGTGATGGTGAGGATGAGGGTGATAGAGATAGTGATGGATGGAGCTCATCACGATGCAAAGGTTCAAAGACCGGGCCCGAGCTCTCATCATCACAGCCGCAAGCACCACAAAGAGCTGACCAATTGACCCCCTACATCCATCGCCAGCAGAGACAGGCGCAGAGAGGGAAAGAGAAAGAGACAGAGACATAAAGACACAGAGAGCGATAGAGGGACAGAGAGAGAGAGAGACAAAGAGAGACACACACTCAGAGACACACAGACACAGAGGGATTGAGGGACAGAGAGAGAGACAGACGGCCGTGCTCTGAGGTTAAACACACCTATAGTTTGCCGTTCCCCAGGTCCTCCTCGCACTAAAGGTTACAGGGAGACCCCCACGACATGGGGAAGTGTGCGAGGGTGTGTGTGTGTGTCTCTGTGTGTCAACTGTTTGCGTATATCCTATATATTTTATTTTAGTTAATAAACATAGATGAGCTGTAGATTTTGTATTTTTCCAAGCCACACGATTTAATCTGGTGAACACACTATAAATACAGTATTGGGTTCATCAATGTAGGCCTATAATATATCATTTTAAATTATTCCTCTTACAAATGTAATAAATTGATTATTTAAAGGTGGATAGAGATGTGAATACACATTTGACACAATAAAAAAAATCTCAGTTCATTTTCTTCCATAGTAGCAATATAAACATATATATTTCAAATAATTGTACTCACCCTTTCTCAAAGGGAGGATGCACGTGCTGCCTCGTGGAGAAGAACACAGCCCATCAGCGGTGATCACACCCGACAGCGAGGAGATCAATAGTCTCATGCCCACAAGAGGGGACTCTACCAGCCAGTCTGTCTCTGCTGTCGCTTCCCCAGGTAGCTATGGGGAATACACCCTCTGAATGGCTGTTGTAAACCAGAGCACACTCTGGTGTTGTGACGTTATGCTTTATTGTCATTGGCTATTTCCCCATCTCCTTCTCCCTCGTTACGTGGGGTTATTATACTCCACGTGTGGCGACTTAATGGCAGCAGCAGCCCAAAGGTCTTTGTAAGCGAGTTGTTGTTTCATTTTTAGCCTGAGCAAATCTAACCTTTCGAATCGACAGTGAATGCTAACTCCGCACCAGTGATAGCCCGCGAAATTAACTATGGGTGGGGAGCGGTTAATTTGATTTGTGAAGTCGATACAAATTCGCCATTTTCGGGACGAGAGGGAATACAAATAAAATTAGCATTGAAAAAAAATCCTTCGCCTGAAAGCCCACATTTTGATAGAAGCCGTAAAATATCGACAGAGACCCTTCGGGGTGTTTTATGACCTTGTGTTTGCTGACGTCTCCCCCTCTATTTCTCTCCAACCCCCTTTCCTAAATTGATGCGGGGATTCCTGCTTCTATTTTTAGAAACCTCGGCGGTGGAAAGCGGCGTGTGGGAGGAGGAGGAGGCGAGGGGGAGGGGGGAGGGGGAGGGCTGTGCGCGGGGGCTTCCCATGCGGACTTCAGCTGCAGCAGCACGAGCACAAAAGCCCCCCACTGTCAAGGCTTTGAATCGTGACCAGGCAGCCGGATCGGCATGAGGCGATAGGCACAAAAGGCGCGCCGTTTCATTTTCTCCGTTTCAGAAAGATATTATATTTTGCGCACGCGTTGATTTTCCGCCACGAGGGTTATTAGACTACAGAGAATATAGTCAGGTTATTATTATGGAGAAATAGGCTTGAAGAGAATCACACGTTTGCATGTGCATCATCGAATATAAAATAAGATCAATAATTGAACAGCCTAGTGGGCTAGGTGTATCTCATTCCGGTATGTTCTTGAAATGAAGAATCCGTTATCTCTTTGTTTGTCGACACCATATGACGTAGCCATTATTAAGGAAAGGGTGTGCCCGTGCGATAAGGGTGGCCTTCACGCATTCATATGTTGATATCTAAAATGTAGTCTACCGACACAAAACCAGTGAAGATAAGGGCCATAGTTCTTGTTATCAGCTGTGATCACCTGTGTTTATGCTTCGATGACGCTTCGGTGAAAGGAAAGTCTGTTAGAAAACGGAAATTTTGGACAAAATGCCTTACCCAGTAAAAACACTTAAACCATAAAGGAACCAATGTGTTCCCGCCATAGGGAGGGTTTCATAATTCATCACCGGGACACTATTTTTAGCTGCTATGCTGGCGCGGAGGGTTTCCGGGCACAGTCACAGCAGGCCCACCGCGGGGGGAAGCCCGGTCACACCGCTATATAAACCAGATAAGGGCTTAGGCCTTCAGAAGACATCCGGTTAGTGCGCAAACAGCCTTAAATAAAGGACCTGGTTAATATTAAAAGGGGTTTATAGGCCAAAGAAAATGTCATTAAATTAAAGCCATATTTCTATGGAAACATCTGGCATGAGGCTAAATGTGCCTGCATTTATTGTGTCAATCATTATTGCATTGTGTATGTCCATGCATGTGCACGCATGTGTGTGTGTGTGTGTGTGTGTGTGTGTAGATTTTACAGAAGCAGAAAATTCAACAAATTAGCTTTGAAATTCCAAGAACAATTGCTCGATCTCTCTGTAAACAGTTCAGATTTCCAATTCTGCAAAAACAAATTATCAATAATATTTTGGATTTAACAGAGGACCGGACTGCAAATGATAGAGGCGTGATAGAGGTCACTCCGATGCACCGACGTTGAACACAAGCACGACATTTTGGGGTAAAAACGACCAGGAATCTGAATGTAGTAGAAATTGGGAGACAGTCAATATATCTTGCGGACACAATTCCCATTGGCTGGTCAGATCCCTCTTGAGACAGGAGGGTATTTGTTGTCTTAGACAGACAGATCTTTACTCTTTATAGCAGACGCCATGACGCCAGAAATAACGACCCTTACCCATGGCAGGGGTGCGCGCGGGGTGGGGTCTTGATCATTTGACCTTCTGCGCCATCACTTCCTTCCAATCTTGTCTGTTCTCCCTGTTGCCATGGACACCATACATCCCCAGCATGCTGTGACACTGTGCATAGACTAAAATCCCCTATAACCACACAAGCATCTTTTCTACTTCCTTCCTGTTCCCGTATGTGTTGTCATGGCAGCACTTTGGGGGGCGGGTCACCTGACTCTCCAGAGGTCATAAACTCTTAGTTCAAGTTCTGGGTTCGATTCCCAATGGATTCTGTTTTATTCTGTATGCATCCTTGAGCAGGATGTCTAACCCCTACCTGCTGCTCTTCTGACATTTAAATCCAACAACCGATAGAAGAACTGGTTACATGAATAACTAGTAATAGTAAATGAACTGTTTTGAGCCACTCAACACTGGGCTTCAAACGATCATACCCTGCTGCAGGCAGACCTTCATTTTATTAAGACACCATCCAGATTCTACAAAGTCAGTGAAGAAAACCTTCAGACGAAGTCTCTCTCTCTCTCTCTCTCTATCTCTCTCTCTTTCATTGAATTCCCCACCGTCCGCAAGGTGAACAGCGGAGACCTTAATATCTTCATGTCCCATTTACCCGCCAGAGGTGTGGATCATCGGAGCAGGTCAGGGGACTGCTCCCTGATTCTCTGCCTACCATCACACAAAGGGATTTATTTTCTATAGGCGGGCCATATATATATATATATATATATAAACATTATACATCCAATGCTCAATGTTATTTTCCAGGAAACGTAGGCCTATATTATAGGGAAGGAGGGAGAGAGCAAAGAGAAGGACCGACATAATGGGAAAAATAATCAGCTGGAGCAGTGAAGCCTTTGAGGGGTACGAGATAAAACAGTGGCGTTGGTCTGATAGGGTGGAGGTGTGTGTGTGGGGGGGGAGGGGCAGCAGGCAACAGATAATATAAGAAATGATGGTGGTGGAGGGGTTTGGATTCAGATGGACTGGATGATAATGTTGCCATGTATTAAAAAAATCTACGACTGGGCTTATTTGGCTCACATTACGTCTCTCACTTGCACTATATTGCTCTCTCTCTCTCTAGCTGGCTATTTCTCTCTCTCTCTCTCTAGCTGATTATCTCTCTCTCTCTCTCTCTCTCTCTCTCTCTCTAGCTGACTATATTGCTCTCTCTCTCTCTCTCTCTCTAGCTGGCTATATTGCTCTCTCTCTCTCTCTCTCTTGCTGGCTATCTCTCTCTCTCTCTCTCTCTTTCTCTCTAGCTGGCTATCTCTCTCTCTCTCTCTCTCTTTCTCTAGCTGGCTATCTCTCTCTCTCTCTCTAGCTGGCTATATTGCTCTCTCTCTCTCTCTCTTGCTGGCTATCTCTCTCTTTCTCTCTAGCTGGCTATCTCTCTCTCTCTCTCTCTTTCTCTAGCTGGCTATCTCTCTCTCTCTCTCTAGCTGGCTATATTGCTCTCTCTCTCTCTCTCTTGCTGGCTATCTCTCTCTTTCTCTCTAGCTGGCTATCTCTCTCTCTTTCTCTTTCTCTAGCTGGCTATCTCTCTCTCTCTCTCTCTAGCTGGCTATCTCTCTCTCCCTCTAGCTGGCTTTCTCTCTCTCTCTCTCTAGCTTGCTATATTGCTCTCTCTCTCTCTTGCTGGCTCTCTCTTTCTCTCTCTAGCTGGCTTTCTCTCTCTCTCTCTAGCTGGCTATATTGTTCTCTCTCTCTAGCTGGCTATATTGCTCTCTCTCTCTCTTGCTGGCTATCTCTCTCTTTCTCTCTAGCTGGCTATCTCTCTCTCTCTCTCTCTCTCTAGCTGGCTATCTCTCTCTCTCTCTCTCTAGCTGGCTATATCGTTCTCTCTCTCTCTCTAGCTGGCTATATTGCTCTCTTTCTCTCTCTTGCTGGCTATCTCTCTCTCTCTTTCTCTAGCTGGCTAACTCTCGCTCTATCTGGCTATATTGTGCTCTCTCTCTCTCTCTCTTGCTGGCTATCTCTCTCTCTCTCTCTAGCTGGCTATCTCTCTCTCTCTCTCTCTCTCTCTCTCCTCTCTCTAGCTGGCTATCTCTCTCTCTCTCTCTTGCTGGCTATCTCTCCTCTCTCTAGCTGGCTATCTCTCTCTCTCTAGCTGGCTATATTGCTCTCTCTCTTCTT
>NC_136947.1:19004032-19009147 GCF_949987615.1 Pollachius pollachius | reverse complement strand
GTTTTATGCGTCAAAGATATTGTTATGATTCTTATTATGTTAAGACAATATATTGATATATATAAGGATAAGGTGCCTCCACCACCATCACACACTTAAGCGGTTTACAAAACGGGACACGGCAGCCATAATATTATCACCAGCTGTACCGTCTCGAGCTCACATCTCAAGCGTCTTCTCATGAAGATTGGGCAAGAAATCGCTTTTAAAACAATTTCGGATCTGTTCTAGTCGGTCAGAAATGTACCAGCGTTTTATTTTTATGATGAAATATAATTACTCATGCTACTCAAAGTGTACCTTACAATTAAACAAACAAACACACACACACACTCACACATACACACACATACACACACATACACACATACACACACACTCGACCACCGGAGAGCATTGTTAGCCAATCAAATTGATTGGCCGTCTTGAATCTCCCAGCGGCTAATGAATATTAGATGGGAGCAGATAGTGGACTGCTGAGGAGGGCTCCCCCACTAAGGAGAGGGGCGCTGGGGCTGAGCAGAGCAGCGCTGCCCATGGAGACCTGGCCCTTCAGGGAAGCCTGGACATGAGGGTAGTAGCTGTATATGACTGTAGGTGGAGGCCATGTGGCTGTGAAGGCGAGTGTGTTTGTATGTGTGGGTGTGTGTTTGTGTGTGTCTGTGTGGGTTTTTCTATGTGGAAGTGTATTTCTCTATGCTTTTAAAGGAGGGAGGGAGGGAGGGAGAGAGTAAGAGAGAGAGTGAGAGAAAGAGACAGAGCGAGAGGTATTCATCGCTTTCTATCTCCATAACCCTCCCATTGGATTTTACAGTGAGTGCCTCTTCATCATGAACTACGATGGATTGAATTCCAAAGCCCTGGCTGTAAAACAGGGATTTCATGGCTTAATATTTTTAGTTGTGTGCAAAGGATGAGAGGGTGGCTGGGCGTCAGTAGATTTACATGCACGCGTGAGTGCATGGATATGTGTTTATATATACACTACAGCGACATACAGGTCTATTTCTGTTCCTCTAAGTGTAAGAAGGAATGGATTGACGGTGGGAGGCTGAGTGTAGACTTGACATGCAAGAGCTTAGAAGCTTGTCTCTCTTCCGCGGGTGTTTGCTCAGCCCCTAAACGTTCGCCATGGAGGTCCCTTTCTCTGACAATGTTCCCATTACGTCAAACCCAATGCTTTTTTTAGCTGCACAAACTGAAATGCCTGTCTGTGAATTTGTGAAAAGTAAATGAAAGCCAGATGAAAAATAAATAAGAAACTGAGAGGCCTTTGAAGTTGCAATCCCTCAAATTATCCAAAGAGAGAGAGGATTTTGACCTTGTTGACTACTCTGGTAGTAAGGACTCAACTTTCTGTACACTATATTTTTGTTTTACAGTCAAATTAAGGTAGTATATTTGGTGGTAACTCGATGTGTAAGCGGGGGATAAATAAAGTGTTACTTATCTGAAGCTATATATCTAAGTTGCATCTTAATACTGTGTCCGACTACAAAGGAGTAATGGAGCATGGTTCAAAAGTGTGTTATGCAAATGTGAAATATAACTTATGAATCGATTATGTGATAGATATATAAGAATATATCCGTGTGACCAAATCAGATAAAGTCGTCCGTTTCGGTACTTTGAATCCAAACCAAACTGCTGATCTTCTGTTTTGTTTTACTTTTCAATTGTCTTTTAGCAATTGTTGACGAAACATTACAAACAAACATTAATACATCTTTTTTCACAAACAACATTCCTACGTATGTTTCTATACCACAGACGACATTTGATCTTTTAAGGCAGGAGGATATTTAAAATGAGAACATGATTTAGGATTCAACAGGAGTATTCAACATTATTTTATTTTGCTTTAAACAAATCCTTAACACAAACCCATCTATAATGTACCAGGCCTTTGGCAAGCAACAAATCGAAATGAAAAAGAATTCAACAACCCAATTAGCATATCTGAGGATCTACCCAACAGATGGTCTTGGATTATATTCAGCACTTGGCTTGACTCGGTGCTTTGGAAATGTTTGACATAGGAAACGCCTCTCTCTCTCTTTCTCTCTTCCTCTCCTCAACACAAAGGACAAGAATAGGAATTACCAGAAAAAAGGAAACATGAAACATGAATGACGGGGTAGCAATGTTTTTCGTCCGTACAATTAAGCAGACATGGTGAACAATTATCAGCCTAATGGTTTAACTAGTGGCATCCCATTGCAATGCGTTGGTGGACCATTCAAGAACTGGATTTCATATTCCACCGAATTCAGACAAAAGAACTCGCCCATGCCTCAAGTGACTTTTCACTTTTTTTAAGCGTATATTTCAAGGAATTTCCCGCATGGTTCCTGAATCATTTCCTACTTCTGAGACCCAGTGATACTCTACACTAATGCATGCCATGGTTGAGCAGGCACCCAGCTACATTACCAGTCTGATTCCAGTAGAGCCCGGAGCATCTGACAGCCGGGGCGCCAGTGGGTCACTGGTACAGTAGCAGTTGGAAAACACATTAGCTGATACGTTTTGGAGGGGGGGAAGCCCTGACCTCCACCGCTCTGACACCACGAGCAACAACAGAGGAGTGCTGGCTAAGAACCCGCTCACCTCTGTGGGTTCCAGGGGTTACGCTAACAAGGGGCAGAAGCAGAGAGCTGACGTGATGAAATCAGGAGCACATCGGTGCTGAGCAAAAGGAATGGGTGAGAGATTGTTGGAGATAGAGCTGCTAAGGATCGAGCGGTGTAACGGTTTGTGAAAAAATCATGAACAGACAGGACTTTACAGTAAATCTGGAAAATCTGTACTTCAGTTTACAATTGATTTAGACTTAATCTAACAGTAGGCAAGATTTTAAACAGCAACACACTTGTTTAACACAAGGCCGCCAGCATCATACCTAACAACCTATGAAGTTGCGTGTGAAGGGGGTGAAGGGTGTGAAGTATACTAGACACAGCGAGTATTTGTGGCACTTTGCCTAATCTGACCTGGTGAGCATCATTGAGAAAAAAGCATAATTAAGTCTAAGGGTTAACTAAAATGATGATGATATTCTTTATCCCAAAAATGAAGGGTCAAAGCTTCATAACAAGGACGAGGTCCACCTCACAGATGACCCTATTTCTGACGGTTATAACGACCCCATTAACGGCACTTCTTGAATCAAGCTAATCTCACTCTGATGGAAGTAAAAGAAGCCCCCGGTAGAGATCAACACCTGAGAACGGCCGCACCGCACCACCTGGCTGGAGATTTGACTTGTTTAGTAATACATGAAAATGTAGATGCGTAGCACCAGTAAGAGGGAAGGCTGATACTCTGGGGTTCAGCGTGTTGGTCGGCAGGAGGGCTCATGAATATGCAAGCTAACATGGCATTTGGTTAGCCTCCGTGTGTTGCCTCTGACTAAACCCTGGGAGGAGCACGATGTGTGTGTGTGTGTGTGTGTGTGTGTGTGTGTGTGTGTGTGTGTGTGTGGTGTGTGGTGTGTGTGTGTGTGTGTGTGTGTGTGTGTGTGTGTGTGAGGGCCCGATGGATGCTCCTGCATGTGGTATTGATGAGGCTGACGGGGTAGTGTGACAGAGCTGTGAAACCGGACCCTGCATGGTGTGAGGAAAGGGGAAGGAGGAGGAGGGAAGGATGGGGGGGGGGGGATGGGCCCGTGTGATTTAGCGTCTTACATTATCACTTAACAAGACAGACCTGGCACTTGGTCCTCGCCATGGAAACCAAAGGAAGCCACCTGAGATAGACAGATAGACATGAAGATACGCAGACTGACAGATGGACGGATGGATTCTTTTCTTCTTGAACATAAAAAACACGCTGTTGTTTGTTGTCTACTGATTATAAATCCTCAATAACAAAATAAAATAATTGATGGTAAAAAAGATATAGATAGAAAGATGGACAGATAGATAGATAGAAAGATGGACAGATAGATAGATAGATAGATAGATAGATAGATAGATAGATAGATAGATAGATAGATAGATAGATAGATAGATAGATAGATAGATAGATAGATAGATAGATAGATAGATAGATAGATATATAGATAGATAGATAGACAGACATTCAGACAGATATGTAGCTAGAAAGATAGATGGATGGACAGGCAGACAGACATCAGAAAGACAGATAGACTGAAAAACGGACAGACGGATGAAGAAGAGGGATCTCCGATACAATATTAATTATGGATGACAGGGTCCCTGGGGGGAGAGAGAGAGAGAGAGATAAAGCAGAAAACACCTTCACAGTGAGATGTGGGGCAGGAAGGCCAGGGGAGATAAGGAGGGCTGAGGGAGGGAGGGGGGGGTGTTCTGCTGCAGGAGATTTGTGGGAGAGAGAGAGAGAGGGAGAGAGAGAGAGAGAGAGAGAGAGGGAGAGAGAGAGAGAGAGGGGGGGGAGAGAGAGAGAGAGGGAGAGAGAGAGAGAGAGGGAGAGAGAGAGAGAGAGAGGGGGGGGGGAGAGAGAGAGAGAGGGAGAGAGAGAGAGAGAGAGAGAGAGAGAGAGAGAGAGGGGGAAGAGAGAGAGAGAGAGGGAGAGAGAGAGAGAGAGAGAGGGGGGGAGAGAGAGAGAGAGGGGAGAGAGAGAGAGAGAGAGAGAGAGAGAGAGAGAGAGAGAGAGAGAGAGAGGGAGACAATGTTCTCCACTACCTGTCTGCTGATGACCTCCCATTAGCGCATCTGTTATACCCATTAAACAAATAAGTACACGGCGGACCGATCGGTTGATTAGAGCGCTGGAAATATATCAAGTGCTGGCAAATCATTATTTTTTATGTCAAGAAGTCATCCAAAATGTTGCAAATGTGCCAAGTGTGCTTTTTTTTATGTTAAGGCCATCTTGCTCCTAAAGCGTGTTCACTTTTTAAAAGAGAAGGATTATGAATAATGAAATGAAATGAAAAGCCAACAACAGCAGCCAACCACCCACACACACATGCATACACACACTAACACACACACACATACACACGCACACGCATACACACACAGTCACAGAAAAACACACACACACACACACACTAGTGCACATTTGCACACACGCGACAAACACACACATCAACATGTTAACCCCCAAACCCGATCAACACCGTCACCC
>NC_136947.1:18849032-18999032 GCF_949987615.1 Pollachius pollachius | reverse complement strand
TTTATTATTGGCACATATCAGCTCCTATGTTCATATGTAGGCGCATGATAGTCGTGAGCGTGTTCCACTCCCAGCTGAAAAGTAAAGGGATTGATTGCCAAAGTATTTTGGTATTTTCTATAACATTGATTTGATGGTTTGAATGGCGAACATGGAGATCCTGGTGGTTTGTGAAATAACAACAATGCATTTGTGTAAACCCAATACACATGAACATTTGTGTTCACACACACACACACACACACACACACACACACACACACACACACACACACAAGACACATTTTAGCCTTTGCACTTTTGCAGTGGAGAACAATAGCCCTCAGAGATATTTCATTTACATGCAAATTGACACCCACCCGTACACCACTATCGGTTGCCTGTGTGTGGGCTTAAAACATGTAAATGCACGCGTTTACGTATGGCTAAATTTGCAGATTGGTATGAATGTCGCTGTTGATAAGTGCTAAAGCAGCAACAGCGACACTAAATGTCCTGTTTAATAAGCATATACTAATATACTTGTTTACGTTAGGTTAGGCCTTTTGCTTCAATGGACGAAAGAACCTCGAAAAGTATTCTCTGGTGACGGTGCAGGTCGTCACTAACATTTCAGGATACGTGAAGATTCAGGGTCTGTGATTTGGAGACCATCGTAGGATCTCAGAATCGAGCGTCGCTATACGTTGAAGCAGTAGTTAAACATCTGTCTCCCTCTGTTGGTCAATACGTGGCACTGCGGCTTCCCGACCTCTATCACTGTCCAATATTGGGGCTAAGTGCATTGCTTCTGCGGTTTATCGATATTTATTGATAAACAGCACATGTATACGTGTGTACATGTATAAGTGAATTCATTACTGCACGACTATATACAATTATTAATATATGAATATGTATTCCTGTCTTGTATTTATATATGTAAACCTGTGTAGAAAATTATACTTCTTATTAGGGTTCACATGAATTCAAATCATTATATGATGATTATCAGTTAAGCTAACCTAATTGGGCCCACTAATCCCATAGCCATAATGACGTGGGAAACAAAATTCATCTTCAAAGAACATTGTCTAAATACAGATTTTTTTAAATGTGCGCTGTGACAGCCAGCCCTATTGTGTGCTTAAGCCCAAACCATCGCTCCCAAACTAAAAACCAATTAACAAATCAATTATCTTGGACTGATCCCATAGACTATGAGACTCATTTAACACAGGCTGCAGTACAGAGTAGGGGATCATCGCAACCATAATTGACTTTCCATCTAGAACATTATGAACTCCCTCCAATGAAAAGAAGTGGATGGGTTACTGTGATTATTTCTGTCATTATAGGGTTGAATGGCCCTGGATTGGCCTCAATCCGATTTAGCGCTATCAAGCCAAGTGGCTCTGTACTGGACACAATTATTTATTCAATTCTCGCCTTTGCTCTCTCTCTCTCTCTCTCTCTCTCTCCCTTTCCCTCTGTCTTTCACTTACACATTCTCTCTCACTCTTTCTTGCACTTTCTTGTGTGTGTGAGTGTGTGTGTGTGTGTGTGTGTGTGTGTGTGTGTGTGCATATGTGTGTGTTATGTTTAATAATGCTCCAAAAAGTTCAAGGGTCAATATATAAAGTACATCTACGGAAATTTATTCATAATAAGCAAAGCATAATTGTGGATCACATTGTTGTACTTAATATGGTTACCTATGCATATGCCATTTACAAGAAAGGAAGGACTGTTGGATCAAAACATCCACAAAACTTCAATAGATGATGATGAATGATGATGCTTTATTAAGGCATAGCAAGAGATTTCGGACAGTCAAGCATGGTGTAGAAAAGCCAATGCCGCACTCCACAAGGTGCCTTTTTTTTTGGGCTTGTCCAGACAAGGACACAGATTGGTGACGTTACGCTGGTTTATTGTATGATTTGCTGGTAATGACACATGGCCTGGTTCTCCATGCAGGAGATCTCTCCCTGAATGTGGGTTGATGGCTGGTTCAACCTGTACACAACCTGCACACTGATTAATAAATGTGCAACAGGTGTGCAGCCCAAGAGTCCAATCAGTCAGACTCGGCCAGGTAGGGCTAATGAAACCAATCATCATCCACACAGACTCCCACACATGGTGACTTGCATTATAACTTAAGGTACGGTAAATAAATAACATTTTAAATTTAATCAAGGAAATCTCTTCCGATATAGACTCTTAGTCTAACATTCCTTACTTTGGCACACAGCGGAAAGACAAATTTAACTTCGGAGGCAACTTTCCAAAAGCTCTTTAAATAAAACACGGGGCTGCCGCAGACACAGGCAGATCAGGCCCTCAGCAGAACTGAATGAGCTCCCTCATGCTGCAGCCTTTCTCACAGCACACATCAGAGATCCTCCCGGCAGAACGGCGCACTCGATAGGGCAAAGTGTACCAGCCAGGTACCAGAGAGGGCTCCTGGTCCTGCTCCTGGTCCGGGTGGCGGTCCTGGTCCCGGTTTGGGTCCCTGTTTGGGTCCTGGTTCTGGTCATGCTTCAGGTCCTGCTTGGTGTGCTGGGTCTGGGGGCTCTGGTCCAGCTGTAAGGGGGTACCGGTAGACCCAGAGGGTCCCTGGTGCTCCTGGAGGGGGAGGCCATGGTCTCCTTGGGTGGTCAGAGAGAGGAGAGGAGGACAAACGTTTGAAAGCCAAGTAGAGAGTAATGCATTTCAAGTGTTACCATAATTGCAGAAAGCAGAAGATTTTTTGATAATCTGCTGAACAGTAGACTTGTAATGGCCTCTAATGAAAAACTGCTCTATTTTCATCCTCTAAAGAACAATAAAAATGTTCTCCTCCACTCAGTGTCCCTACAGTTCTTCTCCATAGCCTAATAGTATTATGGTTCTTTATGCATGCAGTCCTTGCAGTGGTCCACCATGGAGAAAGTGCCAATGCCAAGTCCCCTGCCAATAACAGCGCTTAGTGTGCGAACATATGACAAACATGCATAAGTAATAGTTGCAGGATCTGAAGAAAGACATCAACATGGGTAACTAGCAGAGACCTGAGCTTTGATTCAACCTGAACACAAACAGCATCCACTCACCGGCCAGCTGGTGCTGCTGGGATTCAGCGGGGCTCCTCCGCAGTCGGGAGCTCCCACAGGACGTGACGGCCAAGCGGATCAGGTCTCGACCGCACATCTTAATCCTCTCCTGGCCGTGGGTCACACAGGCCCCGGCCGCCAGCACCACCAGCAGAGGCAGCACACACTTGTTGATCACTGACATGACTTGAGGTCTCTGGCCGGGACTCACAGGGATAGAGGTGATAAGTGACGGAGTGAAGAGGAGAGAAGGAGAATATAGAGGGAAGTGTTTATAGGGCTGGTTTTATAGGGAGACCTACCTCCCTATTGTCGGGTTGAATTTTGCTGACTCTGCATGTATTTCAAATTTTTTTCAGAAGATTGAAGAAGTTTGGCCTTGTGGACTGAAAAGCATGTCCCGATCCCGAGCAGAGGGGTGGCGCCGCGGGGCCGTGCGGCTCAAGGATGGAGTGTCATTAAGATAAAGGCCTGTCACGCTGTGATCTACTGACGCCTCTGCAGTCACACACACAAGGCCTGGTCTCCACACGCCACACATTTTCTACTCTGATCAGGGATCCTTTTGTAATATTTTGTAAAAGAATCTTTATTTATGTAGAACCATTTTACACAAGTTTTACAAAGGGATGTTGAAAGGGTGAGAAGAGGTTGATTAATTTACTGTACATGGCAATAAAACACAAGATATAAATAGACATAGATATAATAAGACAGTTTCTAGGAGAACACTTAAAAAGAACAGAACAGATTATTTTTATATGTCGAAGCGTACATTTTAGTTTTTAAATATTGTTTGAATGACCCAATAGTAAATATACTCTAGGCCTGTAATGACGTCAAGAGGAAAGCATTAGTTCATTGTGAAACCATCCTCAAAAAATAAATGCTTCATTAAAATGTCATCACAATATCACAATATCTCCATTCTCAGGGTTTGTGCCACTGACAATTTCCCCTGGATATTCCTTATCTTGTCTCATCAAGATGGATGGAAGGACTTGGAACAGATGCCCGGTGGCACTGATGATTTCAAGGATATTCA
This sequence comes from Pollachius pollachius, assembly GCF_949987615.1. Taxonomy (NCBI): domain Eukaryota; kingdom Metazoa; phylum Chordata; class Actinopteri; order Gadiformes; family Gadidae; genus Pollachius; species Pollachius pollachius. The sequence goes on along the minus strand of NC_136947.1, from coordinate 18,994,910 downwards.
ACGCAACCTCAGCAAACCAAACGCAAAACATTACGCAGAAGAAGACAGCTATGATGTAGTTACTTTGAAATTTTGACATTCTTTAAATTCAATTGCTACATGCTACATTTCTCCACATTTCTCTTTACATTGCTTTTATACAATGTTAATTTGGTTACATACAGGATCTGTTGGGATATTAGATGTTGGAAGTATTTGTTTTGGTTGTAATGTCCTTAGAACACGATATGGATCAACAATATAAACTGTAAGTTCGTTTTCATATTAAATCATGATTAATAGATAAAAAAAAGTTCTCATCCAGAAAAGGTTTGAAATGTCGACCAAGTACCAAATAAATACATTTGAATTGGTTTTAAAACGTTGCATACTAACCATTTAAAGTTACTATTCATTTTTTTATCACAAAATAAACTCACACTCAAAAGGGGTAAAAAAAAAAAAAAATGTATCTGAAAGTAAAACGGTGCTAGAATTGATTAAATAAACATATAAAGTTTCGGAAATAATATTCAGAGCCTCGGGCATGGCGTAATGAATTCCGACCAGAAGATGTCGCTGTACGCGTAACTATCCCCATACCAACCTCGGATGCAGAAGGGACAACGTAACAACTGGCCACTGGCCAGTGGCTATTCAGCGAAATATTAACCGTGAGGAGTGAGGACCCTGATATCACTATGACCCTGGATCAGTAAATATTTGAAGTCCAACGTAATGCAAATGGTTTTTTTAAGGCCTTCTGTGCTGCATTTATTATTCAGCCTTTAATGCAGTTAAGAAGGATTTTCAGAGTGACATGCTTTTTCCACTGACATCTTAGTGTGGGGTTTTAGAACTTTGCTGGAGGTATTTTCGATGATGGGTTAGAATTAGTGAAGTGGAGGTATTAGCTTAAGGGTTTAAATGTGAATTGGGTCTGAAACTGTTTTTTGGCATTAGGTTAGAAACGATGGGTGTCAAGGTAGAAGGTTTGGGTGCAGGGTGTGGGAGATATTGAGGTTTGGCAAGTTGGTAAGTATCTTGGTGAAAGCAATGCATCACAGAAATAATATTCTAAGAGTTTAATGTAGTTAAATCATAGACTGTATGAACCCTTTTCCATGATTAATAAACAAATTAAATAAAATGCATTTCATTGGACTTTATGGACTTCAAACCAATCTCAGTGGTGCATATGTAAATATATAAAAAACATGTATCATATTTTTACATAGCATATATACATGTGATTTATATTTCTTAGATCAACAATAAGGAGCCCCTGATACCAACAGAACACCATCGTCAGCTATATTTGGTTCTAAATCAATCATACCTAATCGATAATCATGCCATTGTTCAGAGAAAAGGACGTCCACAGGGCTGATGGCTGCCGTCTGTCTGACGGAGGTCTCATCCCGGGTGGCGTGTGGCAGTGCTAAATCTCAGGCTTAAGGCTTATCTTCATTTGCCTCGGCCTCTATTCCTCTCATTTGATTGTTTACCCTCTGCTCCTCCGGCCCATAGGCTCTGTGTCATCACATGCAGATGGAGAGGCCGGAGACCTTCTCACCCCCTGCACCCCCCCAACCCCCGTCCTCCCCGGGGGGGGATAAGGCCATATAGGGTCAGCGTCGCCGTGGGTCGCTGGTGCCCGTCCGGCCGCCCTCAGTCCCCGGCAAGCAGGAGGTCCCGCCTGCCCTCAGGCCGGTAGTGGACCTCGTCGTCCGAGTCCTCCAGGGGCGGCTCAAAGCAGCCGTCGAACTTCCTGCGCAGGCGCTGGCGCAGCTTGAAGGTGCGCTCGACGTTGGCCTGCGTGTACTCCTGCTCCTTCAGCTTGGCGTAGTAGTCGGAGAACTTGTTGAAGAGGATGGAGATGGGCATGCCATTGAGGATGATGCCGAAGGAGATGCAGCTGAAGGCCACGCAGCGGCCCATGTAGGAGATGGGCACCACGTCGCCGTAGCCCACCGTGGAGATGCTCACCTGGGGGGGGGAGGGGAGTTAATGAGAATGATGTCCGGCGGACTCATTGACACGTATAGTAAATAGAAGCAGGTAGGGGTGAGGCATCATGCTCAAGGAGGCCTAGAGGGTAGAGATTGTGGTTTTCAATCAAAAACCGTCGCCTGGGAGTAGGAAACCCTCCCAGAAGGCTATCTGTTGCCAAAATTTCCATTTCCAAAATGAAAGAAATGCTATATTGTATTTTTTAGCTTAGTAACTCATCAAATTGAAAACAAACCACTTGCACGATTTATCCCGGCAGAAGGAGACCCTTTGTAAAAACGCTTTCAGCCGGAATAATCAGTTTAATATAAATATATATAATCAGTTTTGGCTCCTGACATGAGGTGGATCATCCAGATGCATTGTGAAAAGCAGATCTGGTTGCATCATAGGAAGTATGTGTAGACCTTTAGCAGCGTTGTAAACATAAACAATGTATACACATTATTGAGAAGCAGCTGGACCAACCGGAGATACGGAACAATACCAATGCCCTTCTCCGTCCACCCCCTGAATGAAATCAGTGTGTCTGGTCAGAAACGCCACGCATTACAGCGTATTAGTCAGGATTAGACCAAGTTAACCCAACAGCTGCTACCCCACGGCTAGAGGCAAACCTAATGTGACCGAATCAGAGGGGAAGAAACACGGGGGGATACATGGACGATGCAACACACAGCACGGCATAGAATCTTAAGTCTCAAACTAGCAAGATTGAAGGATTATCTTTCTTTTAGTATACTGTTGACCAACAGATATGTTTTTCCAATGAGATTTGAGACTTCCTAATCTTTATTGGGCCCGCCATGGGAACATAAACAAATCATTTCGGTGGCACGGCTGAGGATTGTCTTCTCACACAACGGTCAAATACCTAATTTCTGCATCCAACCATTAATGGTGTTTTATGTAACAGCATTGTAAATCCTACCCCTAGATGTAAGCCCCATATCATGTAAGCCCTATAGCTAGTGTGTAACTTAAATACATATGGATTAAATTGATGCACAAAAGAATTAGACATGCTTATGACTGGCGTGCTTATGAATGAAACAATGTGTGGAGAGAAAAAGAGTTGCTTCCAAATGAAACATGATAACCTAAAGTCCATCTTTAACCAGCAGGATGGCCAGCATCCTAACCAATTGGTTTCTAAAGAGTTTATGGAAGAATAGGTTTGTGTGTGTGTGTGTGTGTGTGTGTGTGTGTGTGTGTGTGTGTGTGTGTGTGTGTGTGTGTGTGTGTGTGTGTGTGTGCGTGCGTGCGTGCGTGCGTGCGTGCGTGTGTGTGTGTGTGTGTGGGTGTGAGTGTGTCCTTGTGTGTGTTGTGTGTGTATATCCTTGTGTAGGTGTGTGTGTGTATTCTTGTGCCTGTGTGTGTGTGTGTGTGTGCCTGCTTTGTATTTGTTTGTGTGTCTCCAGGTGTTGAAGGTCCTGGGGTCCCTCCCCAGCTCCCCAGAGACACCCTGCCCCTGGCGGGGGCGGGGGGGGGGGGGGGGGGGGGGGGGGGGGGGGGGCGGGGCAGAGTGTGTGAGGGACTCACCGCGGCCCACCACCAGGCGTCAGGGATGCTGCTGAAGGGAGTGCCCGGCTGGTCCACCTCCACAGAGTGCATGAGGGCAGAGAAGGTGAAGATGCCCATGGCGATGAACAGGAACAGACAGCACACCTGAGGCCCAACATAGGGGAGGAGAAGAACTTGTGTATAAAGACAAATATACCCTTATTGGGATAGTGGTTGAAAGAAGGCTTCATTAGTTCGAACAGAATACACAAATATCTACGAATACATTTCTATAATTATATCGGATATGTTTATAAAATAAATTGCTCTAAAGGTATTTTGGATATGCAGCTGTAGTTCCTGAGTTGTCCATATCCAAAATGCTCCATCAAAACAAGAACCTTATTAATCCTGATGGTAAACACAGTTCCCCCGTCCTGGTGTCAGACCCACCTGCTCGGAGCACTGGCGGATGGTGAAGCCGAACGCCCTCATCCCCGTCGAGTGCCTGGCCAGCTTCAGGATGCGAAAGATGCGCATCAGCTTCACCACCTTCAGCACCTTGCTGACCTTACTGACCCGGGCCATGGTCTTCAGGTCCTCCTGGGCGCCCGCACTTTCCGAATCGATGAAGAAAAGCTCGAAAACGATCTGCAAAAAGTAGGGCAGCACCGCTGCCAGATCCACAAAGTTGAGGGTGCTCCTCACAAAGTGCTTGATGTCGGCAGTGGTCAACAGGCGCAGGAAGTACTCCAGGGTGAAGAAGAGGATGGAGAAGATCTCAACCATTTCCATGTAGGTCTTGCCGTAGACTTTGTACACCCTGAGCTCCTTCACCGTGTTCAAGGTCATGGCCACGATGGAGATGAGAACCAGGAGGCTGGAGAAGACGGCGAAGGTCTTGGCCGCCAGCGAGGAGTAGGGGTTCTCCATCAGGTCCCAGAGCAGCTTGCGGAGGCCCCCCAGGAACATCTTCCTGTAGCCCTCATCGTCCTGGTGCGGCTTAATCTCGTTGATAAGCTCCTGGTTCACCTTCAGCTGATCCCTGATGTCGTCCACCTTCTCCTCGAAAAGAATGCGGCAACACCTGTGACAATGCACACGTTAATTGTCTCTTTTCATAGATGTTAATAACATAGATCAGTCGTTGAGGTGGCCATCCAGACAGCCAAACAACACAACGGAATTACATAAAGTCAAAGGTGTGTCTACACAGCTGAACACACGAGGCATCGGAGCTACGTACCTCGGGCTGTCTCTCATCCTCAAGCCCCAGAACTTGACCTCCTCCTCAAAGTTGATGGGGCAGAGGCTCTCCATCACCCAGAGGACGTTGCTGCAGTAGAAGTGGAAAATGTAGTGGAAGAACATGGGGTCCCTGTCGAAGAAGAACTCGTTCTTCTGGAAGTTGAAGTCGTCGCAGAGGGTCAGCCGCTTGGCCGGGTCCTTGCAGAGGGCCAGGATCCCGATCCGGGTCTTGGGGTAGCGGAGGACCAGATGCTTGGGGATGTGGAAGACCTTGCCCCCCACATTGACGTTGACGATGTTGGGCTGCCGTAGGGCGGACTTCAGCTCCTTCTTGCCGCTGTCCTTCGCCCCCTGCCCGCTCTCTTTGTTCTCGCTGAAGGAGACGTCCAGATTGTCCATGGAGGTCCAGGCTTTCACTGAGCTGTCCTGGGAGAAGGGGAAGTCGTCCTCCTCGATGCTCTGGGAGAAGCTGACTTCTCGCTTGATGCTGGCAAAGAGACTGGAGCGCCGCTTCTTCAGGGCTTTCTTTATGGGCTTTGGAGGCTCCATTTGGCAACTACTTGCAGTGACAAATGTCCTCTAATCCAGAGATCCTCATGTAGCGGAGTTTAGGTCTTGTCAATCCATCCAATTTTTCACCTAAATTATCCCAAGAGAATCCCATTCAGAAAGGACAAGGTCCTTTCTTGGCTGGTGCCATCAAGCATGCACAAAGTAGGAAGAGATGGAGAGGAAAAGCGACGTGTTTGTCTGCCGTGCCCTTCAGAGGATCAACAGTGTGAGTTGAGGATTCATCCTGACTGTGCTCTAATCCTATCGCTGTTCTTTCTGTCCGAACGCAAGTTAAAAATACTGTCCATGAGGATTAGCGTGGAATTTAGAGAGCTTTGAGTTCTGGGAGAAGAGGCCAGGCACACAGAGTGCAGGGGTGGCCCGGTGCTCCATGGCTGACAAGGCTATTAAAAGCTTACTGTTCAGTCGGAATCTGCAGGTACTTATTCTATGGTGAAGCTCAGACACAACAGCCTGAAATAATGCAGAGTGAAATCATTATTAACAATCAAATACATTGATGAATTAATAAACGAATGAATTCATTGAATATAAGTAATAAATAAAGGCAAGAATGAAATAATAAATAATAATATATTCATGAAGGTTTGATTCATGAAAGGTATCAGAGCTAAATGTAATTATCTAAAGCAAATAAATGTAATAAAAAGTGTGGACCGGAAGTATGTTTGAAGATGTCTTTAAATGATGTGAACACCAGAGTGGGGTATGACTTTTATTCCACACTTCACGTAATATTCCAAAAGGAACCACATCATCAGACACGCACATGTTCGTTTTTTTCACATCTGAAACATAATGTTACCACAGAATTATGACTTTAATGAGAAATTAATTGTCTTAATTACTCTGATTTGTTGAGGAAATGTTTACTAGTCTTTTTTGCTTCTTAGGTTTTTTTTAATTTTCATTTCAAGAATACAAATATATAATATAGTAGAAATACCAGGATATAACAGCTTTGAATATCTCCTTTGAGGAACATAACATGCGTTATTTCATTTCAGGGCGTGAAAACAGTGCATTGCACGGTTTTCTACAAAATAATGATTTATTTCGAACTCGAATTATTAAATGGTACAGCCCTTCAGTTTTCGTGAATGGTATAGTCTGAAGTCACTAACGGAACAAAGATTATTCACTTTACAATATTTTAATGTTCTGCAATATAATTCTGTCTATCATTTGAAATAAGATCACATAAAAGTTTAATGTTTTATTTTTATTTTGCGAGTCTTTTTTTTTGTAAAATGTTAATTCAAGGAAGGAGTTACAATATAAACCTTCCGCACCCCACGTGACTTCCTTTCCGGACTAACCTGACAACATGGATGCCAGCCGCGTGCAGCCGATCAAGCTTGCCAGAGTAAGAAAATGCATATTTTGGCAATATTATTGCAATAACAAGTGCAATTATTTACCGTGAACAATTAATCTTCCAATCGAGCCGATGGGATTTGGACTTTTATACTTTTATTGAGGGTTAAATTGTAGTGCTCTCCGCCGGGACGGTACCACATCATGGAGGCCTGTCCATGCCCCTCTAGTATCTCCATGCTATCCGCTAGCGTGCCGAAGCTCTGCTGTAGAGACACTCGCCAATCGGCTCTGTTACCGTCAAAACCATATTTTATTGTGGTTGTACTAATCTAATGCTTCGTGTTCCAGGTCACCAAGGTGCTCGGAAGAACCGGTTCCCAGGGCCAATGTACACAGGTATGCTACTGTAGCTGCTAGACTTGGTACAAAGGTTTCCCTAATTAATAGGTGCTAAAATAATATAAATATGTCCTTAAATAATCAAGCTGGATCATAAGACCGTGATAATGGATTTATCCGTTTGAACACAAATTAAAAGCGTTATTCTACATCTTGTCGGAAAATCATTTGTGCTAACTAGAAAAAAGCTTCAAACCATATTAATGCAATGCAGTCTTTTATCTGCTATATTAAACCCAACAAACATACACTTGTGTTTTTGAATATGGTCTGGATATTAAACCCCATCAGAACTTGGACCTTGTATTGAAAATGCCATCCCCAATCATAAATCTACAGTACACAATACTATATTCTGTCATACTGCGACTATTTTGCCACAACTCTCGTATTTATAAACTTAAATGCTTGATTAATTTAACCCTGTGTATATACTGCCTGCATCTTGGTATACTGATCAAACACAGAACCGGGCAGAATATTATGATGACGCTATTTTGTTCACTGATGTAATTCAAACACCACATATTAATATTACTAATGGCTAAGTATTAATGCATTAAGTGCTGTGTAATGCATTAATAATATGAAACAGGATATTCAATGTGGTGTGGCCAGAATCTCCACCTCTTTATTTGACCTCTTGTAATGATTGATCTACCCTTGCAGGTCCGAGTAGAGTTCATGGATGACAGCAACCGCTCCATCATCAGGAACGTGAAGGGTCCAGTGAGGGAGGGCGATGTGCTGACACTTCTGGAGTCTGAAAGAGAGGCTAGGAGGCTGCGATAAGGTGAGACGCCAAGTCCAATAACCTAGTTGGAACTGGAACTCAACTCATAGTCCACATGTTCAGTTTTAGGAGTAGAGTAATTGGATCTCCAAATCAACCAATGTGTCACATTTCAATGGTTTCTCAAAATGTTAGTCTTTGCTCTAGTCATCTGTTCTCTGCCACTCGTGTACAAAATTTGACTACCGCTTACTACCGCAAATCATTTAAAGGTTGAGTGTGTAGAATTCAGAGGAACAGTAATATTAATAAGTCTGTTTTGAGTAGTGTATAAGCCCATTCAAATGTGAATCGGCTTTTGGTTACCTTAGAGTGATCCCTTTAGCTACATATGGAGCAGGTCCTCATAACATAGAGCCTGACATTTTTCACATGTTTTCATCATAATTATCTTGTGTATGCTTTGACGATAACAGACTAATTAATAAAATAGACATTATTATTATTGTATCAAGAAACATCACTTGACACTTTTGACCACCTGCTGTCGTTGACATCACCTGTTGTCGGTATCATTTTGAATACCCAAGGGCCCATTGGATACCTTTGGGGTATTCAGTAGCTTCTCTTTCGGACAGGGGAAACGGGGTATTCAGTTGTTTGCAAACTGCATAACCTCAGCTATGTGCTACTAAATCCTTCACACGGCGCCCTAAAATATAACTTGTTTTACTTGAGCTTCAGCCTTTCCTAAATGTATTTTAGAAGCATGGCTAACTGAAGGCTGTCCTGTTCCCAGGTCTCTGAAGATGTGAGGTGCCTGGCCACTGTGGAGGAGCAGACCTTCCTGGGCCCTGCAGTGATCTACACCTCATTTGTTCAGATGTTTTGAAATAAATGTGGTTATTCAGATAACAGACTGAGTCTTGTGGTATTCTGTTTTTGATCATCCTGAAATGTGGTGGCTGTACTAGGGATGAAATGGTTTATTTGATGCAGGTATGGTGGATTTTAAAGACTATACAGTATTTGCGAACGTTGCACTCTAATGGCTGTTGCACTCTAATTGTATCACGTACATCATGGCATTTAAATAATCATCGGTAGTAGCAGGACAGTATTGGAATTATATTGGGTCTACGTCACCTTGTGGTTAAATGGTATGAAGCTAAATCAAATGTTGGATACAAACATATCCTCACAAATTAGCCATTATTCTGGCCAATAAAAATAACTACCTCAAATTAGAAAATGGATACACAAAATGCAATATTGTATTGGACACATTGATGTTCTATGCAGATCCTCTTTAAAATGTTGTAATAGTTTAAATGTTATCAGCTGCAGAAGGTTCTCTGTATTCTGCTTTTATTTAGCAGGACATGGTATGCCTGACATTGTAGAAAATAGTCCAGACGGGTGAACTCGATTTAGAATATTGTGCAAAAGGTTTTTCAGTAATTCAACTTCAAAAGTGAAACAATATAGACTTGCATGGAAATTTGAATATTTCAAGCCTTTTATAATTATCGCTTACAGCTTAGGAAAATCTCAGATGAAATCAATAATTTAATTTTAAATACCGAAATGTCGGCCCTCTGAAAAGTACCACAATCATGCATATGTACTAGGTTTGGGGCCCTTTTACATGAATGACTGCCTTAATGCGGCATTTCATGGATGATATCAGCCTGTGGCACTGCAGAGTTACGGAAGACCAGAATGCTTCGATAGCAGCCTTCTGCATTGTCTTTCATCTTTCTCTTAGCATTTTCCAATATATTCTGTATGGAGTTCAGCTCAGGGGAGTTTGCTGGCCAATGAAGCACAGTAATCACATGTTCATTACTGTTTTGGTACTTTTTGCATTGTGGGCAGGTGTCAAGTCTTGCTTTTAAATGAAGCCAGAATCTCCATAAAGCTGGTCTGCTGAAGAAAGCATGAAATGCCCCAAAATCTCCTGGTTGACTCTGGACTTAATAAAGCACAGGGGACAAACACCAGCAGATGACATGGCTCCCCAATTCCACACAGACTGGAAACCTTTTTTCAGTAGCCCAGGTTAGACGCTTCTGACGTTGTTTGTTGTTCAGGACTGGCTTGACAAGAGAAATACGACATTTGAAGCCCATGTACTGGATCCGTCTGTGTGTGACGTGGCTCATGACGCAGAAGCTCCAGCCTCAGTCCACTGCTGAAGCTCCCCCACACTTGAATGACCTTTTCCTGACAATTCTCTCCAGGCTGCGGTCATCCCTGCTGCTTGTGCACCCTTTCCTACCACCCTTTCCCATTCCGCTAACTTTCTATTAATGGGCATTGATACAGCACTTTGAGAACATCTAACTCATTTTGCAATTATCTTTTGAGGCTTTCCTGGCTTGTGGAGGGTGTCAATGATGGTTTTCTGCACAACTGTCAGGTCATCCCCATGATTGTGATTCTACTGAACGAGATTGAGAGACCATTTAAACGCTCAGGAACCCTCTGCCGGTGTCACACTAATTATTAGAGAGTGACACTTTGAACCTACAATCTTGAACCTTTCAAAATATTCTAATTTTCTGAAATTTTGAATTTGGGGTTTTCATAAGCTATCAGCCATAATCATCAAAATTATAACAAAAAAAGGTTTGAAATGTGTCACTTTGCATGTAATGAGTCTATATAATATATTAGTTTCACCTTTTAAATAAATTACTGAAATAATACGATATTCAAAATTTCTGAGGTTCACCTGTAGAGCCGATTACTTTGCACAAATCATGAAGATGGTGACCGTTAAGATGGGCGTGCCTCTCGAGTGTATGTGCTTCCATGTTGCCCAGTAGAGGGCACCCTCAAGCTAGAAATATTCAGTATACTTGGGGAACCTTTTCCATTTCTTGTGCCACAAATCTGTCGTAAGGCTGAACTAAACAAGAAGCGTAATGCAAATTTGATAAAGGAGACCTCATTGGGAATGTCTTTTCTTTCTGGGAGTCACAGTACAGGCCATCAAATTCAAATCACACTCAATGTTACAATATAGCCTTTTAACTAATATAATGACCAAAATAGACATGTGTCTATCAAGACTGATTGGGCCAATGTTGACAGATTATCTTGGTAATTGGGTTCACATTCTTATGCTGAATCCAAAAGATATATTTGATTACACTTTTCTTATAGCCATGCTTATCGAAGGCTTTGTGTCTTCTTGAATTTGAACAAAGGAGGCTACAGATGTTGTGAATTTTATAAAACACAGACACATATAGTTATTTATTCATTGGATTTGTTACATGTCTTTAACTGCCAGCTGAGAGGTGGTGATCCACCTCTCAAGCATGGCAGGATTGATGGTTTACATGTTGGTCTATTGGGTGGTTGCTATGCAAACACTATGTTGGAATGGCATTTCTGTTCAACCTACTTTCTGTCACAACTTGAATGGACTTGCTTCCTCTGAATGATATAGGCCTAGTTGTTTCACCTCAAACCACAAAATAAATGATGCAATACAAATTATAGATCATTTGTTTTTTGGGACAATTATATGTAGCTGATGTGTTCATAAGAAACATGTTTACCGGCAATTTCCATTCTACATCTCAAATTCTACATTCCATTCTACATCTACACGTTTCCTTTGAGGGAAGTTGGCTATTTCTAGGACAAAAACAAAACAAAAAAATATCCAACTGTATAAAAACATTGGAATATAAGAGCATCTAAATATATTATATTGGTACTAACATTGTTCCAACAGGTGTTCCAAACATATACTTCCCAGCCGTTATTTTTAATTTTTAAATACACTTAATGGTTACTCAAACTATGTGGATTTTCTCATGTCTTAAATCGGCCTATGAAGCAGTCATTGATAAAGCAATTCAATATACTCCAAAGAAAATGTAGGCCAACTCAAGAACAATTTAGAGTATTGTGGCCTCCGATTGATGGAAATTCGATTATTGATATCATTGTGACGACCCTTGGTTGTCACTTATCAATTAAGGCAATTAAGCGCTGCAGCCATTAAAAAAACCTGTTAGAATTAGTTTCAATATTTGGAAATGACTTCCAACATGGTTGGAACAGTTTGTGTGATTGGAGTTGTGTGGGCTTTTGGTTTGTGAATGTGTTACTGTGTTGTTGCCCAACAGTCCTCCATGTGCCCACATGGCCTTAACCTTGGAGGAATCCCGGGGACAGGGGGGCGGGCTCGGTTGCACATCAACAAGCAATCTGAAACTAGACTGGTAAAATGAAACCTTGCTCCAAGCCCAGAAATAAACATAAACGTCTCCAACCGAACAGTACATCTCTGTTGTACCACGGGCAAAGTCAACAACAGTTAGTAAAATGCTTGAAAATACCGTGGGGAGTTGCCCCGCGGATGTTATTAACCCATCTTCATATCATACTGAAGCTGTGTTTATCGTCCGGTCTCTCACTCTCCCATATCCCACAAAACACTTTACACTCCTATAATATGTTTCTCTGTTGCTATTTCTGGGTTTCTTCAAAACATGTGTGATATGGAGGGAAGTGTTCGTCTAGCCTTCCCGTCTACACCTGCACCCAAGGTCTCGCAAACATGCAAGTTCATCTGCTGGCTGTGCATGTGAGATATGCTGTGTCTATTTTGGAGGGGCTTTTAGGTCAGTGTTCCGAGAGGATGAGGTTAGGGTATCCCTCTAGTGTCACAAATACACCTTTAGAGCTTCCCAAATGAGGATTGACAAACAGTTTGTCTCATGAAGACAAACTGTTTGACGCGTCAAAGGGCATCACTGATGATGCTGCTGAAGAGTACGTGTGTGTGGTTGTGAGATGTTGCTAGAGCTTGTTGTTGGAGTGTTTGTGTGTATGATTGGGTGCATGTGTGTGCATTGATGGGTTTGTGTCTCTGTCTGTGTGCAAATGAATCCCTGTGTGTGCATGTATATCAAGTTCAATACTTTATTGCCATTTTGTGTTTACATATATCTGTGTGTGTGTGTTTGTGTGTGTGCACGTTTGTCCCTATGTGTGTGTGTGTGGGGGGAGTGTTTCCCTAGGTGTGTGCATGTATATCTTTATGTGTGCACATACATCTCTACATGTGTGTGCATATGTGTATTTCTAGGTGTGTGTGCATGTGTGTATCTCTAGGTGTGTGTGTGTGCATATGTGTATCTCTAGGTGTGTGTGTGTGCGCGTGCATCTTTGTATCTCTAGGTGTGTGTGCATGTGAATCTCTAGGTGTGTGTGTGTGTGTGCATATGTGTATCTCTAGGTGTGTGTGTGCGTGCATGTTTGCATCCCTAGGTGTGCATGTGTGTATCTCTAGGTGTGTGTGTGCATGTGAATCTCTAGGTGTGTGTGTGCGCATGTGTGTATCTCTAGGAGTGTGTGCTTGTGAATCTGTGTGTGCTGTATGGTGGTGAGAGACTTGGGCCAAGGTTCTGTCTCCTCCATGCTGGGCAAACAGGATGTGCTGTGGAGAGGTCAGGTGGCCCCAGGGGCCTGTGATTTACAGTATTGACCTTGGCTGTGGCCCCGCTTGACACACACCAGGATTTAATGGGGCCCAATGGAGGCTGGGCGAGACCCAATGGGCAAGACCAAGCCCACAACCATCCTTGAGGTCACTAGCGGACACTCCACTGTTCCTCTCTCTCCCTCCCTCTTTTTTCTCTCTTTCTCCCTCTCTCATCCCCTCTCTCCTCCCCCCATCCGGCTCTCTCTGTCTCTTTCTTTCTCCCTGTTTTCGGTCCTCTCCAGAACCACTGCAGTCTGAAGAGGAAATGTGGTCTAATTAGCCTCCAAAAGGCTCCCAAGGTTTAAAGCGGAGGATCTCCTCTGGGTTCCCCGGGCTCTTTGTCAGGAATGCCAGCGCACACAGGGCAGGAGGAGGCACGAGAGGACATAATCTGATTTTAACAAGCTGGCATTGGTGGCGTGGGTGCCATGTCACTCAGGGCCAACCTGCCGAAAGCAGCACAAACTCCCTGGTAGGCTCCTGTTCACTATTCAGTGGGTAAAAACCTTCTGGAGTTATGTGACCTCAGCTCAACACTTATTCAACTCTTCTTTATAGTTTCTCTTTTTTATCAACCTTGCTTCAACTGCTGAAAGCATCGATGGGGGGTGGGTTCAGGTTCAGGTCAGAATAATAATAGACCCCCCCAGGAGCGTCTCATGGTTGTTATGAGATATCAACTGTGCACAAACCCCTGCAATGAGGAACAAACAGTGGGCAGGTGTGTGTGTGTGTGTGTGTGTGTGTGTGTGTGTGTGTGTGTGTGTGTGTGTGTGCAGGAGGGGGCGAGAGAGAGGAGGAAGGACAGGCTGTTGCCGTCTTATTAATGTCTTTATTAATTAATGTCTCTTCGTCTTAATCAGCAAGGGAAGTTGCCACAGCGTCAGTACAGAGTAATGTTTGTAATAATGTTCAGTGCAACGTGTGGTTGGCTGTAGTTTTGGGTTTGGTCACATTTTAGTTGTGACCATACAGGAGGGTAGGATGGTTTAAAAGTTTGTAGGGTTACCATAGTCACCATAGAATGAAAGGATATCTGTAGTTCTTCGATGATCATTTAATAAATGTTGGTTTGTACAGTGTAGGAAAAATCGTTGCTTATGTTGAAATTGCAGGTTTCAACATTGGCATTTGTGGTTGAAATGATTAATTTTGACCTTTTAAAGCCCATTTACTGTTATTTCACCGCCCAATCCGAAGATCTGAATGCGTTGTTAAAGTACAAGCTGTGGACATAACTTATGAGTGTTCAGGACAAACACAGCTGGAATAATATGTAACCAGGGCCAACTTCAAGTGAACCTGTCAGGGTACTTGTACATTGTGGTGCACTTGAGGAGGGGGGGGTGTTCTCTGTGTTGGATTGCATTGACCGTCTCACGATTACCTCATTCTCTGGTCTTAGATCCATGCAAATTCTGAAGTCAACACAAGAGGCCAACAGGCGTGTAATCCTCTCACCGCTTCCCGCGTTATACACCTTCATTACCGTCTAACATACTCTGGTGATAGTTGTCTTTTATATACAGTACATTACATGTTAAACCCTTGATCCCAAAAAGGGCTGGCAAATTGGACTGGATTAACAGCCTGAGGTTAAATCATGGAGTTCCAAAGTCATGGAAGATTATAAATGGATTGAATACAATAGTCACACTGTAACTGTGAAATTGTTTCAGAGAGTGAAAATCTTGGTTGTAAATCCCAGCACCTAATGTATACAAACCTCCAAGCTACATGCAAGATATGCAAATATATATGGGAAATGATTAACCAATAACATGACATGACAAAGGTTGCTCAAATTTATGGCTTGGCCTTCTCCCCCACTGACTCCTGCAAAGCCACTTAAAAAGAAAAGCTCAGGGGATTACTGAAAACGAAACAGTAAGGTTTCACCAGAGGGACCTCCGAAAATAACTAAGAATACGTTTACTGGGCTCTTTAGGGTCAGGATAGGAGCAGATTGACGGCCTCTTGAGAGAAGAGGACAGCTGTGAAGCAGTGACAGGTCAGAACCCCTGAGGAAGCCAGCGTCCGCATAGTGTTTTCCCAAACATTCAACCACTCATCTGTTGGCAAACGAGAGGCTGCGGCTAACTATAGCACTCCACATTCTTTCCCAGAACGGCTGGACATTTAGAGCAAATCCCTGTGCAGTTGAAGAGGCTCTCTAAGTCTGACCTGCTCTCCCAGTACAACTGCTGCTTAGGAAACGGTATGGGAGAGGGGTGGAGAGAAGTTAGGGGAGCGTGTGATTGGTGAATCATGGTCATTGAGAGCAGCTTGCATTCGCAAGTGCATCCGCATTAAAGAGATCTTCTAAGTCTTTATATGAAGGCATCAATGGTCATTCAGAGCACTTGATTCACCCACAATATGAGCTACCCTTGACAACAACACAGCAGCAGCCCAGACTGAAAGGACCAAAGAAATGTGCTTGATTGTCGAGGTTGGGGGAGACAAAACAATAATACAGGTACATGTCCTTCCTATGAAAAGTGTCACTGCATACAAAGAAGGTCAATGTAAGGCCATCATTCGCCAGGTGGCTAATCATTGACAGTCATCTATTAAACATTGTCTGCATAATGTTGTTTTTCTCTCGTTTGAACTATTAGATTATACTAGACATAACATTACATTGCATAAGATTAGAGTGCAGAGGGTTTAATAGCAAAACACAATGCAGGAAAACGCAATACCATTAAGAATATAAGGGATAAGGATAATATCAATTAGATACGATTAAATAACATTGTCTACCTAAACACCCACTGACCACAGACAAACACACAAAATTATGTACTTTGTTCAGCCTCCCACAGTCTGACTGGTGGTTATTTTAATTTTTATTTAGCAGGGGCTTTCATCCAAAGTGACTTGCTGATAAAGTGGAGATATTTGAGATGGAACACCCAAGCCACCTTACCATCTAGCAGCCATATATGATTATGATGGGTTGTGTTGAAAGTCAACCTAAGCATCTTAGTTGGCTATGTTGACTTAGACCTGATCCATGCCCAACACTGAGAGTAGCCCTACACTAACAGTAGCCCTATGCTAAAAGTAGCACAACACAAAGAGTAAGGGTTGCGCAGTGTGCCCTCTAGTCAAAACAACCATCTAATTTTTCAGATTTTGGCCGCAGACCTCCTCAAAAGCTGAAACTTACCACGTCCCTGAAACTCAGTCTCACACCAAAATGTTGTATAACTACGTTGGTCCACAGCGGACACCGCAGTAGTTTAACAATTACGGATCAAAAATTGTGACATGCCTAATTCTTTTTCGCCTATTAATTTCAATGGGCCTGCACCCATTTCACGTGAAGAAGACAATCATCGTTTACTTTTCATGATCATGAGCACAAAATCGCGTGATATTGGGTTGTATATTTATTTACGGTTATGATGAAAGTTGACATTAGCATCTTAATCGACTATGTTGACCTAGTCCTGGTCCTAGCCCAACGCTGAGTACCCCTACGCTAATGTAGCACCATGCTAAGAGTAGTGCATGCTAATGCTAATAGCCGCCAACTAATAGTAGCCCCGAGATAAGAGTCAATACATGTGTCAGAAGGCTAATATGGCCCTTTACATGATGCCGTGTTCAACTCCTCAGTATACATGATCACTTCCTGTTCCTCTGACCCTCCTAAGGGTCAGCAGGCTCACCCACGACGTGACAGCCTCTTGTCCAGACCCTTCTCTTCTCCTCGCAGTTCCCACCACCACCATGTCCTCTCTAGACGTCCGACCCCCACTGATGTCCGTACCATATTGTGCCCTGCCTGCGTTCTCAGGCCACTCACATCACAACTAGCACTGACATGGAACGCAAGGTTAAAGACATACCATGAAACATTTACATCTCTCAAAAATGTTTCCCCTTCTTTTTTTCTTTTTTCTCCCTGTACATTCTGTACTTTTTCCATCCAGATGTGATGTCCATCTGGGGGGGGGGGGGGGTTACGAGAAGTGGAGCAGCTCGGGAGGGAAAGCAACCAACAGCATCTGTGAGAGAGGAGGTAAGATCAGGTCCCTGAAGCAGCCGCCTCTTGGCTCCATGCATTGGGGCACGGTTGTCGTGTTTACAGTGTGTGTGTGTGTGTGTGTGTGTGTGTGTGTGTGTGTGTGTGTGTGTGTGTGCATCTGGCACGTTGACAGGGTCAAAGCAATGCCATGTGAGGAATGCGATGTGTGTGTTTGGTGTGTGAGTGACAGCAAGAGAGAGAGAAGGGATTGGAAAGACATGAGGGGAAAGACAGAGATAGATCATTTGTATTAATAGAATGAAGGTACAAACTAACCAAGGACAAGAATCTATTTGTGTGTCATTTGATACAAGGTTTGTGTGCATGGATGTGAGCTGCTGCTCATACATGTATGTATTTGTGTATGTGTGTGTGTATGTATGTTTGCGTGCATGGACTCTCCCCAGCATACTGTCATCCATGTCAGTAAGAAGCTCCTCTAGTCTTCTGTTACAACTGCACAGAGCATGAGGTCTAACTGTTTACCTACTAATTATTTCTAGATTTAAGTCCACAAAAGGGTGGCAACAAGGACCCAAAAAACATCCAGGTGTGCATGCACTCACAAAAAGTCACTGTAAAATGTAATTTAAAAGTTACCTTGCTTGTTTCAAAACATACATGTGAGGAAGAGGATTAGGGCCACATGTGAATTTCTTCGAGTTCTGAGTTTAAAGTCAAAATTCTGAGATTAAGGTTAGTATTCTGAGAATAAAAACAGAATTCAGACTTTAATCTCACAGGCTAAAGCTCAGGCCAAAGAAGCAAAGTTTCTTTCAGGCTACCTGAAAGGAACCGAATTCAGTGACAATCCCTTTTCGACATACAGGCTGGGAACCACAGGCTGACCAAAGAAGTCGGATGTAAACTAGTTGTAATTTGTAAGTGTTTTTTTTAAATCAGATATCTGACTTTAATCTCAGAATTCTATTTTTAAACTCAAAAAGAAAATTATATATGGCCCTAATGCTCTTCCGTATATATAACCCTGCAGGAACTAAATAAATAAAAATGGAAGGAGAAGAAATACAGAAGTTCCAGTTCACACCGCTAGGTGGCAGTAGAATCAATGCCACTTCTATGCTTTTCTCACTGGACTGCCCGCAGACGCTGAGGCCGACTTTTTACGTTTTCGTCAGCACGTAGGCCTGCACCGCATCCATGGACTTCAGACACTCGTGAACATGAGTTTCCTCAACGTCTTTCAAAATGACTGCAAGACATATAATATTTATACATAATAGCCCAACCTGCCAGTTAAATATTTGTTCCTATACATGTTTTTTATTTACATAACCTACACAGGCTACCCATTCATCCCAATTACCCAGAGTACATTCTGGACACAACCGGCCCACCGCATACTCCGGCCATGACTGGGCTCCCCTGAGATTAACTGTTTAATACAAATCAGGATCCCACCACACATCCAGTAGGCTTCTACCCAAACACCCAGGACCTTCTCGCTGACCCTACAAGAGCCAGTGGCCCTATTCACACCTGGCCATATGATTAAAAACATTGGTGGCCTCTACATCTCCATCACCAGTACACCATCTCCTCTCAATGACTTCCTTACATGTGACAAGTTCAAACCACCGCAAGCCCCCATACAGAACCAAGCTTGACACTCATACAGATGTTCAGTGGGGAATCTAGGTAAAAGGTCACCATGCCGGCTCCGACAGGCGCCATTTTGGGGGAGTTGAATAAGCAGCTGTGGGGGTGGGTGGTGGTGGTGGTGGTGGGGGCGGGGGTCCTCCTCCTCCTCCATGCCTGGAGCTGCAGAGGGGCTTGGCAGCACTTCAAGACCGAGACATGAACTGTAACCTCCATTCTTCATCCTCTTCTTCTCAAAAACAAGGCCGGTCGATTGTTCTGTACCGTCTCAATGCGGACGATTGTGTTCATTTCCTGGCTTTGGATTTGATATGGCCCCTTTAGCCTACATTACAATTTCAGCAATAGTAAACCTATGTATGTGTAGACTGCAAAATCTTGTCAATTGTGCCACATTATAGTCTAGGCTCGCTCAGTAATAAAACAATTAGGAAATTTAGTCAATTCAAAAAAGTGTAATAAAATAATTTTGGACTCACTTTAATAAAAGCATGGCACTATTTCTATTCAAAAGTTCTAGTAGGCAATTTGACCAACCCCTTTTTTGATTTTATTTTCGTTTTTCTTTTTATATTGCTTTACTTTTGTTTTTGTTGTTTTTGTCCCTATGTCCCTTTAATTTCTTTAACATTTTAGTTGGACTAATCACTATGGTCAAATTCAACCATTAAACGATAAAAGGCCTACATAGTCTACACATGTATGTGGCCGAAAGGCCTACCATGGGTCTATAGGCCTATTTGGCCCTCAGGCCGCTACTACTGCACTGTGGGCTGATCTTCACTGTGACGAAAGGTTCCCCCGTTTATAAAATATATAATATAATAATTATTGAGGCCTATATTTTCTCCTTGAAAAACGTGACCACTCAGGTGACGGTCTAACAAAAATACCTAGGCCTATCTCAAACCATATACAGAAACACTCACTGCGCACACAGCACAATGCCACATGTGGATGTCGGATTGGAATCAAACAAAAGCAAGTCGGTTCGGGTTAGTTGGTGTAGGCTACTATTTACCGTAAAAATAATGAATGGCATTTCACCATCTCCATCATCTCATGTTTTTTTTTTTCAACGATTCAGCCTATTTTTAGCTCAACCAGCTTGTTCGTAGGCGCTTTAATAAGAAGCACATCCACGCTTGGTACCCGCCAGCCATATGAGGAACTGCTGTATTGTCAATGCTCCCCACGGCAGTGTTGCCAGATTGGGCTATATTGGGCGAGAAATCTGGCCCTATCTAGCAAAATTGCCCATCGGCATTGTGCGCAATCTCGCTGTTACCTTTCACCTAATTAGCCTCCTCCTCCTGCTCCGCAGACCGGGGTTAACCCGGCCCATGCCTCCTTCTTTTGTAGCCCGTCAGTGGATCGCGTATGTTCAGAATCTGGGATCTTGGGAATTGCCGCATAACGTGAGCATTCTGCGCGCCGTGAACTTTCCCCTAATTCTCACAGTCCTCCATCCTCCTCAAGGCGTACCACTAGACAGCAGCCTGGTATCATGTGGCCGCTTCCCTCCTGACGTGTGTTCTATTGTGCATCTGACTCATTCAGCCACGGTGTTTCTCAACATTCTCTGCGTGATAGGCCTACTTTAATGAATACAATACATACTTACTGCCTTAACAGAAAGTCACATATCTTTTTGTTTTAATGTAACCATATTTAATAAACTAATTTTATTTATTTCAATTTGTATGGATTCACTGGTCCACATTAATATTAAACATATTAATGCCACTAATTTGTTCCTAATAAGGAACTTTTTATCGCAACCATCCTCATTCATACAACATATGAATATCTTCAACATGCCACTGCAAATAAAGGTAAGTAAAGGTTTAATGCACTCTTATACTCTGATACAAAAGGTATTCTAGAAGAGAAGGCTTGTAATTGTCTTTAGTTTTGGACTTGTTTAGCATCAGCAACCCTCCATTTAGTAAAATAGGAGTATGAATATGTCATATGTCATGGTCTTCAAGATTACAGTATCTGCATACAAATTATCAGCTGTCAGGGTAAGTTCCTGTCAGCCTGTCCCCATGACCACATGACAACCATCACCATGGTTACAGCCTCTGTGGAGGATCGCTTACGGATCCAAGTACATATTAACTGCAAAAGGCCATCATGCTGTTGGTTTTATTGTGCTCCAGTCTGGTTACAGTTGGGAAATATCTCTTGTTCCAAATGTACCTAAAGATAAAAGATAAAGACAAGAGACGAGTAAGAGGAAGAAGCTCGAGATAATTGCAGTGTCTTTTCTCGTACCCGCAGCAGTGCAAGCCAATAGCCGCGTTACATCACTCTTCCCCTTCTTCCTCTCTGCCCTGAAAGAGTTAATCAGGAAGGGAGGGAGGGGGGGGGGGGGGGGGGGGGGGGTGAGCGGGGGAGAGAAACCTGAGAGGAACTCCACTCCCCCTCCCGGGCCCCAGCCAATAGCAGCAGCCGTCTGGCGGCATGCGAGGGAGGTGAAACTATAAAGGAGTTGCAGCACGCCTGCAGAGGCAGAGACCAGAGCTCTGATAACCAGAAAGATAGAGATACTCAGTCACTCAGCACAGGACTTCTCAATCCAGAGACTGTGCTCATCACTCTACTGCTGCACCACACAACCTTTTTATTAGTACCCGTCTACTCAACAAGCGCAGCACCATGAGGAGCTCTCTGTCCGCCGTGACCCTCTGCCTGGTGGCCCTGACGGCCGCTGGCTTTCCCTTCGAGAGGAAGGCCAGCTCCAAGGAGAAGCGTGTGCAGTACGCTGCATGGGACGACGTGAACGTCATCGCCCACGGCCTGCTGCAGCTGGGCCAGGGGCTGAAGGAGCACGTGGACAAGACCAAGGTCCAGATGAGGGACATCTCCGTCAAGCTGAAGGCCTCCAACAGCACGGTGAGCGAGCTGGGCCGGGAGAGCCAGCGGCTGCGGGCCGAGGGGGAGGCGCTGAGGGCCCGCGCCCACGGCCTGGAGGACCGGGAGGACCAGCTGCTCAATGCCACGGCCCAGCTCCGGAGGCGAGCGGAGGAGGCGCAGCAGGAGCGCCGGGCGGCCAGCGAGAGGCTGAGCCGTCTGGAGGAGAAGGTAGACAGCATGCTGCAGGGAGACGCCACCGCCAAGGGGAACGCCAGCGAGGGCCGCGCCATCCAGGTGAGCAGAGACCAGAGAGTCCTGGTGGGGGCACTGTGGAAGGGGAGAGGGGAGTCCTGGTGGGGGTCCTGTGGAAGGGGAGAGGGGGGCTGTTGAGTTGATTAGAGAAGACAATGAGGCTGTGAGGAGATTATCTCCTCCCCCCCTTTATCTCCCCCCCCCCCCCCCCCTTTGTAGGTGGCATGCAACAGGCATTGCACCTACTGCTTCTGGATGCAATGATGCACAAGTGTTAGAAATGAAGGAACTTCATGATTAACATATTAATGATTGCAGTCACTATTTGAACTGCTCTAGCAAAGAGTTTTGATTAACAAGAAAGGTTGGCTTTAATGGTGATGATATTTTGACGGGCTCAAAGGGGATCTGACTAGAGTTCTATTCAGATGCACAGGAAGTGCTTGGAAGATTCTGAAAAACAATGTGGCGCAGGTGTACGGTTACATTATAAAGGCTGCTATTCTTTAGAAGGTGGCTGTCGTTCAGCATGCAAGAGAGCCAAGGGTTACACATGGCTTGCAGCTCTGCGGTTCTCCATCTGCAGACTAGCATGGGCTTGACACACGCTACAGAGATTGAGTGGAAAAATGTTCCCGCACTGAATGAGTTATGTAAGCTGAACACGCTCCGGCGCAAAAGACAAAGTGTGCTGCAGTGTACTGAATGACTTTTCCAGATGGAGGCTTTTGAAGCATGCGCCTCTATTCAGAATCAACAAAAGCCGACTTATTGAGCTCCGTTTCTGAGCAAGCAATTGCACATTTGTACTGTACTTATGTGGTGTCCTCTTTATGTAACATGGCTAACACACAGTAACGTACCACATGCTCTTTAACACATATGTTGACTGTGGACGAACATCATGCTGACTGTAGCGGGACCTTGCCTCTTCTTTTGTAGTCAATGCTGGAAACGCAGAACAAACGCATCGACGACCTGATGGACAGAATACAACTCCAACAGGAGAAGCTGGACAAGCAGAACACACGCATCAAATCCCTGCAGAGTCAGGTAAGGATACATCTGTGAACCTGATGATTCACGGGGAGAGACACATCTACACTGTCGGGCCTCCTGGGGGGTGCTCTGCTTTTTCCTCAATGTTTGACCGTAGATTCTCAACCTTCACAGGTCCAGCAGACAAAGGAAGCCACCAAGAGCGCCAAGGCCATGAGCCGAACGATCAGCGTGGAGCAGCAGGACTCTCCAGTCGGTAAGCCAAAGAGCCACTGACCATCCCCCCCCCCCCCCCCCCCCCCCCCCCCCATTACCCTGACTTAATTTAAGGGAATCAAATCCGGCGCCAAGGGCTGCACGCCATCTCTAATTTGAAGACATAAAGAAGCTTAAATCCGATGCAATTAAAATCAAGGACAGTGCCTGGGCAAGAACTTTGAATTCATTCCTGAAATGTAAAACTGAGGAAGATGTTTCTAAAACTGAGAAAAGTGTTTATAAATCAGAGAAAGTCGACTTCGCCTCGGGTTGCTTAACGATGATCTGATGCTGGAAATATCAAAAAGTTAGTTTAGAATTAATTTATACTTGTTTGACAATTTGTGGGTAAATTGCCCGGTTGCCCAGCCTTCTCTACGGCTCAGCTGGGTCTTGGATTTGAAATGAAGTAAAACGGTTCCTGCTTACATAAAGAGCTCTTTCTTCAGAGCTGAATTCAGTTGGAGGCTGTCCAGCTAGGCTAAAGGTTTCTGCCTCGGCACTACTGGCTGAATACACCCCATCTTCCTGTGTAATCATTAGGGGGATGTTGCAGTTGCAAAAGTCTGTTACCAAAGAATCGTATGGATCTTTATGATCTTACTATCATTTAGATTATAATGTCAAAGGGTTAAACATAACATGATTTTCTTCAAGATTAATGGAGACACAAAAGATACATCAGACGGGTGGCTATTCATCCAAACTATTGCTAGGGACAATTCAGTCCTGCCTGCATTTTTGAGGAGTTATATTCGTACCCAAGTAAACGTCCATAAAAATGTGTGTGAACAGGTCTTAGCATGTGGTCTGTGGCCTACGGCCTAAGTCCATACGGAGAAGTAGGTGAGAGGTGAGCAAGGAATTTGATTGGTTCAGCCAGTGTGTGCAAATCACAATAAGCCTTGTGAATACTATGCTCTGACATCAGCAGGCTTTAAGGAATTCCGTCATAAGCAGCAAAATGTGCGCCTGGCAGAGCACCAACTAGGGGAAGGTTCGCTGGTCTGGGATGGTGTGAAGCCAGGGTCAGTCAGAACCACGAACAAAAGGATTACTCACTGTTTTCCCAGCAGGGGCTGGAAGGGGTTCTGGCCAAACCTAACAGGCAATAGTCCTGTGATATCCAGACCTGGTTCCTCTGGGTAGTAGTAAAATAACAGACCAGTGGGGGGGAAGTGGGCAGGGGGGAGAGACATGACGGCCTCGTTTTACGAGTGAACTTTGTACAGACATCCCTTTTTTCCTGTTTTCTAGCAGACTGGGGCCTCCTTTCAGCCCGTTTCCCCAGAACGCCCTCGTTTACATTCAACATAGGACAGCCTTCAGGAATGCACAACCTTTCCCCTAGATCTGTCACAGAGTCAGACGTCCCTCCCCCCACCTCTGCAACCACCACCGCCACCTTTAGTCTTTATTCATACTCTCCTCCCATCCACTTCATCTAGACCCTCCCCACCTCTCTTCTTCTGACCCTTGGATCACAATTAAGCATTAGAAGAAGGAGAAGTGTGCCAGAGTTGAGGAAATCCCCAGAGCCCCAAGGTCTGGGCTCGGCCGCGAGCCATGAGCCATCAGTCTGGAGGAAAGGTCAGAACAACCAGGAAGAGAACTGTCTGTTAAAATAACACAGCTATCAGATTAACCTCCTCAGCTTATCAGATAACGGCCCTCTAAGTAGATTAAAAAAGGGGTTAAACGTCAATTATCACACTTCCTGAGACTGCTGTATCCACTGACCTCTTCCAGTGCTAATAGCGCAATGCAACAGTCCAGATGTATAGTATGGTGCGAGTGGGGTGCCATCAGTACCCTATAGGTGTTTGACAGTCGCGTGCTCACCTGAACTTCCACAGTCAGCTCACGTTTGGGTTCGTTAGCTCCGATCTTGCACCTCCCAAACCTTCTGCACGCCCATGGCCATGCATTCCTCCGTCACACACAGGCTGCTGTGCACGTGAAGAAGGGGAACGCGAGGGGGCTTGGGGTTAGCTGCATGTAACAGGTAGTAGCCAAAGCCAGGGGGAGGACTGCTTGGGAACTGGGATAAAGGTAATGTTTATTAGTTGGATACTCACACCCTCCCTTCTCTCAATTTCTGTCAAGAGACTCCTAGAAACATTGTTCATATTGGCTGACTCAGTGGTAGACCTGCCATTCAGTGTGATAATGTATTTTATTTGAAAACACCCTGAAAGTACCTCCATGCAAGGGGAGGAGGGGTAGATTCAACATGTGAGCCAAGCGTCAGTAGATGATGAAGGTGTACGGGGAAATCACCCAGGTGATGCAACAACAAAGAGTTTTGTAACAACGTAATAAAATGACATCTTGCAAACGCCCCGAAGACAAAAACAACACAAACAAAGCATATTATACAATTGCAGTTACTTTTACCCATTGTTTCCCGTAGTTAAGATAAAAAGAAGAAAACAAAACTTGTCTGCAATCTTAAGAGAACAATGAAGGCATGGTAATAATGTGGTTTGGTTCTGATGGGAGTGTTTCCAGTGTTTCAGTTAAAGCCCAGGTGACTAACTCTGTGTTTGCCTTCTCTTTTGCCTTTCTTCCAGAAATTGCCTCCAACTGCCATGAGCTGTTCCTGAGTGGCGTGACCTCCAGTGGGGTGTACATTATCCAGCCCCACGGCGGCCAGGCCTTCAATGTCTACTGTGAGATGACCGCTGAAGGTGGTTGGACGGTGATCCAGAAGCGCCACGATGGCTCCGTGGACTTTGACCAGTTATGGCAGGCCTACCAGAAGGGCTTTGGAAGCCTGAATGGTAAGAGATCTTCCTCCATTGAATGGACTGGGTTGTCTGAGTGCTGGACTCAGTGTGTGCTAGCTTGGCGGATCAGATGTGGGATGAAGTATGAGGAAGATGTGTATAAGGAGAGTAAAATCTAAATGATAACCACACACTGTAAACTGAATTCCTGCCATACCTGTATGCATGTTTAAACATTTACTTATTTCCTATTCTAGGAGAATTCTGGCTGGGATTGGAAAATATCCACTTGATGACCAAAGATGGCGACCACCTTCTCAAGGTCCAGTTCTCGGACTGGAAGGACGAGTCTGAGTCTGTGGCCATGACCTTCAGCGTGGGCGGTGAGGACAGCAAGTACGCCCTCCACATCCAGCCGTCGGACACCATGGGCAGCCTGGAGAGCAGCCTGGCCACCGACGCCACCGCCGGCCTGCCCTTCTCCACCCGCGACCAAGACCACGACCTCAAGAGTGACACCAACTGTGCCAAACACCTCTCTGGTGAGTGGTCAAACCAACCCCCCAATGGAAAGATAACTGTAACTGTATTGATCATCTATCCATAAAACAGGGCAGTAGTTTAACTCAGATTCCTGATGTCTATGGTCTTTTATAGGCGGCTGGTGGTTCAGTAACTGCGGCCACTCCAACCTGAACGGAAGGTACTTCCAGAGCCCTCCCCCCAAGCAGCGGCACCAGAGGAAGCAGGGGGTCTTCTGGAAGACCTGGAGGGGGCGCTACTACCCCCTGAAGACCACCACCATGATGGTGGCCCCCGCTGAGATCAACAACAGGGCGTAAAAGATCAGAACTGTAAACAAAAAGAGAAAAACAATGTATAGGGATTCAGGAAGTGCAAGATTCTTTCTCTGTTCCCATCGGCTGCTTCCTGGGTTGGAGGTCTGCTTGAACCTGTCTGGTTCTGACCGGTTTGAGGAGACTTTTACAACAAAGCGACGCCAAACGAAATTGATCTATATCAGTGTATGGGCCCTGCGTTTGTTTCAGCATCGCCACGTTTCCCTGAAAAGCTACGACATACCTTTCGGTAGTCGTAGAGCAGCCGTTGAACGATGATGGAAACATGCTGGAACATACCGACGCAAATGCTGAGAGCCCTGGTGGTGTAAGGATGATTCGCGCATAGCATGTGAGCGTTCTGGGCGGTGAGGCCGAGGGCAGGCCATTGCTTAAAGAAGCTGAATTGTACACGAGGCGTCTGACAGCAGGTCCGGGCGTGCTTATGGTATGGTGGGCCTCATTTTTAGACGAGTTGAGACCCATTGGCCAACATATAAGTGTCTTAAGATGTCTTGTGAGGTTAAATGTATTTCCAGCAGGTCAAGAGAGCACCTACTGTTCAAATATGCTGGGTGAACTGTTCGAAATTCATATAAGAGTCAGAGAGACCAAACTAGGCCGATTGAAAAGCCCTTTGACGTCCATTGGTACGGACCAAATGGCGGCTATCCTACAATGACTGCTGACCATATGACCATGATTGCATAAGTAACCCTGCGTTTACCATGAATATATTAACCACTGTGATCCGGGAGCACAGTATTTCCATAGAGTGGTTTCACACAGCGGCCACTGCTGAAGAACATTCCAGTCTTTGTACACAATAACTTACTTGCCTGTTGAAACAATGTTGAAGTGTTTTCTCCAACAGTTATTTTACTTTCCATTGGAGATTTTTGGGAAATATTTTAAGTCATATTGACTGTGTTTATAAGAGTGACTGTTTGTACATAATATATGAAAGAACGTCTTCTATCCTCTATGAACTTCTACTACAAGTGTTTCTGTAACTTGTGAGAATGTGTTATAGTTGTGTCACTGTTCTCTATTTATATACCTTTAAAAATCATGATGTATTTTTTCTGGTGCTGCCTCTTTG
Source organism: Pollachius pollachius (assembly GCF_949987615.1). Lineage (NCBI taxonomy): Eukaryota > Metazoa > Chordata > Actinopteri > Gadiformes > Gadidae > Pollachius > Pollachius pollachius. The sequence goes on along the minus strand of NC_136947.1, from coordinate 18,966,933 downwards.
TAATTTATTTTGTCTTTCATTTCCTTATGTAAAGTTTTTTTAAACAGATATCAGATTTATGGCCAAAAAGAAGCCAATAAAATTGATTTAAAAGAAATACTGCTGCTGGTGGGTTATTCAATGAAGGTTGTTGAGCTAAATTGAGACCTCTGTGGGAAGTCTGTTCCAACTTGGAAAAGACAGTGCATTATTTTACAGTAAAACAATACATAGTTCAAATAAGCAATAATTGCCATTCCATAACACTTCACAGTTCCACATAGATGTTAATCACAACCTACTCAAAACCCACACATTCAAATGTAATTCAGTCCCGTTCCCCAGGCCTGCCAGGTTGAGTGAGATGGATGGATCCGGACCTCCATGTCTCCAGCCACTCATGGATCATGTTGTGGGCCCGTTGGGAGCGGTCTGAGCCCCTGGCTGCCTGCTGCATACCAGCAGGGACGGGAGGAGGGGAGCTGCCTGGAGCTGCATCAAGCCGGATCATGCAGCCCTATGCAGCCGAAGGGACGCTCAGAGCACACAGATTAGAAAACCTTTGAGAACATCACACCCAGAGCCCTACAGATTTATCCCGACGGTATGGCTCAGTGTTAGACTCATTAGCACATTGGAGAGCATGTTAAAGTAATAAGTTACTCATCAATAATTGGGGCCATTGACGCCCCCTCTGATTCTGACCATGCAAACATAATAATAGAAAAAGAGGAGCTTGATTCTGATGGAGCGATGTGTCATTGGCTCAGACCTCATACCCCGTTTCTGACAATACATATGACCTCATGTTGACTAGACTTGATCAGCAGACATTATAAAAAGAGGAACTTGATTCTGATGAAGTGATGTGTCGTTGGCACGTCCTCAGTAAACGTGTGACTCCCGCAGGCTGCGGTCGGCCGGTGATGATCACTTGAGCTTCTGTGTGTCAGCTTCGATTCCTCACTCCTCCTCCTGACTCGCCTGCTAAGTGCTGCTAAGATGCTTCCCTCCATCACCTGCGCCATCACGCCATCACAAAATCCCAGGTAATCTTCTAGCACGCACGTAGGCGGGGTGACGACAAATCACTGGGATATACCTCTGGTGAAGTGTTTGTCTAGCTCTATCTATCCATCTCTTTATCACTCCCTACCATCCTCCCCCATCTCCCCCTTCTCTCTCTGCAGTGTTTAATAGCAAATGGGATTCTCATATATATTTTTTAATGACACAGATTCTAATTAAAATTTAAGAGCAATATGAGATCACCTATTTCAATAAAGTCAATAACACTATACCAACATTTGCTTCACAAACACATATCACAACCTTGGACAATGTATGGTTCATAGCACCCCTCAAGCTAATACACACTGCAAACAGAAATATTTTAAACCTATTTCCTCGTCTTAAGCTCCTAACTATCGTCCTCCATTGTTTCTGACTATGTCGTAGCTGTCTTGTAACACAGTGTCTTCTTCACTGGGTTAGGAGGAGCATCAAACCATCAGCACGACCAGGCCCAGCCATCAATCACCTGCCCGTCGGCAGCCCTATAAAGACCGGGAGTTTTGACGCAGGAAGCGCAGAGGGTGGGAGGCGGGGTTCATCAATTATGGCACAGTTACTATGGCAACGATGACACTGAAGGGCCGGTGGTCTGTGTGAAGCCCGTGGCCACGTGCGAAGCTTGAATAGGAGCGGCAGAGAGGGGCGTCCGTGGGCGGGGACCGTGGACGTAGCTTTGATGTGAAGGAGCAGAGAATCCATTAGTGTGCTCTATGGGTGGCTGCTGTGGTGAAACACAGCCCAGCGGGCCAGAGTACACCGCCATGAATGTTAATAAGAGAAACCTTCATATATAGTGTATTCTCTGGAGAGGATGGGTCCTCAGCCACTGAAAAAAGACAAGGTGCAGGTTGACAACAGTCTGCAAATGCAATATGATGGACCCAGATAGCAAATCTATCCTATAGAGTTCCAGTGGGACACACAAGCAGATAGATGGATATGGTAGATACTAGGGGTGGGAATCACAGGGTACCTCACGATACAATACCGGATACATGGCCTGCGATTCCAATAATATCGCGATACAGCGATTCTGAGTAATCAATATATTGTTAGGAAATCCTGTAACTTTACATCACGATAGATGTCTAGCGATGAATGCAAAATGACTGTGAAAAGGTTGAGTGCTGGATTTCGGTCTTTATTCACGGTCCAAACAAAGTCCATGAGTTTTTCAGTTACTCATCTTTGGTTAAATAACTGCAATATTTGGTACCAGTGTATCAGTTCTCTTATCGCAAGTAGAAGGGTGATGATATATCGCTATTTTGTCCCACCCCTAGTAGATACTGACTTGTTACACATGCTAACATCTACTCAACATTAATACTGAACAGAATGTGCGACAGGACACCATGGGAAACGTGGATCCATCATACATTTCTTTATTATCATGTACAAATTGTCTTCGGGTGTACAAAGCTGTTTATAAGACTCCAGTGCTCACCCCCCTGTTGTCTTTATTGCAGTAAAAAAAAAGAAGGGAATACCAGCGTGAGCGAGTCAGGAGGTACTTTGGCAAACATCATAACGTATGTATTTCAAAAGAAGGCAGGCAGAGACGCAGAGACACACACACACCCACCTTGAGCAATGTGACGTGACACAGACAACAGAGTGAGTGGAAACGCGCGTCGCTACGCATTATAAACAGAATAAAAGTTAATAAAATATTCATTTATTTTTTGAATCCATAGACACTTAAAACTAGTCTGACAAGAGGAAAACGGTAAACACCGGCCCCTTTCCCCTCATGGTCGCATCCTGTGTGTGTGCGTAGTGTGTAGTGTGCAAGTGTTTAGATTGACAGAATACGTGGGCTGTGGGAATCTAGTGTATGAACTGTATGTGGGTTTGTGTGCCTGTAAGTATGTTTAAGACAACTTTTAATATCATTAAGTACCACGATCCTGGTCCGACCAGTGACACTAACGGATGAAATGGGTTGAAGTCGGGTTTGCACCGTGAAAATCGAACGCGCACACACACACGCGCACGGACATAAACGTACATGCGCGCATTAGTCACACACACCACCGCAGACACGGACACACAAATGGTTTTGGCAAAGGAAAAGAAACAATGTGTGTGGAGATGACTAGCTGTGGGTGAGCAGTGAGCGTGAGGCAGCCTGTATATTTCTCAACATATATCCCGTCCTCTCTTCAGTTTCTGCAGGCGAAACGCAAAACCAAAAAATCGGAACAACAACAAACGACCACTCCTGTCCTCACCAACAGCCGCAGGCTGCAGACTATACACAGAAGAGAGGGGAGCCGTGGAATACAGCAAGCAGACCAGTAGCGAACCAAGGCCAGAGAGGGGAAGGGAGAGTGAGAGACATTGGGTGAGAGTAGAGAGAGCGAGGAGGAAGAAGAAGTGTATTTTGCGTAGTGAGCGTTCCAGTTTGTAGTTAAGAGTGTCTTTGAGGTGGAAGTCTCTAGTGAGGGGGGTGAGGGAGGGAGCTGGGTGATGTTGGCTGACGGGGGCTGAAGGGAGCCGCCATTCACCCCCCTCTCGGTGTGCTCTTTAGAGGTATTGTTGTAAAAAGTACAGCAGCATGATCTCATAGTGCTCCCCCGACTCAGGACAGCGAATACTGTGGCGCTCGTTGGGGTACACCTGTAGGGCAACAAGAACACACACACACACACACACACACACACACACACACACACACACACACACACACACACACACACACACACACACACACACACACACACACACACACACACACGCGGTTGAGTACTCTCTCTGCTATCTTGTCCACAGTATCCGCGTTGTGTTATTAGTATCGGTTGGAAATGGATGATTGTCGTCCATTTAAAATGGGCCTCTATCTTACCCCAGTGGTGAGAGTGATGAGCCATTACACGCCATTTCAAAATCTAGGTGGTCATCCCACTTGTGATGTCACCAGGTCACAGGGGAGGGCAGATTCTGAAAACGCTTGTAATAACTCATTCCTCTCACACCTGGTGGTCAAAGAGGGGCCCTTTAAGTTCCTTTCACACATGGATTTCTGCTTCCCCATGCGCGGTTTGAACTGATCAACAGCTGTCAGTTACGTGAATGTACCAGCTACTTTGCTTGTGCTAGCATTTAACCGTTCCATATATTACGGACCGTTGGCATAAAACATTGTTAAATTAAAAATATTTTATTGTTATATTTTATATATTTGCTCTATCCAATGTTGGGAACCACAGTATTGCAATAACTGGAGACCGTTAGACAGAGGTCCAGATAAGCGTGAACTAGTGTGTAGTCTGCGCGCTTGTCCTAATCACCTGCAGCTGGTAGGGCTTCCCAGCGCGGATGATCTGCGACACGAGGAAATTGGTGTGGAAAAAGTGCACGTTCTCATCCAGGAATCCGTGGAGAATCAGCAACCGGTTGGGCCTGAAGTGACAGGAAAGGAACAGCCATGTTAGATTAGCGGCAGCAGATATAGAGAGGTATCCCTCCTCTCAGCTGTCAATCAACATAGGTGGCCAATGAGAGGTCTTACTGTACCAAGGAATGATACCAGACTAGACGACACCGATTGTTAACGTAAGTAAAAAAAAAAGTATAAATAAAGATATATAGATACATAGATTGATAGATATATGTATATAGATATATACATACACACAAAGTTATAATTGTCAGTATTTTATTTTGGATCTGATATTTTGTGCTTTGGCAATGTATATATACATTCTTCATGCCAATAAAGACATTTGATGGAAACATAAATTTCCATTTTGCTATGTTTATTTTCAGCTACAATTGTTCTAAGAAAAATGAAGACACAAGACCAAAAGAGATGCCATATAGAAAGGAACAACGATGTCAAGGAGGATCTTCCTCCCTCTCCTCACTGGAGAAGCCTCCACTGGTGTGCATATATGTATATGTATAAAATATATACTTGATCACTGGGCAACTTTTTTACACTGCATTTACCACAATGTAAAAAAGTGTTTACTTTATATACTGTGAATTATTCTAGCACTCGGCCACTTAGTAATGTATACCGTTTGTCGTGGTCGTCCTTACTGTAGCATTAACTTAAAGATTTATTTTAGTTTTCCTTAGCATTACTTTAGCACTACTTTGTATTGTATTAGTTCTTGAACCCTTCCTTCACTGCTGCTGTGCTGTAACACAAGAATTTCCCCTAAGGGAGATAAATAAAGTGTTATCAATCGATCTAGGGAGCTTGAGAGAGACACAGAGACAGGGATAGAGTGCTAGAGATCATGAGAGACACAAACAGGGATAAAGGATTAGAGATCATGAGAGAGAGACAAACAGGAATAGCGAGTGCTTGAGAGAGACACAGACATAGATATGGATAGAGTGCTAGCGATATTGAGAGAGACACCATCAGGGATAGAGAGTGCTAGACAGCTTGAGAGAGACACAGACAGGGATAGAGAGTGCTAGAGAGACACAGACAGGGATAGAGAGTGCTAGAGAGACAGTGACAGGGATAGAGAGTGCTAGATTGTGATAAACAGAGATGAAGGAGAGCGCTCCAGGGAGGTCTTATCAGCCCTGTGAAGCCTGGCTGGAGGCTCTGAGAGAGCAGGGCGGTGCCTGGAGGCCGGCCGGCCGCAGACCTGCGCACTCACTAGTCATCTCTGGCCTGCAACACGCACTTTGTCCCCTGCCAGGCCCGCTCCCTCTGTGTGTGTGTGTGTGTGTGTGATTAGTGTCACGTACATGAAATGAGCTAGTGCAAAGGAAATACTGGAAGCAGGGTTTCAGTTCAGAATTCAGAAACAGATGTTTGGAGTTGAGGTCGATAATGAGTCATGAGAAGTTAATCTCCTAATACCTCTTACAATTTATGACTCAGATATTCCTGCTGAATCCTACAAATTTTGTTAAAGAGTCGTTGCTATTGTACGGTAAACACTGAAGTGTCTAAGTAAAACATCGGAAAACTAAACAAAATTATAGATTATAAAAATATAAACAAAAATCATAATAGATTACATATTGTTAAAGCACTTTTGTTTCACAATGGTAATGGCCTTCAGTTGATCATAGGAGAAGCCAGTTGTTTACCGGAGCTGCCAGCTCATGTTTGTATATGATTGTATGAACCCTCTTCCCTAGCGGTGTGTTGATGCCAAAGCTAGGGATACCAGCCAGCTACAGCTGGCTGTGTGTGAGTGTGCTAGCATGCGTGCGTGCGTGAGTGAGTGAGTGAGTGAGTGAGTGAGTGAGTGAGTGAGTGAGTGAGTGAGTGAGTGAGTGAGTGAGTGAGTGAGTGAGTGAGTGAGTGAGTGAGTGAGTGAGTGAGTGAGTGAGTGAGTGAGTGAGTGAGTGAGTGAGTGAGTGCTAGCATGCGTGTGTGTGTGTGTGTGTGTCACTGACTCGCTGGGCAGCTTGTCCACGTGCAGGGCCACCGAGCCCTCCTCGTAGCCCTGCTGGTTGTTCTCGGGGATGTCCATGTAGCGCTCCGTGTAGCCTGTGTCGTACGCCATCCACACCGTCACCGGGGCGCCCGCAATGGCCACCTGCCAGACACAGCACACGCGGTCACAAACTGGGGCCCCGGACCACCCTGGGACTCCCAGGACGCAGGCCTCATCAATATGCTTTTCCCGAGGCCACCGTGAGCATACCGTGGCAGCCATGGTAGTGCACAGAGAGAACGCTCAACCCTATATTCATATTATTGGCAGCGTGTCCAATGGCTTAAGGGAGACGTTGGAAAGAGACGGAAAATATGGGACTGACTAAAAGCTCTGGTTCTTCAACCAGGTGGGCCAAAAATCCAACAGCGCCATTGTGTGGTCATAACATACAACTACAGCTACACTAGGACCAGCTACATTTTTTATCATGGTTGTTTCCTGTTGAATTTAAAAGGCCCCCAATTATAACTCGAGGTAAATGTGATTGTGATTAGTCATTTGAAAATCTGCCCTGCCCTGTGACATAGTGATATCACGTGTGAGTGTCCACCCAGAAGTATGATGGACCTATCTGTCAACTAGCTTTCCCAGTGGACTATACCAACAGGTAAGTGTATCTATCCATAAAACATCCCGTTGGACATTCCAAGATGTCACAGGGCAGGGTTTGTAACGGCTTGTAATGGCTAAACAAACTCCCACCTGGTGGTGAAACAGAGGCCCTTAAAGTAAAAGTTTACATGTGTAAAAGGTGTTGTAGCTGCAGAATTCCTGCAGAAATATCATCAATGTTACAACCAACCACATCAACATGGGAGACGAGGGGATGGACTGGCTTACCTTGAAGACGTTGGGTCTCTGGATGAGGCCCATGAGGGACAGGAAGCCCCCGTAGGACCAGCCGTGGATGGCCACGCGGCTTAGGTCCACAAAGTTGTACCTCTCAGCCACGTACTGGAGCCCCTCCACCTGGTCCTCGATCTCCACCTGGCCCTGCATGCACACGCACACGCACACACACACACACACGCACACACACGGAGTATGAACTAGGGACAACGGCCCAGAACGCTACCGGGGGAATGTGTGGCAGTGGCAGCCAACAGAGCACTGCTGATTCAGCTCACTTACATCATTACATTACTTTAACTGCTGCTCTGGATAATTGACTTGAAACAGACCCAACGTGGTTCACCGTTTACTGAAGAAGAATGTCATAATCTAAGGATCCCATTGCTTTCCCTCTCCATATTTGGTAGGGCACTGATTGTGGAGCTTCAGTATTGGATAGATTGTCAGATAGTTATCCCCCCACCATGTACCACATGCCTTATTTGACCTGCTGCTCAGAACCAGGACTGGTTCATGTGGTGTCTGACCTGCTATTTAACGGGTTAAAACCAGGACTGGTTCATGTGGTGTCTGACCTGCTATTTAAACCAGGACTGGTGCATGCATCCTTGGTCAGAGCCAGTGCCAAGTCAACACTGAATCGTCATGCTAGGACACCACCTCGTTTACTAATAGTAATACTGCTATTAGTAACATACAGGACTTCTTCAGGCAGGTATCGGCTCACCAGTTTGTTCTTCAGCGCCCCTTCGAACTCCAGGCCCCGCTGGCAGGACCCCCTGCCGTCAATGACCACCACAGCATAGCCCAGCGAGGCCAGCGTGTTCAGACGCAGATACTTCATCCCCTTGAAGGAGTTGTTCACCAGCTGGACCTGGGCCACACACACAGAGCACACCGAGAAACACAATGTAAATGGAACGTGTTGGTTTCTGTCATTCAGCAGATGCTTTTATCCAAGCACCAAAGAATCGAACCATACAAGAAAGAATTGCAGAGAAAATTAAAACTGCTGCATGACTTGGTACAGGTTGGACATGTTATACAGGACATTTGAGACTTGGTATAGGTCTAACATGTTATCCAGGACACGTGGACCAGGTCTAAAACGCCGTTAGCAGCAGTGTGGGGACAGGCTGACCTGGGGGCCCCCGTAGACAAAGAGCACGGTGGGGTGCTTCCTGCCGGGCTGCAGGTTGTGGGGCTTGTACACCATGCCGTACAGCTGGAAGCCAGACTTCCCCGGGAAGTCAAAGATCTCTGGCGGGTTGTAGTCGCCTGGGCAACCTGCACGACCAGATCACAAACAAAAACAGACGTTATGAAATAATCTCATCCAGAAGGAACCTCTGCCAATAGAGGCTTGATTGCTACACTTCGGCAGGTACGAAGACAATATTCTTAAAGTTAATTTTGAATGTAAAACAGCTATGGACTGATGTTCTCCCACTCAAATAGCATTTGGGCTAGAGGAAGTTAGAAGAAGAATGGACGAAGTTCACAAGGGCCTTCATCTCCACAGTATTAGGATTTCCTAGTTGCACAAATTCAACCACAACTAGATGGAACGCCTTCCCCTCTGCTCTTAACGCGCCCTCCTGTGATGACTCATGTTTGTGTTTACCGATAGCGCAGGCTTTTTATGGATCGAAAGAAATAATAGATTCAAGCATTTATCGGAATTCTGATTTTCACAATACCTTTGTCATCAGGTTGGCAAAAAAACTGATTAAGCCAGAAACGTCAACGTAATCTTAGTGTTAGTTAATGAATGGTAACGTCCTACAGAGGGCGCTAAAGTGTAATCATACATTTGCATAAATTACATCTTGTTCTGCCACTCATGGTAGGTGGTAGTGATGGTAGTTACATTGGGGATGATTGTCGTGGTGAGAATGATGATATAGTAGTGGTTGTGGTAGTGATGGTGGTAGTGATGATGGAAGTGATGGTGGTGGTGATGATGGTGGTGATGGTTGTAGTGAGAATGATGATATAATAGTAGTTGTGCTATTGGGGATGGTAATGGTGTAAGTGGTTCTGTTGATGGTGGTAGTCATGGTGGAGGTGGTAGTTATGGTGGTGGTGGTGGTGGTAGTGGTAGTGGTAGTGATTGGGATGATGGTGGTGATGGGGGTAGTGGTGGTAGTGATGGTAATGTAAGGGATTAGGTTGTGGTGAGAATGCTAATAACAGTGATTGTGGTTTTGGGTTCCCCTACCTGGTGACTCCATCATGCTGGCCCAGAACTCGGGCACCATGTGCAGGGGGTTGCCCTCCGAGCCAGTCAGCTTGTAGACGTGCACACAGGGGGGCGTGCTCACGTTACTGTAGTGGCTGACGAACATGTCAAAGTTCTGCACACAGAGGGAGGGAACAGGGGGAGAACAGATGAACCCAGCAGAAATACACAAAAAACAGGTTTAGGTCAAATCAAGACACAAATCAGTCCACTGCAGTTTAAGCATCTGCCATGTAGTGGGTGCATTTATCCAAAGAGACCTTCGGCAATACAGTGACGTCTTAGCATGGGTGGACTATAAAGGGGTGATATCATGTTTTTCGACTTTTCCCATTGGTTTAGACTGTTATATGACGTATGTATACATGTTTTACATCTGCATAACTAGAAAAATCTAAGTGAGGGCCAGGGGGTGTATGCACAACCGGCGAGAACGGCCTTCAATGAGTGCGGGAAACAGCTGCAGTGGGCGTGCTGAAGTGCAGAAGACGCACCTCCCGTCCAACCCCAATGTTCACAACTTCTTGGGGGGGTGAATTTGCCAACGCACACGCAAAGCGTTCGACCAATCGCAACAGAGTGGTCGTGCTGACCAATCACATTAGACCGGTCTTCTTAGGAGGGTGACCTTCAAGCGACATGATACAAATCAGAGCGTTTTTGAAAGACGCTAAAATTGGATTTGCAGAAGTGTAAGAATAATAAGGGTTATTTCTAACATACAGGTATGTAACCCTATTAGTACTTCTAACTTCTATTATTACCCCCAAATGCCATTATTAACCCTAAAAAAGCATGACTTTAATGGGCTGAAGAGCAGAGGGTGGTGGGTGGGGTTCAGTACCTGGCTGACGGAGCAGCTGTGGGAGAAGCCAGGCTTGGTGAGTCGCACCACGTCGCCGGGCACCTCGTAGCTGACCACGTACAGGTGGTGCTCCAGGGGCGTGTCCCGGGTGCCCTGGAAGTACACCAGCTTGGTGGCCTCGTTCACCCAGATCTACGGCAGCACGGTGGGGACACACAGAGCACAGCGGGAGGGGGGGGGGGGGGGGAGTTTCATTAGGCATTTTTCCTCTTTTATTTATATTACAATTCATTAGGGGACTATATATATATATATATATATATGCTTGTATTACTATGCATGTCAATTATGGCACCCATTGAACTTCGGACCAACTGGAAGGAGGGAGCCCCCACTCCTGCTCAAGACTTCTTCCATGCAAATTAACAGAGTGCCCTTTTGTGCCCTCCAGGGAGCTAGGGTAAGGGGGGGGGGGGGGGGTCAAAAAAGACACTGGGCTTTACAAACATCCAGGAATCTTCTACTAGGCTCAGGTGAAGGGAATATGGGTGGATATATGCCAGGCAGAATAGATGACTTTGAAACAAGAAAAAAACATTAAACATTAAGTCGCATCTGTGCTGAATACTAATTCATTTGAATTTCTTCTAACCTTGGAGCCGTGCCGGGCCAGAACCTCCCATTCTCCACTGGTCAGCGTTACCTCCTCCTTGATTGCACATTTGAAATCCCCTGGAGAGAGAGCGAGAAGAGAAAGGATTACTCACTTCCTGAACTACCAGTTGGCTTTGGGAGTGCAAAATAGGAAATATAAATATTTGTAGAAATATAAACCCCACAACTGCAGAAACACTGACTTGACATCAATATGTACAGACGTCAAAATATTTGAAACAGTGAGAGTAAGGCGGCTATACGTCAGCTAATGGGCTGGTGGGACCAGGGAGAAGGAGGCCCTACCCTCTATGTACTGGTAGTCCCCGGACCAGTGGTAGGAGCGCGGCTGTAACAGGGAGGTGGTTTTATACAGATGGCTGAAGCCCGTCTTGGACTCGTTGACCCAAATGAAAGTGAACTCTTCGTCCGTGGTCTGAACGAACGGGTAGAAGATATCGTGAACCTGCGGAGCGAGAAACAAAAGGAGGGTACCGGTTAAGTCAAACCAATTGATTATTTGGCCATAATCAGCTTATTAAAACCAAAGCGAAATTATTCAGATAAACTAATGTACTACGTGAACAAATATACATTTCATTAATTAAAAGTAAACAGTCAAGTGATTGTTCTACATGGTCGAATCATTTAATTAAAACCAAATAAAGAAACCCCTTAAACTATCCATATATTGTATACAAATAATTCGCTGATCTACAGAGCTGTGTTGAGGCCCGCAGGATCTAATGAGCACAGAGCAGCTCACAGGCGGATAATTTAATTAAGGCCCACAGTTGTTCATCTGTTCACGCCCCTGACTCGACTATCTGCTACAATCTAGTCATTTCCTTCATGGGGTTTCCTTTTCCTCTATCCAGTCGCGGCTGGTTCCGGAGCCCCGGGGGGCCCGGCGGACTCACGTTTATCCACACGTCCGTGGTCTCCTCGTACACGATGTAGGGCTGTGTGTTGCCAGGCAGACTCTGCAGGCTGTCCAGTCTCTGCGCGGGGTCGTCGGTGACGGGGACGAAGAGGGCCGGGGGCAGCAGCACCAGCTGGAGCCTCCTCTGACAGCGGTCCAGCAGCACTGCCCAGCCGCTGGGGGGGGGAGGGGGCGGGGACGGGACAGAGGGCGGGGATGATGAGCATCCTCATCCATGGATCCTTTTCACAGAGGTGCCATGTCGTCGTAGGATAGTCACAGGTGTCGCTCACGTACCAGGGCATAGTTAGTATCACCAGCTGAGTCCACTACCTTCGCCCTGGTACATTACAGTAGCTGAGCCATAACTAGTGTTATGAGCAACACAGGTGTTTGTCCTAAGACTTTGCCTGTGTGAAGGGTCGAAAACTATCAATTAATGATTGACTGTTCAGTAATTTAGCAGAGGATTTTATCAAAAGCAACTTTCAATCAATTCAGGTACATGTCATTAATAAGCAGATTCACCATCTTGCTGAAGTATTGCTACAGGTTAGGATGCGGACATTAGGAAACCAAACCCAGAACCTTTCGGCAACACAATGGGGACAATCCTTTCACTGAGGAGTCGAACAGAGTGAATCACAGGTGTTCTCATAACAGTATTTATTGTTATTTTCCTCCGAGTACCGGGACACGGAGAGTTGACTCATCTTACTAGTTACTAGTGAAGATAAGTCAGAGGAAGAAGTATCTGTGAATAGGCGCTACACATCAAGAGGGTTGTTGCTTTACCGGATACTCATCACAGTCACTCACTATTTGCCGTCAGTCGTCCAGCCGGCTCTGGCGATGTACTCTGTGCCGGGAAAGAGTGTGGTGAAGGGGAGGACCAGCTCTTTGTCTTGTGTGCTGACGATCTGTAGGACACACACACACACACACACACACAGCGTCCATTAGCACCACTGTGATGGAGGGGGGGGAGGCAGAGAAAAGGGGTTTGTCAGTGGTCACTTACCCTGCCTTGATGATCCGTCTTGATCTCAGCCAGTTTAAGGGTGGCCTGGGGATTTTTACTACCTGTTAAATAAAGAGATAAAGATGAAGTGAAATGATTGAATGAAATTATTCATTACAATCATTCTCAACTGTTTTGGTTTGGATGTGACCAGGATACGCATGTTGTCTCACATGTCCACGTTGCCTGATGGAAACCTGCTGTTGCATAAACAGAGGAAGAGTGTATCTGTGTGCGTGTAGCTGTGTGTTTGTGCATGAGTGAGGGAACCTGTGCGGGGGTATCTGTAGGCGTCGGCCTTCCTCTCCTCCAGGGCAGGGGAGGGGACATGTATGATCTCCACCTCGCTCTCGTCCACCTCCTCATACAGCAGGTACATGGTCTTCCCTCCGTCGGGCTCTGACAGACACAGGATCACCCCCACAGTTATGCCGAGCACAGAGAGGGACTATTGGCACACACTCAAATAGAAATGCATGAGATTAATGACAGCTCTATACACACACACACACTCACACACATTCATTGCACTACAATATTAGTGATCCAGTACAAGAAACAGCATCCACAGCACTACTTAAGGGCTTCTTACTTAAGAAGATCTCATCTCAAGTCATGCTTGGCATTCCCCACATCAGTCAGACACACACCTTCTGTGGCTGAGGGGCTCCACCAGTAGCCAGTGAAACGGTCAAACTCCTCCTGGATGACAAACGTGGCCACGCCCGCTGACTTGGGGTCCTCCTTTACGTTGTCGAGACCTGGAAGATTTTAAGAAAGAAAGATAGAGATATGAGTTATTAGAGTTATTATCCAGTTGGTGGCCATAGCACTTGGAAGCATTTGATTACAAACTATTAAGACATTATGCACACTTTGCATAATGTTTAAATAGTGACCAAATGTCTGAGCTAAATGACGTTGGTGAAAATAAGGAAAATCCTTCAATCATTTGTGATGAGAAATGATTACGTAGCTAACTCTTTTCCCTTTTCATCCCAAATTTCCTCCCAGCCTCCCCCAGCCTGCTGCGGGACCTCGGGCCACACGGTGGCGCTGTGCTACCTTTGTGGCAGAAGGTGAGCCTGCGCTCCTCTCCACTCTTGATGTTGGCCATCCACAGGTCGTTGCTGTTGACGAAGGCGATGAAGTCCGGGTGCCCCGGGCAGATCTTGGGGTCCATGCGGGTCCCTGAGCAGTGGGTCTTCACCTCCACAGGCTTGATAGGAGAGGACTGCTAGAACCAATGCAACACACACACATTCAGTCCGAGAGAACTGCATGGATCCACCTACAGGTTATGAATAATCCCCTTTATTTCTGCCATGTTAAAGCGATTGGTTGAAATACAATAAGAACACATGACCTTATTTACAAATCTTATATAATTTATTAGAGCCAGCCACGGTTTCAGCTGGATTTTGAACCTTGAGATTTTTCTAAAAACAAATCAATTTCCACCATTCATTTAGTTTCACTAATACAGCTTTTATCGTAAGCTACTTTCGGTGTATTCAGATCATTAAAGACTAGAAGATGTAAAGATATATTGCCAGATGACCTCATCTCATCTTATTTTCAACAGCTTATTCATGGTCTGGTCTCGGGACCAGCAGCTCAAGCAGCCTGTTGATGCAGGAATGTATATTGGGGTTCGACCCCAGTGCCCTTTTGTCTGGGAGTCCAACACCCTAGCCACTGAACTATCCTCATCTAAAGGCTTCTGTGTCAGTCTCTTTAGCAGCCAGGTCATACTCACAATGAAGCCGTTGTGGCCTCCGTCCTGACAGTAGAAGAGGCTGTTGCTGGCCTGGAAGAGGAACAGGCCCGTCTTGGCGTGGTAGTCGTAGGACGTGATGCCGAAAGCTCCCAGTCGCTTCCTCTCCCTCAATAACTCTTCCTCACGGGAGTACGCCCCCTGGTGGGGGGTGGCCTGAAAGGTATAACAACAACCTCATCCATTAGCAACACCCCACGGCAAGCCTATATATCAGTGATCATTTAAACCGTGACTAATATAAACACTTGAGGACAAACTGGCAATGGTTTATTTCTCAAATTGGGTTCAACAGCCCACTTGTGTGGAACTCAATTTGTATTAGTTTTCTTTAGCTTGTCATCATCTTTGCTCCCACCTAATAAAGTTAGCGAACAGCCCTCCCCCTGGTCGAATTCAAACTGCGGTTATTAGATTACTCTTATCTCCACATGGATTGTCAATTCATTATTGATTATGTTATTATTTGCTGATTGTTTTCTCATACGGAAATTGCTTCTAGTTTGGTCTTTGCCCTAAACTTTAACATGTTTCATCCATTGCTGTGTTGTGGTTATTGTGACTAATGACAGGTTATGAGTTTAATGAATCTGTCTTCATAACATTGTGTTAATTGGTATTTTCGCCATTATTCCATGGATAGCAATCACAGCCCTCCCTGGCAGGAGTGAGCTCCAGTGTTCTTTATGTGTTTTATTTACTTGCCATTTGGAGGGCTTATGGTTAGTGTAGGAGAACCGTAAAGCCCCTGTAATACTGTAAACGTAATAAAGAGCTACATAAATAAACTTGAGCGATCAGATACAAGGTCAAGAATGAAAAGTAAACCCATTGAACCCCTCCTCTTATCTTCCATCTTGTAGGGCGCAATAACAGAGCTAATCTGCTCCCCGAGCAGGTCTGAGGAGAGGGTCAATGTGAGACTGTACTGTTAAGACATTCCAGCCGCAGCAGCTGTGGGAAAACACTGTGGTTCGGTCACCATGGTTACGGTGTTGACGAGGAGGACAAGCAAAAAGGAAGAATTTTCCTTTACCTGAAAGTGATCCAGCATCTGCTTCCATGACAACACGAGGAGGGCCTCCTTGCGAATCTTCTTGGGGATCTCCGAGTAGAGCAACGAGTTCTCTCTGCTTCCATAAGGCATTCCTGGGGCGGGCAGATGGGGGAACATTAGGCTGTGTAAGACGGAGGGCATTGCACTGGAATGCTGCCCCCTCCATGATGTATTTGTTGACCCCTCCTGGAGGGCCTATGGTATCAGAGAAAGGGGCGATTCAATGTGCTCACAGTTTCCTTGTCATGCTTCAGTCGAGGTAAATTATCCTCAGAAAAGACACGTGATTCAGATTATGTATGTGTGTGTTGTTGGGTTTGTGAGGGGTGTCAGGGGGGTTTGTGTGGGTATGTTAAACTGACAAGTAGCTCTCATGTGACATCATTAGCACGGTTGTGTCAAATTAAAACTAACCGAGGTAGTACAGACGGTGGGAGTGGGGGCCGTTCTCTTCCTTCTTCTGCACAAACTGAAAGTCGTGCGGTGCCTTGTTGGCGATCATGCCCGAGTACTTCCTGCTGCAGTGGATAATGTCCCGCAAGCCGTCCCAGGAGTGCTTCTCCACGTAGAACTGAGACGGGACGTCCTCCATCTCCACTACCTCCGTGCTGTCTGAAAGCCCGTCTACTGCCGCCATGCTCACGCTGACACAGCTGCTGTAGGGCAGTATGGAAGGTGTTGAACACTCAAAACGAGGGCTATCGCAGCAATGACATATGTACATTGCACAGTAGCTCAAGCTTTCTGTTAACATGAAGCCGTCCAGTAGCCTCAAATGCTGGAAGACTGCTAAAAGCCTGTTTCACAACAAATGAAATTTAACAATGAGTCAAGAATTTGGTAATAATACTGTACCTTTTCCAGATACCTTCTGTATTGTCACAAAGCTTGACCTTCTTGACTCTATGCATTCACTGGTCAGCCCACCTCACAAAAGACTCAACCTAGAGACAACAAATGTATGTAACCAAAATTAGAGTAGGGGAAGCAAAACGAGTGATGCGATACAATGGGAGTAGAAATGCTTTTCGTTCTCCCGGCAAAATAGTTTAAGAAGTGTATCCATTAGAGGATGATAACTATTCACAAATGGGCTTTTTCAGTTCCTCTGAGAATTGACTCACCATCATCAGAAACAATCGAAACAGAAGACTTCTTAAGCTAAATAAAATCACCAGAGAGAGACAGGTAGCAACCAATCCAACCATTCAATAAGGCCATGAAGGGTTTTCACAACAACACCCTGGATAGAGATCTGAGGTAGACTGGATAACATTCACAACAATAAGGTTAGAAATCTGAGGTTAACTAGATCGCGTGAACAATAATAAGGCCAACACTGTGAGCGGGCGAGATGCAGATTCTGACAGCTCGTTAGTCACGTCATCCTTAGTTTCCACAAACAACTTCAAATCTCCATATGATACATCCTCGAGTTAATCAACGAAATCATCAAATATTTAAATAAAGCTGACCATTTTCGTTCCAGGAAAATATATTTTTTAATGATATAAATATCATCTCTATACATGTAGAGCTTTATATATATCCTCATTGGAGTCAGCCGTGAGCAGGGTGTGTGTTGTGTGTAAGGGAGAACCGAAAGAAATGTTAATCACAGTCACCGTTAACAGTTAGCTACGGTAGCTTACAACCAATCTTTGTTCTCCAATTTCAGCTAGTCATTCACACTGGTTAAAACGCCGGCATTAACAGCGATCAGCGATGTTATCACTCAAGAGAGCCTTAATAGAACCGTATACATATTTCCTTTTGATTGAAAGCTACTGTGTCCAGTGGTATCCATAAAATAGACATCCCTCGCATGATCCATGACAGCTCTAGCCTGTCATTTTGGGCTTTCCTCTCGGCTAGCCTAGCTACCGTTAGCCTGGCTATACACCAGCTAGCCTGTCAGCTAACGGTTACTGTGTTCTTCAATCAACCAAATAGGGGGGATCCTTCAGCAATCTGAAAAAGGGGAAGCACTTACCAATCAGGCCAGTGTTTTTCCCCCCTAAAAAACCCTATGCCTTCCTAGCTTGGTATCAATAAACAAATGATGCAAGTGCTAAAGGTTGTATCCATGGCCCAATACTGGCCAGACGCAGTGTAGCTGGCTCTCGGATCGGGGCGGAACCTAAAGCTAAAGCAGCTGACGCATTCGGTACATTTTCAGGGCCGCACTGACTGACGTAGGGGCAGAGCAGCCATGGGGCCGTCATTGCTGCGCTGCGTTTTGCAAGCCCTGGTTCATCAACGGCAGAGCTGATAATCTATGTAGGAACACGTCGGCGAGTTGAGTTTTATCAGTTTATAAGCCACATTAAAATACTTCACGCTCGACTTGTGGCTAATCTTTTCCCTTGTGTGGCCAGTCTCAGTCCCTTGAAGCAAATTATTTTCTTAACACTCAAATGACTAGTCACCTAGCCTGCCTCATAAACCAGACAAATGTTATGAATAGCTAAAACCGTTAATGATGGCCGTCATTAACAAAATGGTAAATAAATTTGATCGCATCAGCAAATTATAGCATTACATTGAGGCATCATCTAGTAACATTTTTTATTTTCAAGTTTCCAATTTCAAACCAAAAGAAGCAAATGAGTCAAGTGTGTGGCAAGCCGATTTTTATTTATATAACGAAAACAGCCAGTCTACTTCAGAGGGATGAAACGAGAAGAGTGTGTAGCTCCAATACCAGGGCGACCGTGCTTGACTGGCTTGTAGGTGATGGAGAACTCTCCCAGGTAGTGGCCACACATCTCAGGCTGGAGGAGGAAGGGGTGACAGATTAGTGTTGAGAAGATGGATGTTGATTTGTGTAGCATCGGTGTAGATGCCATTCAAAATATCACTTATGTACAACCAATACATTCATAATTATTTCAGCTTTGTAGACACAATCAACCTTTATTCATTTATATCAAAGCAGAATTTCCAAATGTCAAGTGAAACTGATAATAGCAACATTTTTTAAACATTCCATTGTACATTTCCATACTGTTTTGGCTTGGATAGACCTAAGACTTTGCATCACACCAGCAATGTATTCCCATTCCACACCCTGTACTTATCATTTTTTATTAACGTGTTCAACCATACCAATCTCCCTCAGGTCGAATTAGGACTGATTGTCACACCATGTATAGGTACTTGGCAGTTCAAATCTGGAACTTTGTCCCCGATAAAAGCTAGTTGTACAGACTTATAATTAATGCAGAACCTGTGACGCTTGTCATCCCAGGCCACCATAAACATTGAACGACTCAAACTACCGATGAGCAAAAGAGGGCAACAAATAGTGCATCCCATTAGAGACTGAATTTTCATTGGACATATGCAGGCATGAAACAAAAACAGAATACGTCCTCTGAAGTCTCACCTTGATTTCCACCTGGTTGAAGGTCTTTCCGTTGTACACGCCGACCATTGAGCCAACCATCTCGGGCAGAATGACCATGTCTCTCAAGTGAGTCTTGACCACCTCCGGCTTCTCCATTGGGGGAGCCTCCTTCTTGGCCTTGCGCAGGCGCTTCAGGAGGGACTGCTGCTTACGGCGAAGGCCACGGTTAAGCCTTCTCCTCTGGCGGGCGCAGTACAGCTGCATAAGCTGCTCACTGGGGAGGAGAAAGGAGTTGGGCACTAGAATCACACTGATGAACTGGCATCAGGTCACCATGGGGGTTTTGGCATCAATGATTGTACTGCATCGATGATTCACTTTGGTTCTCATTGTGTCATTTTAGCATGACAAGTATAGACCTTGATTGCAGTTATAGGAAGTTTCTATTGAAACTGTATTTACTAGCCATCTATTGTGTGGTGTATACCTTTTAATAATTGTTTACTAAAAAAAACGTCTTTACTTATGCTTTATTCTTGACAAGTCGTAGTCCAAGACTAGTCCCACAGTTATAAAAATGTCACTACAGAATGACTATGTACTGTCCACTTTTGATTTGATTAGTCCTGTTGACAACCATTGCACCATAGCTGGTCCACTTCATTCTACAGGATGACAGATGACCCGTTGCATTAATGAGGCAAATGGGATACTTACTAGGACATGTCCAGGAGCTGGTCCAGGTCCACACCTCTGTAGGTGAACTTCCTGAAGGTACGCTTCTTCTTGATCTCAACGTCCGCCTATGGAGAATCCATTTAACGTTAGCATTGAAACATTCGCACAAGACACAGGGGAAAGAGTCACATTTGACCAGTACGTCAACACTACACGTAAATGAATGGGCATTAAACCCGGAATGATCACCAAGCCCTCGTGGAAGTCTATATCACAACATCGGTATTTGGGAATAACCAGTTAGCTTAGCCATCCACTGCTATAAACTAGGACGATGCCCAAGTGGTAAAAAGGGATTTAGCTGGAGTTTTTTATCACAATTTAGAATTCGTTTGATTGTAACTATGTGAGCAAGACGGATAGGTAATTTCGTGAACTATGGAAGCATTATGGGGTGTAGATGAATATAGATTTTTTTATGCCAGAAAGGCTATACACCTACCATCTTGCCTGGTCTTCCGGGGAAAAGAACAAACCAAGTCTCGTTTGACCTAATATCGCGGGAGTGGGGCTGGGCATCCGGTCTCTGGTTAACGTTTCCTGTCTACACATGTGTTTACATTTTTTGGCCAGCAGATGGTGTCATCTCACATAAGCGAGTTGGTTTAGCTGTAACCACAGCAGTAATAAAGTAAATTGGGCTCAGTCAAGACAACTCTTGTCCACGCACTTAGAACTCACCAAAGAAAATAATCTAACAGTAAGTAAAAAAAAAGGAAACGTGATCATCTCCCGAATTTATTTATTTCCTTTTTGTTCATCACTCCATCTTAGAAAAACAATACCAGAAACTACCAAAGGCTACCAAATGACCCAAAGATAAAAATCATTCAATCATTTATAAAATTTGCTATTCACTGTATCCTCATTGACATACGCAATCATGTGATATACATATTTATGTACAGAAAGAACAAACTCAAGAAATTCCATGTTAAACGAACAGAACAATCAGAATCAGATAATTCGTTTTTTAGAACACTTTATTGTCAAAAGCATATACTGTATCTCAAAAAGGCATCAGGTATCATCTAAAAAAACGGATCTTGAGCACATTTATACCATTTATAGTATCAAATTATGTTTACAGTCCAGGTAAGAAACAGGCATAAATTATAACATTGTATGCTCATAATAATATAATGATATGCTTGGTCCTTATACCACTAACGCATTGTTCACATAGAATCCAGTATTCTT
The DNA here is from genome assembly GCF_949987615.1 of Pollachius pollachius. Classification (NCBI taxonomy): domain Eukaryota; kingdom Metazoa; phylum Chordata; class Actinopteri; order Gadiformes; family Gadidae; genus Pollachius; species Pollachius pollachius. The sequence continues at coordinate 18,945,843 of NC_136947.1, read as the reverse complement.
GCTTGGAATGTTAAAAACCCTTATTGAGTACTTTAAGGCCTGACCTTCCACCCGACAAAATGTCTTTATTCCAAAGAAAACAAGCTGGGCTCCAGTTGTACTGGTTATACAAACAGGGAAAATATTTCCTTAATAAAAAAACAAACACAAAAAAATACAAACTAAACTGAGATTGAAGACAGAATGTCACAGTCCATGGTTTTGTTCCCACAACACAGTTTTCTGTTTCCCCATCGGATTTAACCAGTAGAAAAAAGTCATGGGTCATATAAACGGACAAATACTGAACAAATGGAACCGGTTGTAACATATTCACATTATTATGTTTTTGCTGCCACAAATAGTACAATAGTAAGCCAGTTTTGATCTTTGGTTTAAGAGATTTCATGATTTGACTGCTAAAAAATGTAACCCTGTAAAGTCAGGTTTCTGGAATGTAAAGTATTTTGATTAAAATATAGGATGTGCGTCTTTGGCACACCATCCAATCCCTAGTTTTATAAAATGATCTAGGAACATTGGCATTCCCAGCGGGAATTCCCTCTAAAAGACAATGGCCTTAAAAAACTATAACTTAAAACAATACAACAATACAGCTTGTTGGGATGATTGAAGCAATGGGAGGCCGTTTTTTTTACCAACATAATTAATGACCACAGAGTTTAAAAAATAACCTATGAGAAGTTGAATGCATTGAGCTTCTATATTTGGAATGTTTCAAGCAAACTCCTCCTTCCTTTTGACGTCTTTCCCCTCTCCCTTCCTAATAGTCGGTCCCATCGTCGGGGTACACCCGCGGCTCCTCCTCCTGGTAACCCTGATAGCCTTCGTCCTGGTAATCGGGGATGTACTCCCTGGCGCTGCCGGCCATCTCCTCGCCCTCCGCCGCCTCACCGCCCGCTGGGCAGTACTTGGCGTCATAGATCTGCCGTCCCAGGCCGAAGTTCTGGCCCTTCTGACTGGCGCCCTGATTGGAGCCCATCTGCAGGGACGTGGTGGTGTTGTCGCACTTGTCTGTTCCCAGCTTCTGGTCGTAGATGGCGCGCCTCGTACCCGGGGCGGTCATGCCAGCCTGGAGGAGAACAGGGGAGGGAAGCAGAATAAAAGTTAGACCAGGGTTTCTAGGTAGACTAGAAGAGCGTCCTACAAAAAGACAAGAAGCTGGATGCTTAGATGAGAAATGTCAAATGTCTGGCGGTAACCAAGGGATGGCGGCGATGGCCATTGTCACTTTTTTCCTTATTGTGAACAAACCTACTGGTAGTTACCGGTCTAACCAGGATTATCAACATCCCAGACAGAAGCTAAACATGCATTTACCACGTAGGGCTGCAGAGGACACTTGGTTGACCCTAGAAAAATGTCTTCATTACATTGAGGACATATTCGTTAACGTGACATGGGCATGACCGACTTGTCTGCACTTGTTTTGTCAAGTAGTGACAAACTATGGAATAACCCTATGGTGTGTGTGGATGTTGAAGCTCCGTCAGAGCAGCGGCTTATTTAATGGCCACGTCTGAGTGAGGGTTAGGCTCCCGGACATCTATAGTATAAAGCTACGGTGTTTGTTGCATTTCATATAAAACATCGCTCATTTTAGCGCTTGTACACAACAACTGTACTTAAAAAAGTATCACACCGTTGGCGTGGGTCGTAACCATGGGGATAACACGCCCCCATGTCTAAAACTCAAAACTCTAACAAAACTCAACTACTATAAACACACATTTTTTAAAATCAGACATTAAATAAACCACTGCTCAGACAGAGTTTCACCATCCACACACACACACCGTACCATTTTGTGTCCCGGACGCCTAATCCTCACTCGAACATAGACATCAAAATCAACCGCTGTCAAGAGCTTGCATATGCACACACCTTGGTGTTGTACTATAAGTGTCTGAGAAGCAAAACATCATCTTGGACGCGGCCTCAACGGCTGCCCAGACAGAGCACTCCGAGTCCAAACCCAGCGCTGCCGGTTGGGTCGGGATGTCCAAATGCCTCAGAAAAGGCACTTGGACATCATGAAAAGAAAACCACCTGCTTTCGGAGCAAAGTGAAATGTTCACAGTGTTTTGTGGGAGATTTGCCAAAACATAGGATTGTAACTACAATAGAATAGTAAAATGAAAAAATAGCATAGATCTATGTGGAAGTCAAATAAGACACATTACAAAAAAAGAGTTCTGGCTTCACATGCTCTTTAAGTCTCACCTGCATGTCACTTTGAATAAAAGCAATTGCTGGAATTGTAAATAGGGTAGTGCTACAGGCTTTTGAGGGTGGGGACCGACAGTTCGCTTCGGGGCTGAACAACAAAATGTTGGCTAATGCTGCGTCATGGGGAGAAAATAAATACAGGCGATAAATACAGCTTTGTCTCAACATGCCTTCCAGAGGCTCCTGTAATACACGTAGTTATGGCATTTAGTCTTAGGTTGAAAAGATTATATGTGGCCTATACACTATCTTTCTCATCTAAAGTACAGGAAGATTGATCACAGGAACACACAAGGCCTACATTATCAAAGCCAGGTTAACCATTCCCACAGTTTGTTTTATTATTATTATTATTATTATTATTATTATTATTATTATTATTATAGACTTATTATTCTTATTTAACTTTCATCCAAAGCAGCTTGCAGTGAATTTAAATAAATGTCATTAAGTAGCAGGAGGGGGTCGGGATGCCAAAGGTAGACTGCAGCCATTCAGGTTCAAACCCACAACCTTAAGACTTGGCATCAAACGCCATGTTCAGGTACATTGTCACCCCTAAAAACAATCATGAATAAGGTCAGTGCACCTGGCTGGCTCCCTTGTTGGTGCCCATCTGCAGGCTGATGGTAGAGCTGTCCATGGGGGCCAGGGTCTGGGACTTGTGGTCGTACAGGTGTCTCCTGGTGCCGTATGCATTCATGCCCGCCTGGCTGGCTAACTTGTTGGTTCCCATCTAAAATGAAACAAAGGATGAGGATATATGAGGGAGGATGGCCTACCATGAAGTACTGTATTAATATCAGGGCAAAGTATGAAGCATTAAATTAGAGAAATTATACATTTTCACTGAGTAAACACTGAGCCAAACACTGCAGTCATAGTGTATCTTCCTCCACTGCGCTACAACAGGTCACATCTATGACCTGTTGTATAAACATCACCATAACAGAGGCTTCAGAGAGGAACAATAGAGCGCCTTCTTCTAGGGAGCATGACATATTGTTAGGCAACAGTTTCACCTGAAACGCTAGGGCACATAACTTTGCAGGCTCGTGTCAAGTTGCACATGCACAAATTTCGAATCACATACCATTGTCGTGTACCCAAAGTACAGGTACATGAAAGGGGTTACTTAGTAAGCCTGTGATTAGCAGTCTCAATGGTGATGTGTAAATACAATTGTAGTGAACCATCTAGACAGGTGAAGGAAAGTGTGGGATAACCTTGCATCAGGCCAAAGAAACTGCCACTGGCTTTAGCCACTGAGTAGGAATCTGAGAGCAGGGCTGCCGGTGTGTACCTGCAGGCCGATGACGCACTGGCCCGCCTTCATCTTCTCCTCGTCGAAGGCCCGCTCCTGTTTGTCGGCGTACTTAATGCCGATGTCCACCCGGGGCTGGCAGCCCTTGGTCTTTGCCTGAGGAAGCAGACCGCAGCGTGGATATGGGATCTGGTGCTCAACTACTAAACTAGGACTTCATTGTCCTGCCAGATGGACCCATGTCCTGCAAGCTAGAACAACAGCAAGACCAGTGAACTCATTTTCTACTGGCAGATTGTAATGAGGCCATAAACAATAGGCAATATTGCAAAAACAATGTAGCAATGTGGCTTTCGATAACATTACAATAACGTATGACCCTTTCACCCTAGTGTGTGCTCACCCTAGTGTCGTTTATCTGGCAATATACAGAGCAACACTACCTTCATTAATTTAAGCAACAACTTAGAAATGTTGATGTTGAATTACACTCTTCTTGTAGACAGAGGAAAAGTAGTGGGAGGGGTATTGGGGGTGTCATTATAAAAATACTTGGCCGGCCTTTTTGATTTCTAGAATATTTTAGTTATATGATGTATGTGTTGAATTTTAAGCTACGAGCAGGTTGAAATGTTACACATTGCGACTTTAAAATGTCATTATTTTTTGTCGTTGATATTTGCTGTTTTTAGATTATTCTCCATTAAGTTTTTAAACTTTAGGTTGCATGGTTGTATGAAAGGTTCTTCAAAATAAATTTGGTTGAGTCGTGTTGAGGTTCGTACGGTGAGAAGGTCTCGCCCTATCTATTGCCATTGAGTGGACAATTTTATTCCAGACGTGAAACCATCAGGAATACATAGGGGTTCTCACCATGCTAGCGAGCGCCAACAGTGTCGTCTGGACCTGCGTCATGTTGCCGCTCTCAAACAGATCATTTGCCTCAAATATATCATGAGGCCTCAGGCCATACATGGTGATGGCTTTGGTGAAGGTAGTCAGGTTCTCCAGCTGAAAAACACAACCGAGGAAAACCTATTGTTAATCAAATTAAAAACAGAAGTAAGGAAGGACTCTGGAAGAGTAAGACTTCCGAAAACTTGGCTTGAAACCTTAGGACTGGATAGGTTTTACAAGTGGAAAAAATAGGCTTTAGCTATTATCCATTATAAGCAGTGCAGACACATCAAGATGCAACAGTTTTCATTAATCTGTTGGTTTTTAAAAGAGTAACTCACCTGATGCCAGTTCATGGAAGACTGGTTGATCTTTTTCACAGAGCCTGGCTGAAGTTTGTTTATCAGCCTGTTACAATGTAGGAGAGGAAAGGGAGGAAGAGCAGGAGAAGGGAGGTATTCTATTGTGAGTCCATGATATATTGAAAATACCAAAGCACTTCCACTTTCTTAATAACATGAGGCAACAGTCCATACACAGTGAAGAGGATCCAAGATATGTGGGAGTGCCATCCGTGACAAACTATGATGAACACTTACTGACAGAGTGTGACACCATTCTTTAGACCCTTCTGGAAGTCTGGCCCGATAGAGCAGCCGGTCACATCCTCTATCCACACCCTGAGCTCCTCCTCCTTCTGATGGTCATACTTCTGGGCAATCTGGAGGGACCAAAAAGATTATAAACATAAGTTTGTTTGGGCGCAGGAAAACTGCTTTTAATATTACTAGGAATTTAGACATCAGAAAGAGGATTATAATATGCACACGTCGCTGTAGGCCTGAAGATTTCTAGATCAGTAGTTCTAAACAAAAAATAATCATATTTTATCGTGTTGCAGTTTTTCAGGATAAACCCTGTAAAGCTAAGGTTAATAACTGCTTCATAAAAAGAAAAGGTTTTTATTGAGCCTTGAGCCTATAATCTTCTTTTATGCTGAACTCTAAATTCCACAGTTTCCCCAGACGTGATGTGTCTGAGTAGAACGTTGTTGTGCACGTTGTGAAGGTCTTAAGTGTGACAACGACATGACCCAACTGAGTCCCACAAAAAGGACATCCTGGTGGCTAGAGTCCTCCATTATATCCAGAGGCTTAAGAAAGTAACCGGTACCAAATAAAAAGGTTTGCAGGAAACATTTATGAGCCTTAAGTTAACACAACACACAAGGTCCAGACTTCCTCGTGAGGGCTTTATTGTTCACTTCGCTTTATTGACTTTCTCTACGAAGAAAGAAGGTGTGTGTGTGTGTGTGTGTGTGTGTGTGTGTGTGTGTGTGTCTGACCTTGGGCTAGGCCAGTTCATTCAGGAAGTGCATAATCGCCTGTGTGTATACAACTAGAATATTCTACTCTACTGATGAGTCAAAGTGCATTACACTTTCAGAAAACAGTGTAGGAAAAAAACACACAATACAACAAGGTAAATTAAACAAAAAATCTTTACAAAAAGATGAGGTCCTGATAAGACAAATACCCATGTCCAAGCAAGAGACTGAACTATAAAGAATTAGAGGATTGTTTGTAGGCCTACACTATTTAAACCCTAGTTGTACCAGGCACTTGGCTTTTGTATAATTGCACAAAAAAATGGGAGAAGTCTTTTCCCATTATATTGCCTTATTTAATTATCTCATTATTAAAAACTAAAATTTTCCAGTTCAATTGACCACAAAGCATCCTAAAGATGTAATTTAGAAGGGCAGGCGGCAGTTGAGGAATTTCAACCCACGGTGATATTACAATAGTTTGAATGCCGCTGCTAGAATGTAGGCAAAAAAACAGACTGTGTTAATAGGCACAATGTGTTCCAAATAGACTAAGGTTCAAGAAAATGTCTAAAGTGTGAGCGCTAGCTCCTGCATCCGCCTACAGTTGAGCTTCCGAATTCAGAGGAAGGAAAAGTGTTAAACCCTCAAATGCTTCACGGGCCAACCAAAGTCACGAAGCACCGGAAATGCAACTTTGCTCAAAATGTCTCGCCCTTGATGGAATACACTTATACAAAGGAAGGAAATACAACATATTTGCTTTACACAAAGCCCATCTAATTATATAGGACCGGTGGAAAAATATGGGGAGGGGTTTGACAGACCCTCTTTCACCATACAAGGGCACGGCCATGGAATGTAAGAGAAAGGTATAAATCAGTTGGGTGGCCAATGGCACAGTGGTATGTGACGAGAAAAAATACACTCCCTTCACACAGATACCTTGTGTATTTGGACTGATTAGGCAGAACGTTTGGAGTAGCACATTAGGTACAGGATCACTATTAAAATTAATTAAAATAAACAACAGCTACGATTTACCACAAGCCAGTAGTTCCTCCATGAAAAGACCGATGCATTCTTACTTTATTATTATTTACTTTGACCATGCATTAATTTATTGATTATGTACAAACCCAGCATTGCCACATCAAGTGAGTGGCAGTGGCCAAACGGTAACCCTATCTACTGGGTATCCGAGGTATTTTAAGTGGATCTGGATGTGCACTGATGCTTGTTGGCAGATCCAAACAAACAAGATGAACTCAACCTCTCAAAGGTTTACATTCCAAGACGTTTTCGGGAATAAGGGAAACAGACAACAACGTTAATGATCAACACATGGGTTTAGTCTAGACTTTTGGATAATTCTAGACCCTAGCGGAACATAGGAAGCCGAGCGATTCCGGGTTCAATAATCGATGTGTCCATTTTTTTCTTCTTTTTTAGAGTCTTTGAGCAAGATGCTCATGGATGACATGCATCTGAATTCACTCCATTTTGTATGACTTAGATCCACCTGGATAAAGATCTTTTAGTGGAGGGAGAAACAGCCTCCCACAGTCCCACAGTGCATGAGCACAGAACAATGTGTGAAGGGCAATGACAAGGATGCGGGACATACCAGGGCCCTAATAAAACAACATAATCTACTAATACGGATCACAAAGCTGGCCACACAAGTTGGACGCACATTGGACACATTGTTGAAAAAAATAAATAACTATTTTGCCACAACGACACACTTCCCGGGCCAAAAAGACACCGCCCATATACTTCTTTTCAAGTGCCTCCCACTCCCACCACACGCAGTCAAGTTTTAGGCTGAAGTCAAAAACTTTACGTCCCATAACACATGGATAAAGCTTGTGCCCAGGCGATTTACATGATTTCATTCAGGTTAAAGACTATCCCAAGGTCGCAAAGCAACGTGACATCTTAACCGGTGCTGTCCTGTGAAAGACGACAGTGAAGCGTTCTGTCGTTGCAGAGGGAGGGTGAGTTGAAGTTTCACAGTAATATTAAATATACATAATAAATGATACAAAATTACACTTTACTGTACTTCTAGGCTAACTGTCATACATACCTTATTTTTTACTTCCGCTGAAAACCCATATGAAGGTCCCCTGTTAAAGGCCGACATTGTCAACGGCTAGATTCGCGAGAAGTCAAAAACTTCGTGAGTTGTAGTGAAACGATGGCGCTGAACGTATTTAGTTTACCTTCCAATGAGATGTCGAGCGGACTCAAACGTGCAGACTTCTCTTTGACGGGTGCACCAATCACAACGCTCCCTCGGAGCGTGACGCGTCCCTAATCGATTATAGGCTCCGCCCCTTCTCTTGCTGACGTCGTGATTGATATCAAAAAGTCCTTATATGGAATGAAACTCCCCGAATTCCTGAAGGTGGGAGTGAATGGGCCGTCCCACCCAAGCATGCCAGACGTACAGCGGCCGCTGCCGTCTATGCGGGCTTGAGTCACCTTCGGGATGGGAAGTAGGGTTCATTGTTGCCAGATTGGACGGGAAATATGGCCCAATCTGGCAACACTGTTAGGGTTTGACGGACTACCAGACTATGCGCTTCTGGAGGAATTGAATGACGTAATATTTTTACATCAAAGCCATATGGCTACCGGAAGGCACAGATTACCCTAGATTTTTTTATTCCAAAGGCAATCTAATGGAAGAATGCTATATATGAATTGAAAAAACTCGCAGTTTGAGTTTATCTGCATGTTTTCTTTCTAAAGGCCTAGTAGACTGAACGTGAGAAGAAAGGAAGTGATAGATTGATTTGAATACAAAACTTATTATATTGCAGCAGTTGGGCCTATCACAACTGTTAAAGCTGAGGAACAGAACAAACATTTGAGGATCACAGACAGTCCACACCTATTGCTGGTATATTTAAATAACAGGATAAACCTGGTCGGGACAAGTTGTCAGAGGCTTAACAAACCAACCAACAACTACACAGGGACAATTGTATTTTGGTTAGCAAGGGACACAGGCGTCAAATGACCTAAAAATAAAACAAAACTGCCCTACCCTCACATTTACATTTAGGGTATTAAGTAGATGCTTTTATCCGAAGTGACTTACAATAAGAACATTTGTGAATTATGGAGGCACAACAAGTCATACTTTAAGGCAAAACTCACATACTTAGGACCTCTATTGGTGTGATCTATTAGTTGTTAAACTACTAAATTAATTAGTACTAATTTCATACAGTTAGACTCAATATGATTTCATCAGTGTGATTAAGATCCAGAAATTCACTCTACAAGATACTAAGACACAGGGTTGTTAAATGATGCAGTTCATGGCTTCAGGTGATATAAGGGCCTGCAAGTTGATATATGCAATATCATGTTGGTTCATGCACCGGGTAGGCATTAGTGTGACCTAAAACAGAAGCACGTACTAGAAACAAACCAACAATTAAAAACGGTCAGTAAGTCAAAAACCATAGAAAAGACCATATAAATTCCTCAAGCGACACAACATATTGCACCCCCTTGTGGAAGGATCCCGGTACTGACAGTCCCATTCTACAGGTGTATCACTGAGAAACCTCAACGTGACGGAAACAAAGGGTAAAAAACCTGTTAAAATAGTGGATTTAGATCTTTTATTTTTCAAACAATTGAGTTCTTGTTAGACACTGGATAGCGATGCCCCCCATGAGTCTATTCTCAGTCATACCACAGTCAAACCGGATTCTTTAACACCCTTTTCTTTAGCACTTTTCTTTATTGCAAGCTTTGTTGTGTGGCACCTCATTGTCATAATTTTCTTTTACCCATACTGCATCTGTATTTTTAACAACAAACAAATGGTGCATATACCAGTGTTTTATTGACCATGGAATTTGGAATTGTCACACAAACCCAGCTCCACGGACAGGCGTGTTTTATGCAGAAGCAAATCCAAGTTTACCATTTCACCAAGGCACATTGGTTGGGGTGATCAACAGAGCATACACGATAAATACTACACTGCACAGAGCCTGACCAAACGCCTCGAAAGTCATACCAGTTCAGCGAAGAAAAAACAAAAAACAGTGGCATGATAAAGGAGTGTCAACCCAGCTCAATAGACTCATTAGTCATTCATATGAAACCATGAGTGACAGATTCACACTTCTCCGAGCACACCCTTCCTTCCCACTTGTATCATGTTGTAAAGCACAGACGAAAAACCAAATGAATGGGGTGGGAGGGGGAAATAGGGATGCTGCAACAATCATATGTACACAACATTTTCTATGGCTGTCTAGTGTCGTTGATTCTAACCAATTGTTGAGATATTAATAAAACTGCCTGAGTAACTTACCATTGCACACATTCATACAGGGGGTTACAAATCTGTATGTTTACCAAAATGTGTTCAACTAGTCAGTCTGCTGAAGGGAAGGAAGTCGGTTTCAGCTTTTCAAAGCATTTACGGACCTTCACCCCTTTCGTAATACTTCAGACCAATACGAAGATGTAAAACACCTGGACCGGAATAACGACTTGTGAACCGAAAAAAAAGCCAGGTCAGTAAGGACAGGTGGAAGTTTTGTTCTGGAGGAAAAGATTTGGATGGCATGGGCGTTTCATAGGCAATGGATAATGAGGAATAGGCTAGCAGTAGAAATTAAGCGTGACGTAGGGAATGTTTGGGAACCAAAGGGAATGGGTCACAAGGTCTATGGGGAAGCTTGTTTAGGATTTTTGTATTAACGATCAGGCAGACAACAGTGTGATGCAAACAGCAAAACAAACCTACTTTTTTTATCAACATGTTTGATAAACCCATTTAAACAAAGTACTGGTCAAAATAAATAGACGTAGAACATAACAAATGTATAATTTAAATGTTTTTTTATATATCTCAAATAAAGCTTCTTGTAACTGCCAAATATGCCGGAGCGACAATTGTACAGGGCTGGCCAAGCTACCCTGTACTAGATTAATTCCTCAAACCTTTAGTTAGGCACCATACAAAACAGGCAAGCCGAAACCACAGCCTTACCATGTAGAGAACCCGCCCCCCCCCCCCACACACACACACACACACACACACACACACACACACACACACACACACACACACACACACACACACACACACACACACACACACACACACACACACACACACACACACACACACACACACACACACACAGTCTCCATTGTGCCTTCTAGGTTAGCAAGACCCTGCACCTCTGTTGCTTCACCTTTGAAAAATATATAACATAAATAGCCCTTAGTATTAAAGAACTCAACCGTTTGCATTTTGCTTTTTTCAAATCTTTCTATACCTAATTAACTGATCAAAAGTGAAACAAAAAGGGGCTAGGCTTAAATATGCTTAAGCAGGTCTGGCTTTCCTGGAGCTCACAGTGGATGAACAGAACCATGAAGTACTCTCGTTCGCAGTGGGATGTGGGGGGGGGCTGGAAAAAAGTGACACTCAAACTCTTTAGTCTAGGCAAACATATGGCAAGATGTTCAGTCTGCTTTCGCCCCCGTGAGGGTCCAACGATATGCACTCTGTCCAGTCAAACCAGGCACCCTTTGTGTCATAGCAACCATTGACCCCTGGCCAGTGTTGCGTGTGTATTCTGTCCAGCTCCGTGTCCGTCACCTCTCCGCTCACGCCGGGCCGATGCGCCACCGAGCTGTCCTTCTGCAGAACGTGCATCTCCCTGGCCTCCGTGACACCGGGCTCCTCCCGTTTCAGATACTCAGACATAAAAAAGTGTGCGCTGGGGGTCTGCACCCCCGAGGACGTGAGCATGTTACTTTGGAGGTTCAAGTAAGACTGGATAATTTCGTTTCGTGAAAGCTCCTTCCAGTTTGTCTGTTGGAAAGGGTTAGGGTTAGGGGCAGGGGCGGGGTTGACGGGCGGGGCAGAGGCGAAGGGAGGGGCGGGGGCCGGTCCAAAGGTAGGGCCTGAGGGAGGCACCGGGGTCTGGGGCACAATGTTCTCAGTCCTCTTTGTACACTCTGCAGAGTCTGGCACGACGGCCTCCTCTGTCTGAAAAGGTTCCTTGTGTACCATGGACTTGATCTGGCCCGTCACAGGATCAAAGGTTATCCTGCGTTCTTTTAAGCGCACAGGCTTAACAGTGTCCTCCGTTTTCTGACCATCAAGGTTAACAGCATAGTCCCTCGACCGATACTTTTTCCTCCTCTTTCTCTCCGAGGGGGTGAGAGGTGGTCCGTCCGTCTCCTCTGCGACCACGATGCTGGCAGTGGCCTCGGCGGACGGTCTGAGTTCGTTGGGGCTGTTCTGGGAGGGACGAGGGGAGATCGACGGTGATTCCAGTGTTATAAACGAGTCATGCGGGGGACATTGAGACGAAGAAGAGCTTTGTGAAGTACTGGCCCACTGTGCAGAAGACCTGTAGGAAGGGTGCGGCAGCCTGTTGCCAAGAGACGATTGGGCTAGCGACGCCACGGGCTGGGACGAAGGCAGTGGAGAGCCGCGCGGCGTGGGGCTGGGAACACCTTTTGGTGCATATGCAGAAGAGCGCTTGGTCATTGTTTCTTTCACACCCCGGGGACTAGTGGTGACGCCACGGGGGCTTTTGGCTTGATAATATCCTCCACCTCCCGCTCCTCCTACCCCACAGCCCCCATCCTCCATTCTGACCTGCTGCTGCATCACTGCAACCTTGATCAATGAAGAAGTGCTAGGTAGTTTGGCCACTCCGGGGGAGCTGGGGCGAGGCTTTACCGCATTGACGGGGATCTTGTTGTGTTTGTCATTGTCGAGATGATCCGTCCGCGGCGGTCTGTCGGGAGATGGAACAACCTCCTGCTCGAGCAGCGCCTCGGGACTGCTCGCAGTGCCATTGGTGAGCGGAGGCGATATAGAGTGTTCATAAGCCATCCTCGATATCTTTTCTGGCAAGTGCACGCCGCCATCCCTCTGCTCTGCCCGCCGCTTGCGGTTACTCGATTTCGCCGCTTTGGGTGAGTAAGTGTTATGAACATCGTTTCTGACTTTGACATCCGGGACGCCCTTGCCTTCAACCAAGACGTCAGGGGGGGCAGCAGCTGACGGGGCATCTGTCCGGCAGGGGTGCGAGCCTCCATTTGTAGAGGCAGGAGGGGCCCCGGGTCCACGTGTCGGTGTCTCAGCAGGTCCTGGATCAATCAGCTTCTGCCAGTTCCTCAAGAGCTTCTTAGCACGCTTTGCAAGGTCTTCATTGTTGGTTTTCTTCCGCACATCGTTGATTAACTTTCCTAGGCGAGTTTCCTGTATGTGACCCATACAGGAGAAACCTTTTATTATGATTGTTCCATACAAAGAAAATAAAAAAATAATCACAAAGTTTGGGATGGATCTTACCTCAAGTGCTTCTTTGGTGATGGGATACTTTTCCAAATAAGTAATTACTTCCAAGACCGCCACCATATTGCAAATCTGCAGGCAAAAGGATAAAAACCACCAAATATTGCAAGAGTCAATGCATGTTTTATGCCATCATTAGGATTAAGATGTGAACAACCAAACAGGACTATATAACCAGCTAGCGTTAACGTGTTTCATGATCAAATTAGAAAAAACTACTTGAAGGACAGACAGCAAATTGGGTGTTCACTGGCCCAATAGCCTTTGGTTCTTAAAATGAAGCCAACAACAAGAGGGCAAAGCACATCAAAACCACTGGTTGCTTGACCATCTGTAGCAGGAAATGGCATTTTAATTCCCAGTTATGTTTTGAACGACTTTCTCCTTCTATAAAATACATCAATCTGGAAAAGAAGATCAAATAAATGTTGTAAATGTATATTAATTCTCTGCGTTGAGAATCATTCTGACTGAGACCAAGACTGAAGCTAAACGTCCGAGTATAAGTAGCTAATAGTGAGCTAGCAGAAGTTAGCTTGAAGTCTTCAGACTGTCGTTTGAAGCTTGTGAACTATGTGTCAACGCAGAAAAGCCCAATATATGTTGTAGCTTAGCATCGTTTAGGGCTGCCTTGTTGAAAGGGTTACATCGAGTCAGAGGTGAAGTGATCTGGAACATTTACATTTACACATTTAACTGTTAGCTAGCATTAGCCGTTAGCAAATACGTTGACGGGGATGTTTGACTTGGATATCAAGCTCGCGACTATTTCCTGAAACTCGGCTAAAGTAACCCGCCGCGCGCTCCCACAGCCGTTACCGCCGGTAACATCTACCGCCAACAAGGGACGCGGCCTCAGCTTAACAGGCGAGTTCATGAGCATATCAATTAACATCACCAAACTTTCAATGTATTGAAACCAATATCGCTACAGCGAAACCGCTCTCTTCCATGATATAGGCCTATCCCGTTTACTGAGGCTAACCGATAGCATGCTAGACGCAAATGCGGCTAAAGTGCCCAGACGCTAACCATGGTAACGCTGTTGCTAGCGTACGAGCTGTCATCTCAAATAGCCCAACGTTATGCCTTCGCGGATAACCTCAACGTCGAACAACTCGTCTGTACTGTAGTGTCGTGTACAATGCAGGACGTGTTTACTTCAATCTTAGCTGATTTGCAGCTGGTTTGCTAATAGCTTAACATGCATGAGTTTAGAGGGGCTGTAGGCAAGCTAACGTTAGCTCGCTAGCCTACTTACATTGCTGTGACTGTCGACGGCCTTCAGCAGCCGGTCCCTCATCTGCTGCGGAGTTGCCGAGACCGTTGTCATTGCCTGTTCGGTACGACCCGGAGGATGGGGAGGAATCCTCCAAAATGAAAAATGTTGAGACTTTAGAGACTCAAAAGCCCGTTATGAAAGTGTGCCGAGCAGCATAATTCTTGCCGATTCGCGTTAAGGATCGGTAATGTGTCACATGGAGTGTGAGATGTGCCCCGTATTTACCGTCGACGTCCGCCTGCTCGGCGCTCTAGTAAACCACTACGAGCTGCTGGATTTTGACGGCCTCGAGTTGCATTCTGGGATGTGGTGAGTGTCTCTGACGTGGGCACGTAGGCAAGTAAATATCACCGCTGCTGCTGTTCGCCCAGCAGGATCGCCCCCAGAGTTCACCCACACTCTCGGGGGATGCCAGTTGCAGAAGACCGCTCTAAAACGAGTTGTTTCTACGCCTATTTTGTCGTTGTGGCATTTGCATAATTGGCCATACGTTGATGCCACTAAATAAGTATGCATATTTGGTAGGCCATAGTGATCATGGGATTGTTTACAGAAAAACAACTATCACTCACTGTCAATGTTTGTACATGATTAGTTGAATATCCGGACAAAACTTAATAGCGAACCTAGCGAAATAAATAGATTTGCACTGCAATTGCCTTCAGGGTGGTAATAATACATTCATTTATTATTATTTTTCTTTCATCCAGCAGATGGAGATATTGCCCATATTTATTCCCAAAAGTGATTCTACTGTATTTATTCCCACATTCATTATAATTTACTAAAATACATCTATAAAGATATATATGGTTTATTTACAATCTCTCATTTAGAAAATTCAATACAGCCATTGCAAGATACAGATTTCAGGAAAGTCTGCTCATCATGTCAGCTTTATTTAATCTCATTTAATTTACAAATAGTAATGCAAAGGTACGAAGACGGAAGCCTCGACACAACGAAAACGGATACAACAGAAGGCTGTTTCACCTTCTTTGAGCACACATATACGGCCAACTTCATCAGCACACAAATATACGGCCAAGATTTTTGAATAGTCTGATTTTACATTTTACAAATATAAAAAGCACATTTTGAAGAACGCATTTAATCCATTAATTTTTAAAGGGTTGGTTAAAAAAAGTACAGATTTGCCAAGCTGTGCTGCAGAACACTACATTTTGCATATTCGAAGAACATATCAGTGTGTCCTGTTGCTTATACACTACAGGTGTAGTACACTACAAGTGTAGTTCACTACTACAGGTAAAGTACACACTTGTTACCACAGTAAGTAAAGAGCATTGTGCTTAGAAAAGCAGCACTGTACTCAAAATGAAAACACATTGTATAACAATTTAGCTGCCATCATATGAGGCTTAAATCAGCGTCCTGCTGTCCTCAGAATGTAAATATTTCATAGTCGTTTGTATATATTGTAGATACAAGCATGTCTTGTCCTCCACGTGACCTCTGTACTTTGAGTTATTTTCTTACTGTTGAGTTTAACAGCAAGAAAATAATCAAATAATTCAAAGTATTAGTGAAATACTAATTCACATAGAGATTATATTTTTATGTGTAGTGGGTAGGATGTAAGTAGGCTAGATGTGTGTTAAGAAAATAGTATTCCTATAGTAATAGGGGATATCTCAGTAAGTTACTTAAACATAGGAAACATTTAAAGGGATAATTAACTTTGGCTTTTTTTCTTCTTTTACATTAGTAGAACGGGCTCATATCAGAAACTATTGTATAGCTTCTCAATGAATTTCATTATTGGACAATTTGAAATGGTTGCAAAAATGTGAGGAAAAAGTACAGAAAAAGTCTGAAATAAAGTAATTGTTTTGGTCTTCCCTCATACATAGATAAGATCAAATTCATAAAAGCAATGACCATAAACATATAACAGTGTCTTGTAAACCTGAACAGCCTCTTGGAGATTTAAAGTTTATTAGAAGATAGTGCCTGTACCAAAATACAGTTTGTCATTGCAACAAATAACGGCCAAGCAATTTTAGCTTAGAGGGTCTGAACGTAACATTTCAACTGTTCCCCCAAATATATATCTATACCTCTATAATTTGTAAACCGTTGTACCGTCTGTAAACGTTGTCATGATACCAAGAGACACCTGAACACTAATGCATATTAAGGTGGCAGTAACAGGCAAAAGATAAGCAATAATATTTGACTACATAATCACAAAAAAAAATCTCAAGTATAACAGAACAAAGGGGTAAACAGGCCGGTAAGACATATCCTACAATACCTCTTCAAAATGTTGAGTTCACCAGAAAAAAAAATTACATTACAAAATAAAATACAAAAATGAAATACAAACTGCAACAATAACATATTGCTGCACAAACAGTAAGGTATCAGTGCATTTTCTTCAATTTAACATCATTGCACAAAGAAGCACAAATAACATTATTAGTCAAAAAGATATATATATATATATATATATATATATATATATATAGCTTTTTCCATTACATAAGCACATACATTGTAGTGTGAAAAGGAATACTTACCAAATCATATAATTTACATCTGCATGGAAAGCCTGAATGGCATATTTCTGATGCCTTTGACTAAACTTTGCCAATATATGATGCTGTGCCAACATTTGACCACTCATAACAAAGTCTGAATATTTAAGACACATACTGTTCAGTCCACCACTTACTCTTGTAGTTTAAAAGACAGTCAAATAAAGTAAATGATAACATAGCCAGAAAAGGGAAATATTGGCTTATGTGTTAAATTTCATGCACCTACAAAATCAGAATTACATTTTTTTTGTTACGGGAAAACATGTATGCACTCATTCTAAAGAGGAAAAAAAAATACACAATTTAAATTACAATTAAATAAAAAAAAGGACTAAACGAAACGTAAAAAAGTATTTGCA
This sequence comes from Pollachius pollachius, assembly GCF_949987615.1. Classification (NCBI taxonomy): domain Eukaryota; kingdom Metazoa; phylum Chordata; class Actinopteri; order Gadiformes; family Gadidae; genus Pollachius; species Pollachius pollachius. The sequence continues at coordinate 18,928,555 of NC_136947.1, read as the reverse complement.
TGCCTAACCACTTCACTTTCATTTATAGATTTTTTGAATATTTTTATTTTTTCCCTTCCTTGACTGTTGTAAACTGTAGTAGATTTTTTTAACAGGGTAAAATATTGTTCTAGATTACACAGTGCTCTGCAACAGAAACTTAAAATCAGTCATCTTTTTTATTCTTTTTAAACGATTCCACATTTTTTGTTAAGACTTGTGACTATATTTTGAATTATTGAGAGATGTTGTATGATATGGTATAACAAATATCATACACTCTGGAGATTATAGGAAGAGTACAGGAAGGTATTTAAGTTTTTCTTAATGAAAGAATTCATACATTTTATATTATATAATATATAATATAATTATGTTCAGTTTATATTGAAGGCCGGTCATGTTGCAACACAGGAATATGACCAATGTTATTTTCTACAATAAAAATAGATTCTTGCAAACTTCTATCCAAACAGTTTAACGGGATTTCCCAAAATGTTCTTATATTAACTCATCTTAACCAAATAACAAAAAATACTTGATTATGTATAAATTTACCTATTTTTTATATCTATATATATATATTTGCCTTTTTTAAAAAATACTTTTTTGTTTCCTTGTTTTTTAACAAGGCAAGTGAGGTAAAATATAGGGACAGTATAACAGTTTGAGTACACCGAAAATCATAGTGGAGGGAAAATTAATTTAACATCATGACGTTTCCAAGTTTAGTAAATAAAGTGCGATGCCAAATCCAGAAGAGCTAATTGAGTGTAAACCAATGAAAAACCGAGATACATGATGTGGAAAAATTGATGAATTGGATGAAATCAAAGAGCCTAGAAATAAATCCCAATGAAACCAAAAGGCTTTCAAATCACAGAGTGGAGGAATATGTCATGCATGGGAAAGCATTGAAATGTTTAGATGTTCCTATAACAAAGACAATGATATTAGGTTTGAAGACGAGACATACCAACGAACAACAGACTGAGAAGATGACTTCAAATATAATCAAACAAATGGCCATGTTGTGAATGTTTTTTTGTTCCTATAGTACCAAACAGATTGACAATGAGATGAAAAACATAACTTGATTATGCATTATTTTTTACCAATGCTGCCCCACAAATGTAGGCAGCCCAACTGTATTTGTAATGAAACATGATACACCATTAAAATACAGCAAAACTATTTGAAACTCATATTGGAACTGTTATTTTATCTCCTATGCTTCATATAATTCTAAGGCATTTGTTAAGTCTACAATTGTTCTGCCTCATACTCCCAAATAATTTAATTCTTTTGCATATGCATGATTATGCAGGGTAAAATTACCTACTTTCCTTTGGAAATACATGATAAAGAAATGTCATAAAAATACCAAATGACAATGACTTCCGACCACTGACAAAAAAAGGTTAACTTAACAGTGCATGAATTAACAATTTTACAATTGCTGAAATGAATACATGAAGATTTTCATCTCTGGTCTTGTGCAGACCTATTCATACACGGTGTTTGAAAGGGAAATCTCAGTCATCTAATAAGGCAGAGACAGGCAAGCACAGTGATCTCATGCATAACTGAAGAAACCAGGTCTGAAGTCTCTTTCCAATAAAACACACAGAGGAGCTCCTTTGAGAGTCAAGATTTTTCTTTTCAGGAAATTGTTGAAAACGAAACCAATTCAACCTGACAGGCCACACCACAGACGCACGGAATGGATAATAACGTAATCAAACTTTAACAGGAAACACACACTAGGACGGACAAATACACCGACAGACAAACTGACTTTGCACGGAACGAGATGCAATGAAATGAAATGGTAATGAAAGAGACGAGCAGACCACAACAATAGCAGGTGTTCCAATGCTATTTAAAAAAGGGGAGGTGAGAGGTACTCTAAAGTATTGGCAGCTCGCTCTGGGCATGCCAGCAAGGGAAACACCAAGCTGCCTTATTAAATATGTTTTTTTTAAAGCAAACTCCCTTAAAATCAACGTGCACGCAAAGGTCTACATTAAAATCTCAAAAAAGAAACACGTGGGGGTGTTTTTTCTCTTTTTTTAAACACATACTAACATACATATCTATATATTCCATGTTCTATAATTGCGACATCCGCTATCCCCGATATCTTTTTTTTTACCTCCATTCTGAAGGGACCACACACTGGGTCAACATGTCCAATAAAAGAAAAAGACAATCTGTGTTTTTCCCTTGTGTCCCCCCCAAGCCTGCTCACCTTCTGGGTAAGACTGAAATGGGCTCAACGTGGTCTGGATATCCTCTCCTCCTCCTCCATCTCTCCCCAGAGGTCCCAAGCGGTCCCCCGTCCCACTTGCTTCCCTCTGGGACAAGCGCGGTTGCAGGCTCCTCCTCAAGCCAAAACAGTTGGGGGTCTGGTCCGGGCGTGAAGAAGGAACGGAAAAATAAAAAGAACCATGCCTGGGGGGGGGGGGGGGGGGGGGGGGGGGTTAGAGGCGGTCGAGGCGAAAGGCGTCCTCGGTGGCGGGGTCGGTAAGGATCATGTCCGGGTCATTGAGCATGTGCAGTCCGTCCAGCGTCAGCGGGTCGATCTTCAACTCATCTAGGGGGAACGGGGAGTCCATGTCAAAGCTGATGTCCGTGGACAGAGAGGAGACCAGGTCCTTGGGCAGGCCGGGGGGAGACTCGCCGCTCACTGCAGGGCCATCAGAAACAACTTGAGTCACACACCTGTGAACAACATGCTCTTCCCACAGACATATAAACATAGACGCCGCATTGACTGCTTCAAGCCATTGGTTCAATATGTCAACGTCGCCGCCATGTTTGTGGGGCCTAGACTGGCCTTTAAATTAATAAGAGTAAACAGAGGAGGATAAAAAGCACTATTACCTTTTAAGGTAATAGTGGTAAAGTTGTTCTACATACAAGTTAAGTTGTTCTACATTCATTTTGAAATCATATTATATGTATACAAATAATAATTGCTATCTTTACTAAGCTTAGATCATAAACCCTTGAATAAAAACGACTCATTGAAATCGAATGACAATGTTAGATGTTATCGGCTAGTGCTTTTTATCCAGAAAAACCCCGATCCAGTTTACTTGCTTACAGGCCAGTCTTTGCCCCTCCAATAGGATGGTCTCCTCTTTCAGGGCACGAATAGAAGACTCAAATCAGTGAAGATATCACATGTTGAGCATCGACCATGTGCCCTGGTACATAAAGGTAGCAGCCCCATAACTGGTGTGATCATTGTCTCCCGCCCATAGATATATTAAGCAGCAAGTTAGGGGTTAGGCATCTTGTTCAAGGATGCCTACAGAGGTAGCCTGTGCACATTGTAAACACCATTAACCACTACACTACTCTTCACCCTGCTCACCATTACTTCAGCATATGACCTTCATAGAATGTAAATGAAGATGGTTATTCTTTTTACTATATTATAAAGAAAGAAGGAAACAAAGGCATTTCTAAAAAATTGCTATTGTTTTTTTGATCACCATAATTGCTGCATTGCAGAACAACAAACAGCTGGGCGCATTACATTATTATGGGATGACCTAAAATAGGTTTTGTGGGAAATAACAGCCCACACAGGTTTTTTTGGGGGGGATTAATAAAATGCCTGGGCTCACTTTAAAACCTTGATGTAAATGAATAATTAATTTGATAAAACTAGTCTGTTGGCCCTGAGACACTCCAGATTGTTTGGGTATTGATCATGTGTGGGGGCCGTGGCTTCAGAACACTAGGCCTCTGTGCTTCCCCCGTCTCCCTTGATGCTTCTTTTCATGTGCAGTCCTGAATGAAGCAAGTTGATTGGGCGGAACATCACCTGTGAGGATGATGTTGGGGATGTTGCCATGGCTACTGTAGCCCAGCTGCTGCAGGTCTTGCTGGTTGCAGTGTCCGGCGGTCAGACCCATCATAGCTGCCTGCGTGTAGTTGAGGGTGGAGGCCTGGCTGTACAGGCTGTTGGAGCCTATGGGGCTCTCCATCATGTTGAACTGCTCAAGCTGCCCAGGTCACACACACACACACACACACACACACACACACACACACACACACACACACACACACACACACACACACACACACACACACACACACACACACAGCATTGCTAATGTCTGTCTAAAGCAGTCTAATACGGCCTATTGGGTACCATTTGTTTGTATTAATGCAATGCACAATGCACATCAAGTCAAAACTAGACCCATGAGACTAGAGGTAGATGTGGAAGTGGATTTACTGAGTGTTAGTCAACTAATATTGACCTCATAGTAGAGGACTAGTGGACTAAAAGCCACTGTAAACCAACTGAAGAGGCCGTTTGTTAAGGGGTTACCTGTTGTGAGAGAGCACTGGTCTGCCTGGATGTGAGCTGCTGTTCGTAGAGGTCAGCAAAAACACTGCCCAGTATGGAGTTATGCTGTAAACAACAACAACAACGGGACCACCCCCCCAACAATCTGTTAGATCACAAAACAGATTAAACCAGACGATTTGGATTTTACACTGAGGCTTTCTGAGAACGTACATGAAGGAAAAATAAATCTCTTTAAAAATGATCCATAATTAATATCATAGTTAATCATTATTTAATATGAATATTAAATTACTTTAACGGAGAACAACGTGCAAAGAGAATAATAAAGAGCAGTGAAGTACAGCTGAAGCAACAATCCAAAGTCCTGTCGCTTTCTTAATTGAAGGAAATCAAATATTAAACATAATGTGCTGCAAGTGCAACAAGCATGTCTTCACAGATGGAATATTCACAGATCAATATGGCCGTAAACAGAACTTGCTGTTTGTGCATACAATAACATACATGTTACAGTACATGTCTAATTTTGCATCACAGAGCAAACAGAGAAGACAACAAAAATACATTAATATATCAATTTAGATATATTAACAGATCGATAATGGCTCAAAAAATTCAATGTCCTAATTAGCTGATTCGTCTCAAAAAGTCGGACCTGATATGAATGTAATCCATGTCTCCTTTCCCCTGATATTCATTAATCATGTCCGTACACTAGCTGAAATCAGCACACAACAACACCACCATTCAAATATACATAAAGAAATATTTATCTTAATTAAGAATGAAGCCAAAATGAACACCAGCCAGTTCTCCAAACCGCTGATCTGTTGGGTTGAAAGGCAAACATTTCTACAGACGTTTTCTATTCAAGGAAGAATCTGCATAGATCCGCATGCGAACAAATTCCCCATTTTCATTTTGGCCTTCTTAATGTAGAAGCAATTTGATTACATTGTTCGCCTCCGCTCCTCCTACTTCAAAACCAAATTATCTGCTCATTCAACGTCCCCACAGGGAAAGGAAGAACTAATAAAGCTTGGTGTGTCAGTTCTAGGCTTACCCTGTGTAAAACTATCAAGCCTGGGTTAACTTCAATTCCATATGGGTAGGAGCTGATAAAAATATACACAAAACAATGGCCATGCTTCCAATCACACAAACATGATTCACATTCTCGTTTACTGTACTGCACTATTGGGATCCATACCGACCAATCACAGAAATCCTGACACCGATAACAGGTCCCTCTTGATTGAACCTGTTACAGTAAAACTCATTCACATCATATTTTGTGTTGTGATGGCTGCGCTCGTCAAAAAGTAGAGAGGCAGTAATGGACCTGATTTTTAAAGTTAAACTAATACTAATTATCCTCCATAAATATATGCCATTTGTAACAGGCTCTTATCTACATGGTCTTGTTATACCCTGAGGGCATACATACTTCAGAATAGTCTACAGCCACAAGTGTGTACCGCTGAGTCTCGGGATCTTGAACACAAACCAGGTCACCAATGGATCATGAGTTTCTCCCTCTACCAAAGGTTTCAGAGAGCCCCTACAGCAGCCCTGGGTCCGACCAGAGCCCTGGGTCAGCCTTCAAAAAGATAACAACAACAAGGTTTTTGTGAAGAGCTGTAGCATCTGCTATAGAAGGATTTCAACACAACAGACCATCTCAACAACAGGAGAGAAAGTCACCGGAACGCACTTAAAGCATTACTCAACATCAACAGAGAGAACACAGACACACACACACACACACAGCGTCTAACATAGAGACTGGGGGCTGAGGGAGGCTGAAGGGGGCACGGGGGGGGGGGTTGTATAGTGGATACAGTGCGGAAACCACAGAAGCAGTGACAGCAGGCACACACCCACTGCAGTTTCAGTGGGAGCAACTGGTTTGGCCAGACCTGGGCAAAATGACGGTACAAATCGAACCAAGAGGCTGTAAAGTCCCCATGATGAATAAGGGATAGTGCTTTATATGACCAGTGTCTTTTTGTTTTGCCCAGATCTGCTGGTGGAGAGAGCACATTAAGAGCAGCAACAACAGCAGCTTAGATGGAGAGCCAGATAAGCAGGGAGGGGAGGGGGGGCCCTCTTAACTGCAGTGACGGATGAGAAGGGGCTTGTAGTACATACTAGAGGTGGAGGTGGTGGGGGGTGGAGGGGGTCAGGGGTCAGCACTACACACTCCCTTACTTGAGGCGAACCAATGGGCGAGAAGCCTTGGTTGGAGCTGGGGGAGGTAGGAGACTGATTGGCAGAGGAGCCCAGCCTGCTGCGGTACTGGTGCAGAGAGGAGGCCTGGGACAAGGATGGGGACAGGGTGTTGCGCTTCACTATGTTCAATACTTCACATCTGCCGGCCAATCTGATCACGCTGTCATGGTTTAAGGAAATGAGTTTACAATGTTGATCTAAAAGGTGGCACTCACATTGTAATCCTCCTCCCAGTTTTGCATGAACTGCTTTAAAAACAAAAACAACAAAAAGGTATTCTTAAGAATCTATGATGATTCCATGGTTATGTACATTGTCTGTTTAGACATTGTTTTAATCAACTCAAATAAAAAAAATCAATGATGTACAGGTAACTAATGCCAGAAAAAGTCACCTTTTAGCTATCAAGTAGACGGAAATTACGAGGCTAATGACTCAATAAAATTTTACTACTGACTTGGACGATTTCTTATACAAACGCGGTCTGGAAGGTTTATCAAACAGGACTGATTATCTATCTCCACTTCAAGGTCAACCAGACCACAACCCGGAACATCCCTAATCTATGGATAGATTAGGTACCAGCATACCTGTGAAGGGATTGTACTATGCGTTAAACGTCTGTGTGATCATACATACTGAAGGCCTATGCTGTCATGGCAAACTTTTGTCTTCTGATGAGGATTCTGAAGATTGTGATTCAAATCCCTTACAATTTCTAAAAAACACAACATCACAAGAGATGTACTAAATGTAAAACCTAGAGAGGATCAATAAAAAACATTACTTAAATAATGTAAATAGTTCTGGTATATATTTATATACTTTGTGTGGTCTGCACTCACTGTGTTGATGTCCATAGTCATGCTGCTCTGCGTCGACGTCTGACTTCCTGTTGTGGAGGCGGAGCTCTGGTTCTGGACCAATGAGGAGGGGAGCTGAATCAGGCCTGTCTGCTGGAGATGACAACACAGCTCTTATACAGAAACAGACTCTACATGTGACGGAAGACATTCTGTACTCAATAAGTTGTGAAGCTTATGGACAGATACTAAACAAAGCTTTTCAACTTAATCCACAGCAATATTCAAATACATAATTTGATTATGGTTGGAAGCACCAATGCTTGATGGCACATTATGGTTTGCCTTGTTACAGCAACAGAATGAGCCTGACCATTTATTAGCTTTAAAGTAATAGTATGGATAAAACTTCAACTCATGGACGATTATAATCCAACAACAGTTTCCCCGCTGATTCCGTGTGCCATTACCCAGCAGTGTGTGCTTACTGGCGGGCTCTGGTTGGACTGGGGAGAGGTCTGCTGGCTGAAGAAGGCATAGTCAGAGAGCTGTTGCTCCAAAGCCATAGCGTTGATGGCGGCCTGGAGGGAGCAAAGGTAGAGGGGCTGGATTGGGTTTATCGATGGCCCCTGATGGTGGAGTGGTTTTCCCCATTGAGACTGTGTATTGTGAAAATGGTTGCACGAATGGAGGAATCTGAAATTGACTGTCTTGTCGGGATGAGCAGAATGGATGGCAGATGGACAGTGTTTTAAATATGCTGATGAAATATGGACAGAAAGTTGTTGACATGAAGAGAACGTTCAGGTTTCTCAAGCGTAGTGTGGACATGGACTAAAATACTTAGTTCAAAAGTTTAAATATTTATTATTTGGTTTTAATCATTAAAATTTAAATCAATTGTAACATATATTTTTTTTTCTTCAAACACACAAGTACGTACATATGGTTGTGTGTGTTTGTGTTGGTATGCGTGTGCATGTGTGTGTCCCTGACCTGAGTGAGTGATAGTGGAGGGGACAGGTTGGGGGACAGCTGGAGGCTGTTGGGGTCTATCGTGTTGAGGATGAGGGGAGCCATGTCGTCCTGGCCCGACTGCGTCACCATTGAAACCACCGGCTGGGAGTTCAGACCCGCTGGAAACATAGGGAGGAGGAGACACAATGAAGTGTCAAAATAAATACAAATAATTACACATGAGGTATTGAATATTGCAGCCGTTGACAAGAACATTTTATATTTGTGTTCATTGATTTATTAGGTCAATTGTGTTTTATATTTTTTGTATATTGCGTTCAAACCTTTTTTAATATATTGTGTTTAATATCTCAAAATCTTTTTATATTTCGACATGGCTGTGGCTGCTTTTCAAGTGTTGATTCCTGAGTCAGGATGGCCGTGTGTGACGCTGCTATATTAAGTCTGAAGTACAAAGGCCTGCCATGGCGCTAGAGAAGGGTGAATGAGCATGGTGTGTTACTCTGCGAGGCGGCGGCCAGGTTCCCCATGCTGTTGGAGGTGGCGAGCGGGCTGGCGCCGCCATCGTCCCCGTCTAGCGGCGTGGGCAGCGGCGGGAGGAACTGGATGTTGCTGAGGTCGGGCAGCGACCCCCCTGTGTTGTGGGTTGCTGGGATCAGGGAGTTGGAGCGCTCCTGGTCCGGAGAGGGGAATATACTGGAACAATGGAGGGGTTGGTCACCATCAGTGTTGGGAACGTTACTTTAAAAAAGTAATTAGTTATAGTTACACACTACTTCTTCCAAAAAGTAACTGAGTTAGTAACTGAACTACTCTATAAAAAAAAGTAACTAGTTACCAGGGAAAGTAACTATTTGCGTTACTGTCAAAAAAGAAAGTTGCTAAATGTCAAAGAATTTGGATTTTTCTGAGCAGTTTTCACTTTGCCTTAATGTGTTAAATAGTTGAACTGCCCATTCAAGGCCCTGATATACTTCCAACTGAATTTTAATTTGCTTGGTTGCAAAGGCTTTGGAACATCTGCCGAATACTACAGAAAATGCCAACTTTTCATCGGATTGCTCCGGACTCGCCATTTCTGCTGCTTCATCGAATCTGTTTGTGGTGTGGGTGTGCATGTGTGTATGTGTGTGTGGCGCGCGTGTCCTGGCTTGTGTGTAAAAACACTGGCTCCGATTGGCTACCATGAAACATGACTCTTCCGTAGCCAATCATAATCGCTTATCTCGTTGTTAACCCACCCAGTCTCCTCACTAGCAGTTTGTGTTTGGAGCCAGGGTTGCGTTCGGATTACGCAGTTTATTCAATCAATTCATAGTAACACACCACATTTAACGTACAGTAACGGTAATGGCGTTGTAACGACTGAAACAGTAATTAGTTAGATTACCCCGTTACTGAAAAAATAACGGCGTTACCTAACGCCGTTCTTTTAAACGGCGTTATTACAAACACTGGTCACCATACCGACAGACAACACCAGCATATACTCCACTTATACTTGCCTTGGATGGTAAAATAAGTAATAAACGAAGATATCCCCATAATTTTGTTCCACTTTAATATGTTAACTACAAGGACAGAAGGACTATCTACAAACTAAAAATTACGTTTACCTTTGAACTACAAAGCATGCCGTTCTTCCTATTTAAAAAACGGTGTGCACCTGAAATAACCCAAGAGAGTTACAGGCACACCTTAAAAAAACGTCAGCTGCTCCTGTTGGGTGAAAGTAAATCTGATGCAACCCACCTTTGACAGGAATATCTCTCAACGGATTTACCAATGAGAAAAGGGACAAAGGATGAGTCTGGACATGTCAAACAAGTGTGATCTCATGCAAAAACAGAGAAGACAATGTTGCATTTACAGAATCAGTTGTTGTTAACCATGATCCATATATTTGGCTCATCAGGTACAACTGATGTTTTTTCTTATCCAACTCCCTCACACAAGAGAGGCAAAGCCATACTCACTTGATCCCTGGCACCTTGCAATGCTTGGATCTCGAGATGGAGTTCTGAAAAGAAATCCAAGCCCGTTTGAATACGAGTCCACCGCACGTTATGTAACTTTTCTTATGGAGGTGTTAATAGAGGTTATCATGCCTTCTTGCAGTCCCAGCTCTCTTCCCCTTCTTCATCAGCCTCTTGTTTCATATCCTCCGGTCCAGGGACGGGGAGCAGGAGCACTGCAGAGAGGAGACAGGTTCTGATTGATTAACACAGCTGTTATCGATGTCTTCCCCAATTGGACGACACTGACTCATCTTCTCTGACTCATAGTCTCTGGAAGAATAAATAAAAGTAAAGTCATGTGAACAAAAGTATTAGGATTAAAGGAAAACCAAACACCCTGTACACCCAAACACTCCCCGCCCACAGCATTCTGAACAGCTTCTGGCTGCTTCTGGTAAACACAAACTCTATGTAGAGGCAGGGCTTTATCGCTGCTCAAGCCTTTGCTCTCCAAAAGTCCTCCCACTCACTACAATTAGACGGCTTGATTGACGTTACCGGTTGACCTCAAACGGCCCGCGAAAGGCTGGTATCGAGGGCAATTTGAGCCCATATTTACATCTTATCCTTCGTTTTCTTTTAAACTTTTCTCATTAAGGCTGAGATTTGGACCAGTATTTAACCCACTGCCTCGGTTTCCCTCTATAATAAGTAGTATTTTTTTTTTGTTTTCATACAAAAGTAATCATTACATTTATTTTAATTACACAAATGGCACAGTTCAAAGAGAAACAAAATATATATGCATGATAATACCATAAGAAATTCATCAAAAAGGTGATTCATCAACCCCACCCCAAAAAAACCGAATATTAATCCACTTCCTGCAGCCATTAATGCTGACATTCCCGGGACTGATAGAGGGCTCTGGGAGGATCCTGCTTCTGTCTCCCAACAAGTCATTGGGCTGCCGTCTTCAAAGCCCCGCTCTAACCCCCTTTCATCCCACACCGCAGAGCACTCTATTCACTGAGCACTAAGAGCAGATCATAAGGAAACACACCAGCAAACCCCGACACTAACACATCCCCCTCTGACAGCCAAACACCACCAAACACAAGACCTCTGTATCATCCAGCGGGAAGGAGAACGATAATACACATGTAACAAGCAGACGCAGTCCATGCTGGTGGATCAGAGGACGGCCCCCAAAGCGGGCCAAGTCACGCACACATCATTTGAACGCATTCTGTTAAGGCTCCCTAAGACCGCACCTCGTTTGGGCTGCAGCTCCTGGGAGCCACCCGCGAACACGGCCTGCTGCCCCGCCGGCGCCAGCGTGCTCTGATGAAGGGCCGAGTCGGAGTTGGTCCTGCAACGCAAGGAATTAAACCAATGAAATAAATACCCAAAGAGAAATGACCTAGATTCCACAGCAGCAGTCAATGGGCGACCAGGGAAACACGCTAAGCATGCAAACATGGTGCACTTTAATTGGTTCCTTACATTAAGCAGACTACATAAAATGGACTGTGTTTGTATGAGCCAGCCTTTTGAATCGAGGCCCTGTGCAGATGTCATGTGGTTACAAGCTGAAATAACAAGATCTTTATTAATCCCAGATGGGGAATGAGGGTGTCAGAGCAGAATATACAGGGCAGAAAGAATAGATGCAGACAAATGTAAATGTAAATATCAAAGTGTCCTCTTACCTTCTCCAGCTGGTGTCGGGTGGAGGGGAAAGATACACGGCTCCGTACGGACAGCTGTCGATGTGCGCGTGCCAGTTAAGAAAACACAGCTGGACATTCAACATAAATATGTTTAATTTGTAGCATTCATGAGTGCACACATAAGTTCTTGAAAATGTGTGAGGATAGGTTGTCTATCATAGATAGACAACAATGAGGTACCTTTGTGAATGCCATTAAAAGACGATTAAAAACATCCAGAGTAAGATAAGGAGCTGATTAGCTCCAGCATTGACGTGTCATGATCCATGAGAACACGTCTTTAAAGGATATTTGGCGTCCATGCTTATCGACAGCCAGGGGTTTCCCGTGCGGCGAGGCGTTGCGGTTCCTGTCCCGGTACACGCGGTCCACCAGCCCGTGGTGTCGCGTGGTTCTGCTCGTGTCTAGATCTGAGTTCTGGAATGGCATCTGAAAGAAGAGGAGGTGAGTCAATAACACAGTTATGACTCATTATGTTTTAAGCCTTGAGTCATTTAGCAGACGCTTTTATCTGAAGCTGCTTACAGTGAATTCGGAAAGATGTTATGAGCAGTCGGGTGTCTTTAAGGGTAAGTCTACGGGATAGACTGCGGTACTTCGGAATCTAACACATTACCTTTCACTATCCTGCTCCCTTTATCCCTAGCCACTATAAACCTCTTATCAATAGTAAAGATGACATTCATGAAATGGTTGTTCTGGGGTTTATTGGCTCCGAGGGGTAAGGCAGGACAGCAGACCATGCAGGGCGCCTCACCTGGAACCCAACGTCCACAGCACTGTTTCCAATCTGGTTGACGTTTGGTAAAGACCCTCCATAGTACTGCCCGCGGTTCTGGCCCAACTGCAAGTACTGGCTCTTCTGCAACTGCAGCTAGAGGGGAGCAAGACACAGGAACAGGATCGGGGGGGGAAGACATCAACTTGAGGCCGTTTTTGCATTGCATGCAAAGAATGTCAGCGGAAAGTACAGCTATTTAAAGCTGTGTTTTCTCATACACTTAATAACACAACAACATCAAAATCCACCTTATTACATACACTCTGACTTAAAAAATTGATTTATTAGGTCAATATATGAATTGAAGCATGGGCACTTCATATACAGAGGACAGTTTTTGAACAATGGCAATACTAGAATATCCAAAATATCTCATACACACATACATTTATTTATTCACTTCAATTTAGGCAGAAGCACTTTCAGTTATTTCATTGGGCTAGTATAATAACCCTTAATATAACCCTTTCTTTAGTTATTAACACAAAACCGATTACAATGTATACATGTCATATTGCCACCAAAAGTTGACAAAATACACGAAGACGTTCGCTATTCATTGAAAGTCGTTAAAGTATTCGGCCCTCTGTAGCCCTCAGGATACAATTAAAATGATTAAAACCAAAAAGACAAAGCCCGAGAACGCTGGCTTTGTTCTCCCAGTCAAGCAGCTCTTTCTGATAAGGTCTTCCCATGCACAGCGCTATGCTCCCATATCTCCTCAATCTTCCCCAGCCTCTCCCCTCATTAGTGCTCCTCCCCTGGCCTCCACCGAGGCCGTCCTTCAGGACGACTCCGGCCGGGACCAGCTGGCGTTGAGCCAGTGAAAGGGAAGACGTCTGTTGACCTTAACTTAACAATCATCTGGAAGCTCACACACACGTTGTCTCCATAGAGCTGCATCTGCTACCAACAGGGCCATATATATATATTATATACACCCTGATGCCTATCTGGATAGATGAGCAAGGGATTTGATTATTGTGTTAAACATAAGGGCTGTAGGGAGGGAGAGGTCGACATGAGGCAGAACTGAGGAACAATCCAGAATCATGAGGAACGATAACAGCTATAACGTTATACTCACACATTAGACCCTCGACCCAGACTCTGATTTCCCCAATGCCTTGAGCTCACGGCCACGGCTGCTGAAATTGAATCTTGTCATTTGAACTCCACATTGAATTTTGGGCATTGGCATAAAAAATAATCTAATAATAACGGCAGTAAGCCGGCATGGCTTGTGTATTCCGACAAGCCCCTAATCCCACAGTGATGGGCGCTTTAGACTTTTAAATAGGGGTTCATATGTTTTGGTGTTGGCACAGGATTAAATATGGAGACATTTACAGATCAGGACCAGGGCAACAAACTACCCAACTGCATGACTTTTAGGTACATTAGCACAGAGGGATAGGTTAGGGACCAGCAGAGAGAGAGCGAGAGGTAGAGAGAGGTAGAGAGAGGTAGAGAGGGGTAGAGAGAGAGAGATGAAGAGAAGATAGAGAGAGAGAGAGAGAGAGAGAGAGAGAGAGAGAGAGAGAGATGAAGAGAAGATAGATAGAAATATATATATATCTATATAGAGAGAGAGAGAGAGAGAGAGAGAGAGAGGGAGAGAGAGAGAGAGAGAGGTTCAGAAACGCGACGCATGAATCACACTTGAACACCTTTCACACACTTCCACCAGTTTCATCACCTGACTTAGTCACGCTCAACATTTCACACACTCGACTTAGAAGGAGAGGGTACGTAGCTTTCACCTTAATAACCACTCACATGGAGTTTAATGTTGCCCATGTGGCCTTGTACCCCAACCACAACAGAAACAACAACAACAGCAGCAACAACAACAGTGATGCACATGTGGTGCCTTGTAGGTGCCATCCTAGAAAAAGATGGGTGGAAACAGACTATACAAAGCAAACAACAACCAAAACGACCAGGGAAAGGGACGGAAATAGGTTTTAGAGACTACTCTAGAATTGGGAAGCGTTTGGAAAAGTTACACTTAAACAGAATTTTTAATGTACCAACATTTACTGCTGCACACTTTTCTGTATGTATACGTTTTACTTTTGATATGTATAATGTATAATATGTATTTCTAAATCTGCCTATAAAAAGAAGAGTTCATTGTTGCTTCTGTTTGATTGTGTTATGTTATAATGCATTGGCAAATAGCCATGTGTCTATGTAGATAACAAACATTCGTATTGTAAATTGCAATCACAAACTCTCACACACACACACACACACACACACACACACACACACACACACACACACACACACACACACACACACAGAAACACGTCTTCAGGATGATTCTACCTTTGTTGGTATGTAGCAGTAATCTCTGACTTGTGGTTTATTGACACATGGAGGAGGTCTTCCTAGAGTTTCAGCCCATACTGCAATCCATCTCTACCTCCACAAATAGCAGACAAAAAGTGTGCTGCTTTGAGAAAAAATATTAATAAATGGAGATGAGGATGCCAAAAAGCTGGTCTGCTTTGCAATCGCATGTGGACATAGTTATTATTATTGAATGAATGAACAAAAATCGGGCACAAATCACTATTTTGATCTAAAGCGATTGAGAAGGAGGGGTTAGTCATCCAACGTTAGAATGCCACCAGGTAAACGCTAAGAAGGACATCGGGGGGAACGAACTCAGGACCATTACACCGGGACACCTTTACCACTACACTACCCTCAGTTAACACCTCACTGTTGGCCTACTCGCTCCATTGCTTTGGGGGGTGGGAAACCATAGCTGCATTTTGACGTGCGCTCTCTGATTCGCATGCACGCCCCTTTGCTATCCACTTGTCTGGGACAAAATGTGTGCAACTTTTAGAACCAGAGCCCCTATCACCGATGTTTACATGACGTGATCAACATATCTGCGTTATGTCGTGTTTGACATCCGTGGAAAAAGGGGCTAATAGCCACCGCGAAACGTCGTTTGTTATTGTTTACCAAGCTGCGTGCGGCGACGCGCTGCAGATCTGACAGCATAAACAGGAACAGGAAAGGGGGAAAAGCTCATGTCTTACCCTGGCTGCTCGAGTGATGCTTAATTCTTTCATCACTTCTTCGAACGCAGCCGTCTCCTCCGCCTGCTTCTGGTTGTGCAAAGCGATTTTCTCGCTGAATTTCCGCGGATTGTTGGTAGTCGCCATGTTTCGCTGCTCCGCTCTCCTTTCAGTGAGCCTCTGCGCGCTCACGCTCCTGGACGGGGGCGGAACCCGACGCGCGCCGCACATCTGGATGGCAGCAGCGTTGGTGTGTGTGACACTAGGATCAGATGGCAGTAAGGTGTGGTTTAGTGAGACGTTTTACCTTGTTGTTTTTTCATTGAAAACAGTGTTATATTAATCGATATTTCAATTCATGTTAATTTGATTGTGTCATTGAGACAACAGCCCCAATTCATTAGAATGTAGGGCCTCACGTTGACACTAAATAGTATGTTTAATGAATGGATTGCGTTATTATTAGAGTTGAGGAAATAATTCATTATAAAATGTGTCAGACTTCTCATCTCAAGCATTTAAGCTTATATTATTTTATGGTTTTAGGCCTTTTTAGATGGAGAAACAAATTGACTACCTACTACTAACTAAATGCTGAACAAACTATTATTATTATAGTTATTATTATTATTATTATTACTATTCTTTACTATCTAACTAACCTATAAATGCACACATACACACACACACGCAAACACACGCACGCACACACACACACACACACACACACACACACGCACACACACATACATACAAACACACACACACACACACACACACACACACACTCACCACAAACACACACTCACACACACACACACACACACACACACAGTGCAGTTCGTGCTAAGGGGGTGAAATTTACAGCAGGGGGAGGTGTAGGTCCTTTCTATGTCCGTCGGTGTGTGCTTCAACGTGTGTGTGTGTGTGTGTGCGTGTGTGTGTATGTGTGTGTGTGTATGAGAGAGAGCGAGAGAGAGAGAGAGAGAGAGAGAGAGAGAGAAAGACATTTATTATAAAGTGGAACCTAGTCAGTACTGCAGTTGCGCCAACATTGATTACATTGATTGTTATCAGCTTCACCTGAAATATCGACCAAATTGCTAAAAATATTATTTGTAATAGTTAGTATTTTTTAAGTATTTTTAGTTATGTTTTGTATTCAGATACACACACACACACACACACACACACACACACACACACACACACACACACACACACACACACACACACACACACACAGACAAATAGACGACTGATATATAGTTATATAAAAAGGAAATGATATGAGTGTCAGCTTTTATTGTGCTTATCTCAGCTGAAAAGACCCAGTATGATGCATAGATCATGCACTTCCCTGATGTGTCTGATTCAAATCATTAGCTAATACAGAACATTGGGCTAGATAAATAAGATTATGTGTTTCATTTCCTGAATATTCATGCATAAAAAGTCTCTCAAAAGTGTTGACAAATATAAATAATATTGCTTCAGTATTTAATAATGTTACGGAAAGCATTCAAATGAATCAAATTAAAATTGTGCATCAGGAATGAATCACTCCTCCAACCATTTGGCAGCTGATTCTATTAATGATGAAGTTAGCAGGAAACCTTAAGTTCCACTATTTGAAATAGAAAGAGGAAGCTGAGAAAATGAAAAGCAGATAAGTTACTTTCAACCCCCTTGCATAACATGGGGGATATTCGCATGGTAAGACGCATCTCTACTCTCTGTGTTTTACGCCAATATCTTGACTCCTACAAGAAACGGAATCGACACTTAAGGCACAGTAGACTTAGACTTAGTAACTCACTAGTAGTCTTGTCTGTTTACTGTATTCTGTGGAGTTGTTCGGCTATTGGATGTTGTCTTTGTGAAATGTAGTTACCTTTCTATTAGTAAGTAGAACATCTTCCCTTTTCTCTTAAATTAACTTGTCTCCCGGCGCTGATAATATTTTCCTTTTTCTTAATCGAATCTCCTTTGTCTTAATCAAAGTTAAAGTGAAGTACGAACAGTAAAGGTGCAATCGGCCCAAACATTGGTATGGGTTTCTGGATGTTTTATGTGTGTATTCTTTGGGGTAATACAATCAAACCAAAACCTGTATCAAAAAAACTAACTTTCGCCCATTTTTCCCTCTGATCCACTTTGCAGACCACCATGTCCGTCAACACCACCTGTCTCATCGGAAACCATTCACAGGGATGCCCCACGCAGCATCAACAGAACTCGACAGGTTTGGCCGTGGGCCTCAGCGTCTTCTTCCTGCTCCTCCTCCTCATGGTGCCCATCATCTTCTACGTGAAACGTTACCACAGGAATGTTTGGCGGCTGGACTGGGCCAGACCCGGGAAGATGGAGGACCCCGAGCAGATCGAGCAGCAGGCGGCCGCCCACCGGTACAGCACCATGGGCCGGGCGCCAGGCGGGGCAGAGCCAAGCCCCATCTACGAAAACTACAGCGGCCAAACTGCCGCGAACACAGCCTCCAGGGGGGGAGCGCACATGTAAGGAGCACTAATTACACCAACTTTGTGAAGTCAAGCCAATGTTGGACGAAACAAAGTTCTTGTGAAATCTAAGCAGCTATTACAAATAATGTCCATTCCATAGATGGACATTGTAATATTTCTAAATGAAGAAAATCAAGTTTCAAAATAGGTCAATGTTTGAAGAGTGAGCTAAGCGGAAAGAGGTGAGGAAAGACTATGTGTTGGTTGTTCCTTTTTTACACAACATTGCAGTCGGAGCATAAATTTCCCCTTCATAATCGAAACCCGTTCTAGCTGTTCTCCTTCAGTCTATCTATTGATCAAACACTGAAAATGATGACTCAGAAATTGACTTTTTTGGGCATTTCCCAAACAGTTTGTTGTTTGACACAATAATGGTCTTGTGGCGTAACATCACTAAAGCGGGGGTTCCTATTTTTTTTTTTTTTGTTTTTAATTCTGTCACCCACCTGTGAAGGACCTCTTGGGCTCCTGGACCAAACAAGTTACTTCACAAAGTTTTTGTGAAGTGAAATAAGCAATGCATGTGATTCGGTCATAAGTGAAAAATTCTGATTATTCAAATTTATTTAGGTATATCGTTCATCAAGACAGTATTTCTCTTCCCGTTTTTCGGATATAAAGCAGCAATGTGTGGGACGTCTCACTATCGGGTTGGGCAACTTCCTCTACCTACTGGCCCATGGGCCTTATTGGCTTGGCAGCCATCCTGGTTCTTAGAAATAGCAGGGGGATGCATTCAGTTCCATCGGCCTGCTAGGACCAAGATTAAGACGGCCGTAAGATGGCTTCTGGGTGAATAAGGCCCATCTTCTGTGTCTCTCTCTTCCCAGGTCTCCCAGAGGACTCGAGGAAGACTTATACTATCAGTGTGATTCGGCCGATGATGCAATATACGGCAACGACCCTAACTTCAGCCTGGCCATGCTTCCAGAGGACGGGGAGGACCCCTATATTATACCAGACGCTCTATGAGCCCCAAGCAAACCACTAAATCACTCCCATGCACACACAGGCGTACACATACACTGCACACATGCACATACACTGCATGTATGCATACACAAACACACACACACACACCCACCCACCCACACACACACACAAACCCCCCCCCCCACACACACACACACACTCACACACACACACACACACCGACACACACACACACACACACAGACACACACACACATGCAACACACGACATAGACATAGACAACAAAGCATGAATAAACACAGACATACACACACACACACAGAAAATATTTGTTGTTATTGTTGTTTAATGAAGTAAATCACAAATGTAAAATGTAAATATACTCAATTAAAGAGGTCCGTTGAACAAAATGCTTTTTGTGTTATAAATAAAAATTTGGGCTTCACTCTTGGCGACATGCAAGTATTTATATTTATTATAAATACTTGCTGGTTTATATATATTTGCTGGTTTTACTTCGCCACTTCTGCTTTTTGGAGAAACGGGGATTTTCACCATTTCGGTAAATCACACTAACTTTTTGTTATTTTTTATCTATATAATAAAAATAATTCTCTTAAGCGTTTACATTTGTATTGCAAGTTTCTGTTAACAACAAGAGACGTCCAGTAGGACCGTACTCCTGCCGAGATAAAGTTATGTATTACATGTGACTTTTAACTGACCTGTTAAGATAAAGTTGGAAGTTAACCTGAAATATCTTTATATGCTTATATATTAATTAGAATAAATAATTATATATAACAATAGTTTGCATACCTGTTCATTATTAATATTGATTAAATACTAATACATTACAATAGAGCAAGGGAGAGAGGGCGAAAGAGATTGAGACAGAGAGAGAGAGAAATCGGGTGAGAAATGGTTCTTAATGACAATGTCTAAGCATTACAGCATAGCTGATGAAAATTGGCATTGAAAATACTATTCTGGTATAGTTTGGGATATGCTGGATGGGGTGGGGGGGTGGGGGGTTACAAACCATAGATAAAGACAGTTCTGGGGGGGGGGCGTGCTGCGATTATTCTTTGGGCAAAAGTCATATTCTTGCTTCATCAAGTCGAGTTTACAGCAACTGAAGGACTATTATAAGAATAATAAGTGTATTGTATTAAGTGTCTCATAGTTCTCAGTTATAACGGCATCAAACCTATAGCAATTGTGCCCAGTGAAACTCTCACTAATCAAATTAATCTATCTTACTTTAAAAGGACTTCCTTGCAATGGTCATCTTATTTATGCATAACACATCCACCACCATCCACCACAACGAAGACAGCTAATAATATTCCTTGATCTCTGATCACTACAAGGTCGTAACCAAATATTGATTTTGGGACATGCATCACGTTTAGCAAACAGAAACTGCAAAGGAACAGGCATTTGATAGGCTGTGAAATACCTTAAGCTGAATTTTCGGCAAACTAAGGTCGCCCAATGCAAATGTACTTAATATGAGCAACTATAGTTGGGTTAAAAAAAAACAGCTACCTATTGTACTGTTACAGTTTTTTTCAATTGCTTGAACACTATAGACACATGCTTAGACCAAAGTAACACAACTTTAAGTTTTTGTTACTATACATTAAACACATGTAACCATTCCTTAAACAAAAGCGCTTCTTTGCACTTTAGTTGCAATTGTGCAACACACTTGCTCCTTTCTGTAACACACTTGCTCCTGCACACTACACAAGATTTCATACATAAGACACTTAGTTCAAAAATGACATCTCAGTATATCATTGGGAGAACACATCTATTCAAAATACTAAACACATAGGGTAATTGAAAATACTTAAATACACACCTCAAAACACTTACTTACAAAACTGAACACCTATCAGCCAGCTGCAAAAAGGTTAAAGGGCAACTGTGCACGTCCCGGGGCAGCGCGGGGGAAATATATCATTGTGTGCCGCCATAAGCCTTCGAGGGTAACTGCACCACTTCTAAATGCACTTCAAGATGCAGCTGAACAGGACAGATCAGAGCAGCCCAGGTTTGCTGTTGTCTGGGATAATGTTAGTTTCCGTTGGGCTGTTCTTGGTCCAGAACAGGTACACCAACCATAAACAATTTGAAATCGTATGCCTATACTCGCCATTTCTAAAACCTATAGAAGATTTTTTTTCAGCTTGAGGATGTAGTGTATATGACTGCCAACCACATGCCCGCATGCCTCTTCTGCAGGCAATGGAATTGGCCTGCGGAGACATTGAGGTAAGGTCCATGGATGGATTTGGCACACAAGGCGAGGATCCATAAGCCAACCAACGCACAATTGCCGTGTTTTTCTGTGTTTACAGTACAGTTGTGTATTTTTGGTTAATTTTTGTAATATTTTTGCTCAGTTTTTTTCAATTGCTTGAACACATTTTGCAAAATTTGGCTCATTGTGTCAAAACTCAACACACAAGCAAATAAGGCACAACACTGGGAAATAAACCATTCACATCTATGTCAAATTGAAACTCTATCGAAACCTAACAATTCTTTGTAAAAATGGCACTCTGATGACAAAATGATACACACTTGCATCATATGAATACACTTTCAGATCAGCAGCAACACACTGGTCTACTTTATATAAAACACTGCAGTCTTTCATGTTCCCTGTTTTTATTCAGTTCCACAGAGGGCACGTTTTCACCACAACCAAAACATCAAATACTAAATACTGTACCTTGCAGTACTGTACATTACAGTGCAGTAAATACAGTTTGAGCAAAAATAAAACAAAAATAAACCCTACTGTACTGTAAACATGATGATGATGAAAACTAACATTATCCCAGACAACAACAAACCTGGGCTGCTCTTGTCTGTCCTGTACAGCTGCATCGTAAAGTGCATCCAGAAATGTTATTATATGTTCGGTATTGAAGGGACCTAGTTTTGTTTGATGGTGCAGAAGCCCTTGAAGGCTTATGGCAGCACACAATGAGATATTTCCCCCGCGCTGCCCCAGGACTTGCACAATTGCCCTTTGTTACGACCCCGTCGTCTTTATGTTATGACCCCGCCGTAACATAATTATGTTACGACCCCGTTGTCTTGTTTTGCTGAGGTTGAATCCAGCCTCATCAATGTAAATAAATTCATGAGGCTGTGCAGCTCAATCCATCTCCAAGATGCTCTGCAACAAAACAAAACATGCAATACATATTTTGGATGGCATTACTCAAAACACTCAACTACAGTACTACACATACAGAACCCCCACCCCATCAAACAGGTACCTGGTACTTCTCTGAATGTATCTATGTGGTACTGATACAATGGCGCCATATTCAGCTGTAACTGGATGACACCAATACTGTATTCTAAATGTTAAGGACTGTAACACTTACCTGTACATATTCACGTCGAAGTCCTTTGACCCTGGCACTGTTCCTCTCAAATGGGACCCTGTACAATTGCTTCATGGTAATTTGGCGCTTTACCAAAATGCGTCTGATAGTGGAAATGCTTACTCGCTCTATGTTATTGAATACTTCTCTATCTGCAAGTATTTGTTGCTGTAGCTGGTTGAGACGGATTGCATTGTTTGCTCTGACCAGGTCCACAATGGCAAGTTCCTGCTGTTGGGTGAACAGGCGCTGGCGTCCGCCCCCAGAAGGTCTTCTAGTCATTCAATAGAAAAAAGCAACAACAAAATGTTACTGTATTGGTTTGCTTCTTTTTTAAAGTACTGTATATACTGTACTTTACTGTATATACCATAGAAAGTACTGAAACATCTCAATGTAGGTAATTACAGTATGTCACAAAACTACCACTTTCGTTCCAAAAGGAGCATTAGCCACAAAGTAGAGAGTTGAAGACTGTGGGGGGACGTGCGACGTCTGGCCTGCAGGGGGAGTATGGACAGGTTGGGAGCGCACGGGATTGGCCGGGGGGATTGGACCTGGTGGTGAGCAGGTGTCTGCACTCAGGTCAATCAGGGAGGGTGTACTTATGTGCCTGCCTTCTGTTGTAGTAGGAGAAGGAAAACCCGGAGCACGGAACCCCGAGATCCCGCACGAGGGAAACCCACACGAGTGAAACCCACACGAGTCCCGAGAGAGAGAGACATTGTGGGAACGAACCCCTTTTTTGTTACCGTTAAGAGTTTTTGTGTTCTCGTTTTAAAAACAATAAAAGAGACCTCCCGCTGAGAGACAGCACCCCTGCCTACTCGCCTGTGTGTATTTGTGGACCCGTTACAAAGACATACCTGTTTTCCAGTCGGAATGTCCTTATTATGGATGAAACTGTGAAATGGCTTAGATTAGGGTGGACTCTCTGCCCAGCTTCCCTCAAAGTCAGACCATGGTTTACGACATGGTCCACCAAAGTTGCTCTTATGTCATCGGAAATATTGTTCCGTGCAGGGCCTCTTCCACCACGTCCTCCTCTATGTCTCTGTCCTCCTCTTCCTCCTCTACCTCTGCCTCTTGCTCTTCCTGCATCCATGCTTGCAAAGTTCTCAAAATGGCTTAACTGAGGCCTTTTTTTCTGTAGCCGGCTGATTGGTGTTCAGTTTTGGAAGAAAGTGTTTTCAGGTGTGTATGTAAGTATTTTCAATTAACCAATGTGTTTAGGATTTTGAATAGATGTGTTTTCCCAATGGTACAATGAGATGTCATTTTTGAATTAAGTGTCTTATGTATGAAATAATTTGTAGTGTGCAGGAGCAAGTGTGTTGCAGAAAGGATCAAGTATTTTGCACAATTGCAACTAAAGGGCAAAGCAGCGCTTTTGTTTAAGGAATGGTTACATGTGTTTAAGGTATAGAAACAAAAACTTCAAGTTGTGTTACTTTGGTCCAAGCATGTGTCTATAGTGTTCAAGCAATTGAAAAAAACTGTAAACTGAATTTACTGAACTGTAAAGTACTGTACTGCAATGTACACTATTGAGTATTAGATTTTTTGGTTGTTGTGAAAAGGTGCCTTCTGTGGAACTGAATACAAACAGTGAATATGGAAGACTGCAATGTTTTATATAAAGTAGACTAGTGTGTTGCTGCTGATCTGAAAGTGTATTCATATGATACAAGTGTGTATCATTTTATCATCAGAGTGACATTTTGACAAAGGATTGTTAGGTTTCGATTGAAGAGTTTCAATTTGACATAGATGTGAATGGTATATTTCTCAGTGTTGTGTCTTATTTGCTTGTGTGTTGAGTTCTGACACAATGAGCCAAGTTTTGCAAAATGTGTTCAAGCAATTGAAAAAATCTGTAATTATAATCAAAATAATGAATTTTACCGAAGTAAAAACAAGAACTCTTATTTTTATTTTTTTTGCTTCATTTCCAAATCTCTGCGCCCCAGTGGCAGAGGTTCCGGTACCGGCCTGCGGCCCGGTGGTTGAGAACCGCTGATAGAGGCTGGGATTGTTATCTAGCCCTAACCCTAATTATTTAATACGTGTATACTTTGGGTGGTACTGCAGCTCAGGAGCTTTCAAAGTGAAAGATTGAAGACGTTTACATCGGCCCTGCGTTGTTTAACCAGAAGGGATGTCATCCCCCGAAACAAAGAAACACACGAGTGGTTGTTACGGGACAGACAGAAACAAAGGAAGCAGCGAGCCGGGAACAGGTGATCGTTTACCGTAAGAAAAGTTGAATTACAGTAAACAACAGCGTCCCCTGCGTGAGAGTGATGGCCTCTTAATTGGCTGGCCTGTTGATTCAATCTCCCAGTCACTCAGTATCCCACACCCTTTAATATGTCGTCTTTATAAATGGAGGATCAACATTCATGCTGAAGCCTGACGGTGACCTTTACCCATACTTTGATAATGAAAAAAAAGGAAATGCTTATTTGGGAAGGGGGTGGTATGGCTAATAGGTTGCATCATTTTGGAATTTGTTAGAGACCTGCCACCCAATCAATCAATTGAATTAGAATAAATAAATACATATGTAACAAAAGTGTGCATACCTGTTCAATCATTAATATTGATCAAATACTAATATGTTGTGCACGTACCAATGTAGGCTATAGGTAGGCCTAAGGGGTTGCCAGCTTTGGAATTGTCTCTAGTTTTTATGCCCTGAGATATATGCATTCTATTTTGCATGTTGTTACAGTTGGATCGTGGATACAGCGATTTTACTGTGTAGCTTTATATACATATACTGTATATACATCTAAAGTAATTATCATAATTTATAATAACTTAACCTATCTATATATCATATATCATAATATCATAACTTATCTATCTAACATTCTTAAGTTATCATTAAAAACACAGACTCTGATAATATGTAGTGAAAGTGCTTTTGCTGTATCGTTGAAGATATGCAATCTGAATAGTGGGAGAACAGTTTACACAGCAGCTGTCGTCGATAAGTTTTGGAAATCGACCTTGGTTCTTTCTCTTTGTCAATTAATAGTTATGTTCATTGGTTCACTAGGTCAGGGCCATTTAGAAAGACTTAAACTGGAACAAACAAGGACATTTGTATGTAAGACAGGATATGTAGTAAATCTATGTGTACATATATATATATATATATATATATATATATATATATATATATATATACACATAGATTTATAGTACACATAGATTTTATTTATAATATATATATATATATATATATATATATATATTGACATTGGTATTCACATTTAGAGAGTTATAGTTTAAATAATACCAAGTATATCTGTTCAATCTATTATATTCAAGTATAATATAGTAGGAAAGCCAAATATTTATCTCTGAAGTTCAATCACACATAATAACAGATTTAAGGTTAATGAAGAATTAAGTAACATTATATTTCTTTAACTTTTTTTATTGAAATTTATAACCAACAATACAATATCATAATGTTTCACAAAATCTGTTAACAGTAAGCCTCAGTAAGTTCAAAGAAAAAAGGTAAACATTACATCGATCTTGAGCTGTAAAACAAAAAGAAAACATAATAACACAGACATAACTTAAAAATGTTAAATATAACTTACAATAAATAACAGTTATTTAAATTCAAAGGTTTATAAACGACAAAAGGTTTACTTAGACTTTTGAAACATTTTGATTCTACTTTGCCAATGTGAAGTTATCTGTGTAAACCTTCTCTTCAGTTCTGAAGCCTCTCTTCAGGCTGCATGGATCAACAATGACCTGCTATTTTGCTTGAAAGTATAACATTATTTCATCATCTTGCATTGTACAGTATATTTCAAAATGTACAAATCCTGTAATAAAAACAACCCAACGTTATGGCTCAGGGGGACGCCCCTCCCGGAGGGAGCTGTCAGGCGCAGTAACATGTGGTGACGATGAGGTCGGGGAAGGGGGTCAGTGTGAGCAGGCCCCTGCTGTCGTAGTGCATGAGGACCAGGGGCTCGTAGGCGGCGGGCACGCAGCAGGGCCCCGGCGTGGCTCCTTTGGTCAGCTGGCTGAGCCGGGACTTGACCTGTGTGTGCATGCCGGCCGGCTTGTAGTTGTGGGGGCAGGAGCCGTCGCAGTAGTGCATGGTGTAGGTCTCTGGCGCCACCACCCAGTCCGACCAGCCGATGTCCTTGAAGGACACGCTGAGGGACTTGCGGCAGCACCAGCCCTGCTCGCTGCAGACGTCCTCCTTGTTGGAGCGGGGCAGCCTCCTCGCCCTTTTGGGCCGGCCTGCTCCCGCTCTGGGCTCCACCAGGCCTATTTCCAAAGCAACCGACGGCGCCGTTTTCAGGTTCTCGCCTTCGCCGGCCTCCAACCCCACCTCGACCACCAACGGGTGGCGGTGTTCGTCCTCGTGGTCCTTGCTGATTCTTCCCCACCATTTCTCCACTTCAGCTCGGAGGTCAAAGGTCAGGCTGTGGCGGTGCTCTGCAGTGGCGTTGGATGTGGCGCTGGTCATCCAGACCGTGGTGTTGAGAAGCCCCTTTATGTGCACCTTAACACGGATCTCCTGTCTGGTCTTTGGCAGGCCGGCTTCCGATCGCCAACTGGAAATCTTCAGCTTGGCTCTAACCAATGTCAGATCGGTGTGGGTGTTGTAGTCTTTATTGAAAACGGCTCTGTACCACTGTGTGTGTTGGCTTGACTCAGGTGGAATAACTCTTACTGGTTCTACTGCAAAAGAAGAGGACAACATGAAAAACTGTTTAATGATGCAATGCACAGAAACATTTTATATAGACATAGTTTACACAAATTCATTCAAGGTCTTGTTCCTGTTAGGTCAAAAGTAGGCTATTTCGATTGTTAACAATGTTTTGGATGAGGGCTAGATATGGGCCAATCTGATGAGAATCAGATAGTTATCTTAACTACTGATAACAACAACAAAAAACAAAGTGCATCTCACCTGTTTCTGGGAACAGCACGGTCAACCGTCTCTTCCTAACAGTCTGGACTTCCCTTATCGGCTCACTCGTGTTGCCCCTCAGAAGCCTCAGCGTCTCCCTGTAGAGCTCGTACATTCTCCTCAGCTCCTCATCGGAGGCTTTACCTGCCGGCCTGAGCTCCCTCTCCATACCCAGCGAGCTCAGGATCCCTGCCTTCACCGACTCCAGGAGGAGACGCCTGGCCGTGTCTCCGAGACCTTTCCTGCCCACGTCCGGTGCCCCGTCCTGGGCCAGCAGCGGCCAAGTGTGGCCCGGGCGAGGCAGGGAGCAGGAGAGCAGGGCGCAGACAGCGAGAGGCAGGCAGTGTGGCTGCAGTAGGCTCAGCATGGTGCAGAGACCTGTCAGGTAGGTTGAGCTTGTGGAGGATCAGCCAGTGAGTGCTTTGTCAGTGGGATGAATGAAGTTCTTCACATGGTTTCATTTATAGGTCTTTTTGTGTTGCCACACCCCTAGCCAGTCAGGTGATTAGTAGCCGTCCTTTGTGGCGCTGAAGGTATGGCTGGATGTCATACCTGAGTATGGTTCTGAGTCGGAGCAGCCATTGTCCTCCAGGACCCAGAGACTTAAGAGAGAGACCCATCCATGGTGGGGAAATGATTTATTAATTCATGATGACACACGTTTTGATGACCTGACAAAAATGCTTTCAAATTATATTTTGTATTAGAATTTAAAAAAATGATTTTACCTGCATGGAAAGAAAATGTTTGAAAGCTGAAATGTAGCTAGAATATAGCACATGATGTAGACCACATATAATTTACACATTTTTTGCCAGAACTATTGATTTCTGCCACCGGAAGATTTTGATCAAGGAAGCTTTTCTTCCCACTCACCAAATGATGAAACCGTTGATGAGATGAGGGCAGATAGGCTGAGCGGTGCGCTGAGGTATCAGCCAGAACATCAACTCATGTTGAACCGTACTTAGAATGGAATTGAAGGCCACAATTTCTCCAAATTAAAGAATAATGTAATCTAATATATTAAAGGGGGGTGTGGGATTAATTCATCTTAAACGATTAAACAAAGAACTGCCTTACAATGTTATGTAATTGTCAAAATGTTTTCATTATTGGCAAAGCTTCTAGAATTATCTATTCCATTTGATTTATGACAAGGGAAACAACAACAGCACAATATCAACGGTTGCTCTTTGCCATCCAGTCATCAACACATATCCCCTCCCTCCCATGCTTATCAGTAACGCAGCTCATTACATGTTTATGGCATGTCTACGCCTCATGATGAATGAGAGGCTGTTCCCATTCATGCCTGCCAAGGTCGTTCTGGGAAACACTGATCCAAGGGAGGAACACATTCCTTTCCATGCATGTCTGTTTCCGTTTTATTGATTAGTATGTAAATTGTAGAATAAGTTAATAAGTGAAAGTCTTATTCATTTACTGGCATCTTGATTGTGAACGTCATACCCCTTGTGGAGGAGTCTACAAGGCACTGCATTTGCATAGCTGTTGTTGTTGTTGTTATTTCCATTGTGGTGCATAAGGCAGCATGGGCAACATTAAACTATGTTGCCCTACACAGGACCAAAGGTGAAAGCTACGTACCCTACCCTTCCAAGTCGAGTGTGTTAATTGTCGGTGTCACTAAGTCAGGTGATGAAACTCAGGTGGAAGTGTGTGAAAGGTGTTCAAGTGTGATTCATGCGTTGCGGCTCTGAACGTGTGTGGATATGTGCTCTCTCTCTCTCCCTCTCTTTCTCGCGCTCACTCCTCTCTCTTTCTCTCTCTCTCACTCTCGTTCTCTCTCTCTCTCTCTCTTCTCTGTCATTATCTCCCTGTCTATCTCTTATTTTTCCATTTGAACTGTGCCTTCTTTCTTGGCAACTCTCTGTTTGTAGAAGAGACAGAGTGGAACAGAGATGGGTATAAAAATAGAAGGGGTTAAGATTTCTTGTGTCCCTAGAACAAGGAGAAATTGCTATTTTGAAAGGAAACAATGCGTTCATCTAATCCTCTGATGTGGTGATAGACAAATATGTTGGTTGGTAGGTAGCTTTTTGAGTTCTGAAAAGTATTATTAGACGTCTGATTACTGAGGCCCTTTACTTACTGATATCAAGTTATGTGTGTGTGTGTGTGTGTGTGTGTGTGTGTGTGTGTGTGTGTGTGTGTTTGTGTGTGTGTGCGAGCGTGTATGTGTGTGTATTATTGTGTAGGTGTGTAATTGTGTGCATGAGCGTGTTTGCGTGCGTGCGCGTGCGGGTGTGACACTACCGTTCAACAAAACAATGGCACTGTGTATTGTTTCTGTCAACATGGCAGTGATTTCACATTAAAATAAATCTATTGCTCCTCCTAGAGGCCATAAAGACACTGTGCAACAAATATCGGCCCAATATGTCTACATTTGAGAGAAGGAGGAGGAAATAAGGACTGCCCTCTAATTTCACAATGATTCACACATTTGCATATATCTTCTAAGGCGTGACCAGGCCTCTGTTTGTCAACAGACAAACCTTTCACTTTTGTCAGTGCCTGCATGTGTGCATACACGTGCATGTGTGTGTGTGTGCGCGCGCGCGCGCGCGCGTGTGTGTGTGTGTGTGTGGGTGTGGGTGTGTGGGTGTGTATGTGTGTTTGTGTGTGCTTGTTTGTGTGTGTGTGTGTGTGTGTGTGTGTGTGTGTGTGTGTTTGTGTGTGTGTGTATGTGTGTTTTATATGTACAGTATAAGTGCATTGGAGGTTTTTTATACAATATTTATATTGGACACAAAGTTGATCCGTTAATCATGTTAAAACATTTTTTAGAATGTATACAATAAAATAATAAAGTAACCTTTCCAAAGATGTAATTTGCATTGTGTGACAAGATAGATAGAGACTGTATCGATCCCCAAGAGGTAAAAAAGCATGCCTTCTTCATTGACTTTGCACCATAACTCCATTGAAAGGGATGGTAGAGAAAGCAATTAACCGCAATCCAAGGCAGACCACTGGGAGATACTGAGGGAAGGCCGTTTCTGCGGGTGTGATTGCGGTCACTAATGAGCACGCGTCACTCAGAGTTGTCCTGCTTCCTGCAGCCCCTGAGGCGTGCAGCGGGAGGACATGCACTGAGGCACAGCCCATTTCAGCGTTCATCCATCTCATGCTGCACATAATATCGGTCGAGTTTTCGAACAAATTCGCCAAATGCACAGGACCTAGTCAAGTGTGGCACGGTGCGACTGGGAAATAACAACCTAAATTCCTGAAGATGCCCCAGTAAAGAACCAAATAACAATCATGTATGTAAAGTAGGTCATTCAACAAGCAGCAGTAGGAAACAAAGTCATTATGTGGATGCCTATACATTCACTCTGCACGGTGCACTATGTCCACTTGTTTTGGTTTGGAAACATAGTGTTTTTACTTGTTCTCAGTTTCACCTATCCAGGGCTGCTGAATGACTACCGTCAAATGTTCGGTCCTCAAAGGAAATGCTTCCTGGTATCCTGACTCACTGAAGCCTTTTCTTCTGGTTTCTCACTTGCTTGGGAGTTGAGAGAACATTTAGGTTTCGGTTGAGGTTTACACTATAGGGAAACGACCATCCTCAGCTAGATATTTAAAAATGTTGCTTTTAGAATGATGTGCATGCGTTAATAAAAGCCAATGTACTGTATGATAAGCTGTTTTTGTTATACTATTTATTTCAGTGTACTATTTATTCAAATGTACTATTTGAATAAAAAGCCCAACTGAAGAATGTGTCTTGCTTTTAGATATGGATATACAAAACAGGGGAGAAAAATTAGAACAATAAACAAATAGGCTATAAAATACCATTGCAAGAACATTTTACATTAAATAACATTTAACATGTATTTACATGTTAAGCTAGGTTGTTGATTTGCTAAAAGAGAGAAAAAGTAATATATGGTGTGATTCTAATTTTAGATGTACTGTAGGAGCAGGCCTGAAAGCCCAGTCTGAAATGAGAACAATGGCCAGTTTGTTAGTGGAGCATACATCAGGACATGTGGTGACACAAAACAGGACAGTAACCATTGTACACAAGTAGTACACAAAACACAGTGGTGTCAATTAGATAACTAGACCCCTTTCATTTGCTTCTACATGTTTTCTCTTTCCCCTCCTAAAAATAGTTGAATGAGTAATTTGTCATGCTTCGTACAGACGGTATAAAGTGTTACTTAGGGTTCTAGGTATATGCGGTATATGCAGGCATATGCATAGTGGTGGAAACCGCATGAAATACGCCCTTGGGACATTTCTGAAACCAAAATCAGAAGTTACACAATAGGGCAATGTACATGCCTACCAAACACACAATATAAATGGTTTAGCATATTGCAACACAATGATTCATATACAATGTAAGAGCCAAGAACAGGATCCCTAAGCTGCACAATGGGTTTCACAGAAACACTTGGGGGGATGCGCTGGTAGGGGGTGCTAATGTGTGACAAACTCTCAACCACCCACACCCCACCACCGCCACCCAAAGCCCACCCAGCTCCCTGCGATCAGGCGATGACAGCCTCGGCCACCGTTTGGGGGACGCTTTTCACAGCAAAGGATGCGAAGCAGTCGGTAGTACGGCGACAGATGAGGACACGTCTGGGGATGACCTGGGCGCAGTAGGGCTGTAGTGGCGCTGAGCGACAGGACGGCGGTGCTTTTAGAAGAGCGATGGACGAGCCCAACATACTGAGACGTCGCGGTCTGCAGGTAACCAAGCGGCCAGCAGTGCGCTTATTCTGCCTACATAAACAGCAGGCCTACTACGTTTGTAATAGGAACACGTGCTGTGCATGTAATATGGATGGTGGTGTGCGATAAGCTTCTCACAGCGTCTGAGAGAATATTGTGTCAACGATGCAAAAAAATGTGGACGTGCATGAATGTAGCTGTTAAAATTGAGAATGGCCTCACGCCGAAGATGTAAACGTTTAGCCGAGGAAGGTGTAGAGTAATGTCAGAGCGTCAAATAGGATATAAAATAAAGACATCCATGACAAACCCGATGTTTATATGATTGGGTTCAGAATTGTTATTATTATGAGTACCTACTATTCAACGTGCTGCTTTAATTGTGGCAATGGGCATATCACTGACTAATCAAATTGCCTCCAACCAATGCGCATTCCTTTATACTTACGAACAATTTGGTGATTAAATAAGGGCACAACTGCAATTTATCAAATAGGATAATACAACCTACTACAGACTGTGTTGTAGGCGCTTTGGTGAATCTCCATCCCTGGGTTGCCTTGGTGACAGGGGCATAGAATCCCAGGATTGGCAGACACATCCCCGTAGTCCTATGATGTGTCGAGGATGTTATTAAGAATTGTGAACGAGGAGGAGTTTTAAGAAGGTTCAGCTGTTTTCTGATTAAACAAAGAATTAACGTATACAAACAGCTTCCCTTTCTCGTTCTAGGCTCATTAGGAAAGTGATAGTTTTACATATTTTATTTGAAAGAACATTTAATGCACATGCATAATATAAGGCTATTTGTATTAATGGATACATTGTAGCTAGATATTCCTTAAATTACTATTGTAACAATCTACATATATAATCTTTATTTTGATGTAAAACAACAACTAACAAGGGAACAAGCAAAAAAAACGAAACAATGAACTCAATACTCAATACCAATTGATGATGAAAATGCAGGTAATCTAATGCTGAACTGTATGGGCATTGATTCATTAGTAGACAATATTCATTCAGAATGTTTTGCTTTTAGCAAAGGTAAACGTTACCGGGTTGCAATATGTATCAGAGGAGATGATTAGGTCAATGCACTTGACTATGAATCAATTTGATACAAATATATCGTAGCAATGTTACTTCCTCTTTCACCCAAGAAACCAAAGTATTAGGACCTGTTACAGGATATTCTCCATACCAGGGCCTCTGGATTCCAACTTCTCTGTAGTGTGAGATAATTGAATTGTTAGGCAACACACACACTTCAATTAAACATGTACATCTTTCTGTCCACTATCCTCCTGTTGCCCTGAGCGCCTACCAACAACATGTGTTCTAAAGACCCACTTGGCTCACATGAGATCTAGGCCACACCAGAGCTAATTATCTCCCTGCTGCACAAGGGCCACAGGGAAGAGGAAGCCAGAGATTTAAATAAATAATGCATAAATAATGTGTTTGATTGGGGAAGGAGGAATCAACATTTGACTGCTACGTAGGTTAGGAAGAATGAGAGAGGAGAGAGAGAGAGGGAGAGAGAGAGAGAGAGAGAGAAATGCTTAGTTTCCCTTTAAATATAACAATGTAACCAATATAACAAAAAGTGAATCCTCTTTATCTTCTCTTATTTTTATAAACACCAAACACTGAATTCAATTTAAAGTATATAAGTATATATATCCTCATCTCACTATTTTTAAAAGCCACATAAAATATTGTAGAATATTTTTCAAAGATATAGAAAAGTCCTGCTATACACAAAAAACAATGACAGTACTGTCAAACACAGTGTGTATTTTCATTTAAAATGAAAAGGGGAAATTAATCTTCTTGTTTAGTGTAGACACGCCTTTTTCGGTATAAACAACAATTTGTGCATTGATGCATCTGTGGACATAAAAACATGGACTAACAGGAACGTCTTAGCAGCCTTTTCCTTATCTTCCTTATTCTCTCCCTTTCAGAAGGAGTTGAGTCTACCACGTAGAGGAAATGTGTAAGTATCTTCAATCTATTTAAACCTATTTAAATATATTCTCTGTCTGTCTGTTTGTCTGTCTGTCTGTCTGTCTGTCTGTCTGTCTGTCTGTCTGTCTGTCTGTCTGTCTGTCTCTCTCTCTTTCTCTCTCTCACTGATATTTGCTTGGCTCTTTTCGTAATGAGCATTGAGAGCATTAACTGCAGCCACAAGCTGAATGTCGGATGGGTTTCACTGCCTGGACAGGTTTAACAACAAATCCTCCTATGGGCCGGCGGCGAGATAGGGCTCAATACAGTTTACCATCAGCACAATGGACCAGCTTTCAGTTTGTCTTCAACAGACTGTAGGCAAACAGCTGCTGGGAACTCTTTTTTTATACAACTTTATAAAGTTGATCTGATAGTTATTTATGTGATAGTCTGCGATATTGTATCGGAGAGGCAACAATAGCATGAGAAAGAAAGAAGCTTTTACATGTTGTCTTTTTTGGTTTATGTTTTGTTGTTGTCTGTCATTTGGCTGTGGATGTGAACAAATCACATGATTTCACAGAGTTATCACCGGTTGGGTTCCATAGTGTGGCATGTTTGCTGCCGCCATGGACACCAAGTCAAGCAACCTCCAACGGAAAGCAACAGCCTCAAGGCCTGACTTGTTATTCTGCATGGCACTAAAGATGTACTCAGTTCTTTAACTGTCAACTATAACCCATATAAGTGAGGAAAACAGTTTTTTGGGGGTAATTTAGATTATTACATTATTCTTTGCCAGAGATTTAATCAGCATTTTAATAAAAGTTTATTATATTATAGTGTCAATATGTTGATGATTCTTGAGTTTAAGTGATGTATGGTAAGCTTATTTCCCATGTGGATTCATATAATTATTATATAGACCTATATTTACAAATAAATGTATCCATCTATTTGTAAATGGGTCATCCTTACAACCATAGCTGTACGCAACTATTCGATTTAGGCTAAATAAAGCCAAGCTTAAAGAGCTATTGCTAGAAATTATAAAAGAGGGAAACTGAATACTGTAGGACAGGGGTTCCCAACCTTGTTTGTTCCAAGGACCGGCATATTCCTAAAAAAAAATTGGAGATCCGGCAGACAATTTGAATGCCCATTTTTTTTTAGATGCAGCATTTTAGATGTGGCTGTTTTTCAAGATGGTTTATTTATTCACAAGAATTAGAGCAACAGCAATACAACGATTGAGTCTCAGGCTCCCTTCAACAGTACAATAATATAAAAACTAGAATTTATAAGAGAAACACAAGAAAAGTCACCTGAGACCAAAAAAAAAAAAAGTCTTATATATATATATATATATATAATTTTTTTTCCGAGGCCCGTTTCTAAGTCGTCCACGAACCGGCTACGGTCCGGGGACCATGGGTTGGGAATCACTTAGAGTAGAAGAACACGTGAACTCCATGACCGTCCCAGTACCCTTGTCTTATGACCACTTCCTCTCCCACATTGGCCCCACCTCTCCTCTCAAGATGGGCTACTGCTGCTGCTGACATGGGCGCATCAAGGCTGCCTCGGTGGAAACTTTCTATCACTGTACTGTTTGGGCGAAGAGATCACCCGACCAAAGCCTCAGCGAAGGACTAATGGCAGTTTTCTTTTTGCTCAATAAAACAAGGCAAAGTGGAAAACTGAGGCGGGGATGTCATGCCCATTGGCGGTCTGCTGGGCTGCCCTGCCCGGGGTAAAGAGTCGCTTTGAGCCGACGCTACAAGGACTTTATCGTTTTGGACGTGGCGTGCTTTACTACCAGAAATAATTTCGACAAGGGGACAAGGAAGGGAGTGATCCTTTTATCATGAACACACTTCTTTACTAGTAGAGGACGATTCGCAGTTCGGGACTCTTTGCCTTCTCCACTCCCATCATGTCCGACCAAAACCACTACTGGACGCTCTTGCCGAGCTACAAAACCAGTTTTGTAACTGGGAATATGATGAAAAGAACAAAGGGGTAAATAAAAGACCATAACCAAGTTGTAGTCATACGCACAGTATTGCATGAAGGGTGTGCTTGTTGGCCTGTATTTATTATTATTCTGCACTTCTGTGGGCTGAGCTGTCCCTCCCTTTCATGGCTGGACCAACTGCGATGTGTTGAACGCCTCGATCGAGTCGTGTTATTGTGTATTTACTCTGAACACACAGCTATGTGGACCATGGTAACATCACCGGCTAACCTAATCCGGCTCTGGTGGTCTCTCGGTGTCAACATGAGCCTCCTGGTGTGTTGATACATCCGCACTGTGTGTGTGGTTTCCGGATAGGAACGTGGCCCTAGTGGAGCCCGGTGTCGTGGCCATAGTCACTAGGGCCTCCACACCGGGGTCCACTAGGGCCTAGTGGAGCCCGGTGTGGTGGACCCCAGTGTGGGGGCCCCGGTGTGATGGGCCCTAGTGGCCGCCGATGTGGTGGCCCTAGTGGCCCCTGTTGTGGTGGCCCTTGGTGTGGTGTGGTGTGGTGGGACAGCAGCAGCAGTAGCATGGGTTTATTGTCCTGGAGAAGCTGCCAGCTGTCACAAACAGAGCCTGTAAAGGGACACAACATCCCACAGGGGATGATAATACATAAATGTGTTACTGACAAATATATACTAAATTCCCTTTTATTATGAAACAACACACAGACTGTGTCTTTGTATTTATGCATAGTGGTAACCTGCTGGTACCCCTGGTTATATTGATGCTGTCCAGTACCTAGTTAAATGTAACAGCTGAGGAAATATAACAGTATGTTTCGGAAATATGGCAGCACTGCAGTTGGCATATTTGAGCTTCAATAACATGATGACTCATGCCTTAATGGAGTCTCTTCTACCGATAGACTGGATCGAACATGTCAGCTCGCCAGTAGTTGGCAAGCATCCATCCCCATTCGCTGTCCTCTGTAAACCCGCCCAGCACTACCACTAGTTCATACTGCCTTACACTGGCACTGTTGTTCCTAGTGCAGAACCATGAATAGTTCTATCAA
This sequence comes from Pollachius pollachius, assembly GCF_949987615.1. Taxonomy (NCBI): domain Eukaryota; kingdom Metazoa; phylum Chordata; class Actinopteri; order Gadiformes; family Gadidae; genus Pollachius; species Pollachius pollachius. The sequence goes on along the minus strand of NC_136947.1, from coordinate 18,891,160 downwards.
TGATGTGTGTGGACAACTCCCATCACATGATCCTGCTGGGGCACATTGTTGTTTTGATTCAATTTTCTCTATCTCTCAAGACTCCTCCTATAAGCCAGTAGTGATTGAATGGCTCACTCTGTGTTTATTTACTTTACTGATAACGTCTAAATGGTATGCCATTTAATGAGTCTGGGTATTTAAACTTTCTTTGTTTGTCCCAAGTCCACCTTAAGTTTAGTTTGGGCCCCGGATCCCCCTGTCCGACCCAATCTCCGGTCTCCCCTTTTGAGACCATTATAACCTTATTAGTTTGAGCCCATGCCTTATTATATTTTATAATAAACTGGCATCCATGAAATATCCAGGATGAGCGTCACAATATGATGCTAATAGGAACGAAGAGGACTTTTGGAATAGATAGGAAAGCAAACCAAAATCAAGTCCCAGTTCCCATCATATTTGTAGCGGCGATAGACGTATATGTACATCTTTAGATTGCTTTCCATCTACAGCATGCATAGAAAAGACAGCTCACACTGAATAACACAGAGCTAAAACAACAAACACCAGACTCCAGTGCTATGACCGTCTGTCTGTGCTTTATTGTTATTGTAAACCATATTGCATCAACAAGTCTCTTCCCCCCCCTTCCTCTCTCTCCATGTAGGGCTCGCAACAATAAGAGGCGGAGTCTGGCCATCGGCACCCCGTCGCCCACCCTCTCACGGCCGCTGTCCCCCCTCCCGCTGGCCACAGGTACAGGCTTATGTGTGTGTGTGTGTGTGTGTGTGAGACAGACAGACAGACAGATGGGTTCACACCAGGCCAACGGGTCTGAGTGGAGTTGCAAAGCAACATGGGAGTTGTCAGTGAAAGCTGATGCATAAGCAATTGACGTGGTGGCGCTAAGCCAGGCGTTCTGTTCTGACAAGGTGTCACACGAGGCCAATGGTTAAGATGGTAAGTCGTGTAGTGAAGGCAAGGTTTAGCCCGTGGTTCAGCAGACAAGGAAGGGGTTGGATCATATTGGTTGGTACCGACGGTGAATGAAAGTGGGAAAGGAGTGTTGTTCCAACCGACAATGACTCGAACGATGAACTTTAAACACATCCGACTCATTAGGGGAGAATATACAAGCGGTATACTGTAGACACGTAAACTAAATTCACATATCTTGATCCTTGTCGACAGTTTGATGGTTGAATGCCTGCATGTCTTTTGATGGTTGACTGCTTATTTGAGGGTAACACGCCTGCTTGTGTTTGTCTAGCTGGTAGTAGTCCGGCAGAGAGCCCCAGAAATGTGTCCACCAGCTCATCTGCCAACTTCCAGTTTGCCCGGAGGTAAGAACTGTACAAAATACGAACAAAAACAACATTGATGTTTAACAAGACACACTATTAAAGAGTGTCTTGTAGGGTTTCCTTGACTTTGATGAAAAATTGGTAGTTGGAAAGTTTTAATTTGAATAAAGCCAAACCAAGCAGCCAGCAAAAAGAAGGCCTGGCGGCAGGTTGTTAGGTAGGGGGGTGTTGTGAGGTGGGGAGGTGGGGCTTGTGGCAGTTTGGTCAAGCCGGAAGTCATTGCACTCAGGCATCACCCAGGGCAGCCGTGATAATAGAACAACTGCAGCGAGTGTGTTCCATCCTGTCCTCAGAAGAGTATGAACTAACAGCCGACCATAGCTAGAGAGAGAGAGAGAGAGAGAAATTCTAGTCCATAAGTCGATTTGTTTTCGTACACACTTTAAGGAAGTATTATTTATAGTTAATTACTTACAATGGCTTTGAGTTGCTTTGGAGTTTTATTACATTAGGTTCGCAGAAACCACCACGGAATACACCTTTGGAGACGACGGAAGGAATTTTCTTGGCACCATACTGCATGACTCATCTAAATCATTTCAGATTTATTTTTTCCGAAAGCGCTGCTGTGACTGCACTTTGTAGAGCTCTACTGACTCAATTTGTTGTCGGACGAATGCAGAGCCACATATTCTCTTTTCGATTGTTGTTTAGAAGATATCTCCTTTTACGTGTAGGAATGGGGATCGAGACCCGGGTCCATAAGGACCGGGTTCACAATTTCTAAAAACCTGAAAATCATAAGATCCGAGTGGTACTGCTATCAAGTCTTGCGGGCCCTACAACATATATTATATCTCGAGAGACAAGTCATGTCCTTTTGAATCAAAACATTGCTTCACAAACATACATCGATTGCCTAATGAGGTTAGGGAATTCAAGTGAATTGCCTGCCAATCGCCGTTAAACTAAACAAAGAAGAGTTGAATTGGCTCACCCCTTGTTTGTTTCATTTCTCATTTGGTCAGTTGGTGGTTTAATAGGATGGCTGACCGTGCAAACGTTCAAAGGCTTGGCTACATTACAGGGAAGCCAAAGCTTAGGAGGAAGCGAAATGCCATTTACTTTGGGCATAAATGCCATTTATGCCTAAAGTAATTTCTTCAAAATCAAGTCTTGAGCACCTCAACGTTGCGTATCGTGTAACACCAAAAACAAGTTCCTTTAACTGACATTGGAACACCACCAATGCCATTGCAGGACAATCCTTCACTCATGCTGCATTCACCCCAACTTTGTACCAAATCCCGTTCAATGTAATTATGTATAATTGATAAAATCCAAAAATATGTCTTTAAATATGCTATTTTAGAGTCCCCCATACACTCTTGCTGCTGGCTAAACAGCCAGCTAGTGACTTCCTCTGGCCAGCTTGCTTTCTGACCTACTTAAATGTAATGTCTAAAATCTGCTCCACGTTTTCTTCCATTGGTTTTTAACATGCCAACATCTGAGAGCTTAAAAAATATGTTTTCCAATAGCGATGTAAGGTTTTAAGTTTCCTGGATAAAAATGCATGATTGAATAGACTGCAAATAAATTTTTGTTATTCAATTAACAGGCAGAGACTTACAGTTAAACAATAAAAGTATAACAAGTTCTGTTACAAATGTTTTGTTGCCCCGCCTTTCCTTCAAATAATACAAAAGTATCAATAGCGGTATCAATAAAGACTTGGTTTGCGAGGGAGTCTCCAAAATGGATTCCATATCCATTCAAATAAATGATCCCAATCCCTCCATCCTCACGGGAGCGTATGCATGAAGCGCAGCAGGCACCCATTCAATATCACACTGGAGCCTGTGACAGATATTGGATTTGAACCAGATGAGCCAGGCCGCTTGTGTTATTACAGAGGCTAATCCCCCCTGCTCGAGCACGTCATGGTTCCCCAACAAAAGTGTTCCCCCAATGTTGTTATGTCCCCTCTGATTCAACTGTAACCCTACCCATACACACATAAGCTGCTCCTCTACCGAGTATTAGCCTCATCGAAAAAAAGAAGAAAATACATTTCATCTGTGTGTGGCGTTGAATCTATCCTAAGATCTAGTCAAACAAACAGGCTTGCGCTCTCTTTGTGGATCTCTGTTGAATCAGATAAAGGGCAGGCGAAAGAGCAGGATGAGCATGGGGTGTAATATTAGTAACCTGATACGAAATGAAAAGGTAAAATGCTTGAGGTTGACGGTAGACATGGACTAGGGACAGTTATTGTTGTTGTTGTGGATGGAGCAGGACAGTAGCTCAGTTGGTGTGCAGTAGCTCCCTGCTGGTGGGGATTTGTGACAGACAGGACAAAACTGGAGGAAAGGCATTGCTGGTCATTATCGTTAATCCCTGTACTCTCTCACCCGATATCCTTTTCTCTTCTCTCTGTATCTCTGTGTCTCTCTCTGTTATGTCCTTCTCCTGTAGCCAACTGGCCCGCAATGAAAGGTATCACATTTTACCTATCCTCTTTTATAAAAAATATATATAATTGATATTCACTGTAAACAACATGGAACATTAAAACGTCATGTACCTAAATAACAAAGTCTAAATGTTTTACTCTCTAAACAGTAAATGCCGAACCCAAAACATGGACAAATGCATCATATCAATAGTACTTTTCTAGTTGTCCGACGGTGTTGTTGTTCTCGGTGTTGCTTGCAGAGCGGATGGAAGGCGGTGGTCTGTGGCTTCTGTTCCGTCCTCTGGTTACTGCACCAACCCACCCAGCTCCTCGGTGTCTGTGAGTACACTCACACAACACCCCCTGTCGTCCTGCCTCTCTCTCCCTGGCTGCGTTGCTCTCTGTCTGTGTCTCCCACCCCCTCACGGCGCTCTCACCAAATCATCATCATCACCGTTGAACACACGCCCACGCACGCGCTCTCTTGCATTGTGTATCTGTGTGTTGTGCCTCCCCTTGACTTTATCAAACATGCATCTGCTTTCTAAACCAGTGGCCTGGGAGGGGTTAGCTCCGTGTGTCAGTACGGAGCCCCCCTGCCCACCAGGCAGGGGGTCCGGGGTCCTCCATGCTGCCAGGCAGACTGCTGCTGCAGCCTGGTAGCTAATGACTGTGTTGCTGTTGCTACTGCTCAGATTACAGTGACCTTCATCACTTGCTTTCATTTATATGACTTCAGAGACAGCTGACGGGACAAACTTTAGATATCTTTTATGAATTTATATTGATATATATCGGGTTTCAATGGTTGCGTGTTTTACAGATTGGGATGGACAATTTTCTTTTGAGGTACATTGTTTTTTATGATGATAGGTGGATGTGTTCTGGAGTAAGGCATCGCTAACAGATTTCTACTTCATTATCATTATCATTCATTGCTATTAGATTATCATGTCTGCTTTTATCCAAAGTGATCAACAGCGAGGTACAGGTCATTAGAGAGGGTTAGCCATCTTGCTCACAGATGCCTACAGACACCAACCATGTGTCCAAGTGACACAACCGACATTTCCTTTTGCTGTTTTTGTTTATACAGCTTTTATACACTTTGACAAGCAAAGCAGGATTGTAGGTCAAGCACTGTGCTCATCACCAAACCGTCAGCTATTAGTTATGTTTATTTGAATTTGTTGCTGCCCATTTTAGCCGCCTTTCCAGAAACCCCGGAAGAGTACCGGAATTGGTTGGGCTGATCGCTAGGAAAACATTAAAAGGTGTTTTTCAGATTTTTCCTTTCTCTAGATGACCTCATTGCCCGGCAAATATTAACATAACAGCTCATTTCCTCGTTTGACCCTTCTTGTGTGGGGGACTGGGGCAAGTGAGGGAGTTAGCTGGTTATATGGTTAGCTGGCTGCTGACAGGTTATCTACCCAGGTAGGAATCTGGGGCCTTGCGGTCTGTGAATAAAAACCAAAAGCAGAACAATAAGCGGGCCTTCTGTCCCGGCAGCGTTTGCAACGGCGGTCACCACATGGCTTGGAGACGGTGAGGTCAGGCCTCTGGGCACAATGCTCCTTTCAGGCCTGGCTGTCACTGAGGCCTTTATCCCGCATCGCTCGCAGCTCACACTCCTCCGGTTTCCTCTTTGGCCTTGTTTCTGATTGCCTTTCTCTTCCCGCCGTTAACCCTAACTCTTACTCTCTATTCACCTCGCTCTCCCTTCCTTTCTCTTTCTCTCTTCGTTTCTCTGTCTGTCTGTCGCTATCCTTCATTGATTCAGTTTTTATTTATGTCGTTCTGCTTCCCCTTGTGTTGCCTCTTGTCCACCGTATGGTTTCTTCCTGTCTTAAGGCAGATTAAACGGGTGTGCGTCTCAGAAGGTCTCTTGTGAAACCTGACCTCCAGAGCAGGCAACTCATAAAACAGAGCGGCCCAGTATGTCACACATTGTGGTTCAGAGAGGTTCAAACTAAGCAAGCAAAGGGTCTGATATGACACAAGAGCACACATAACCACATAACGCATGCTATCAAGGATATAAAATAATTAACTTGCATAATAATAATGATATAGGCGTTACCGCCGACTATATTCATAGAGTAGTTATTCAGTTTTTATTTCAACGTGATATCCAAAGCTACGAAGAAACATACAGGTCATGAAGCTTCACTGGACGGAGAGAGAGACAAATACAGACGATTGGGTGTTTCGGCATTGCTCTGACTCGCATGCAGCACAGGACGTTCTGAATATCTGAAGCTGATGGGAAAATGAAAAAATGAAAAAGTGTAACATTATAACCCTCTTTCCATTCCACTCTTTCTCTTCCTCCTCCACCCCCACTTCCAGTCCTCCTCTTCCCAGGAGTTGTTGCACCAGCTGCCCCACCAGCCCACACAGGACGACCTCCACTTCCTGTTCAAACACTTCCGGAGCACAGAGAGCGTGGCGGACGAGGAGGCAGGCCACGCCCCGCCCGTCATACGCCTCCGCTCCCGCAGTCTCAGGTAGGCCCACACACCCCCACACCTCAACACCTGCTCACACCCATTTCAGACATGACCACCTTTAGACACCCTGCACATCTACTGGCACACCGACCTTCAAACTACCTCTCGATCCAGCTTAGACCTACCTATAGACCTACCTCTAGGTCTAGACTAGCCTCATGCTAGCGTCAGACCTACCTCTAGGTCTAGACTAGCTTAAGCTACCTTCGGATCCATTTCAGGCCTATCTTCAGACCCGCCTACAGCTCTCCCTCAAGTGTACTTCCAGCACACCTTCCCACCTGTCCAATTCCGTGACAATACTATCTTCAGTGTGAAGACACAGCTAAACTTCTGCTGCTGCGTTTCCGTGCTCAGTCAGAGCGGAAAACCTCTTCAGATACAAGAAAGGTCCCTTTAGCATTGTGAATAATCCTGAAAGATAAACGATGACTACTTCATCCGCACAGGCTGAACGTGACTAATGGGATGTGGCTCGAGTGGAAATATTAAACATGGCTGTCTGGTGAGCTCATGAATACTTGCCATCTACAGAGAGCAGAGCGCAAGAGATTGGTCATTATCTCAGAGCTGCTCTCTGTGGTGCACATTCCTAAAGAAGAAGCACTCTCAGCCGTGGTGTTGCTCTGACCTGACTCCAGAGGCTGCTGCCTAGGGCCTCTGGACACTCTTTATGAGTGGCTGTGGGGGGGAGGAGGAGGAGGAGGAGGAGGTGGCGGCGGAGGAGAGGTCTTGGTCAGGGATTGGGTTTCCCGTGACGCGTTCCAGACTGTCGGCTACATGGAAGGTTCTGGACCTGCTGGCCCCGGTGGTCACGGTGTCTCACCGTAGTAATCTAAGAAGTGGAGAAGCGTGTCATCTAGTAATGGATTAGGTCAGTGATTTAGAGACGTGGCTGCTGAAGGGTTCTGAACACGTTTTGTCCAGACTTTTAATCCTCAGAAGTACGAGCCTGTTATGAATCCAACCCCGGCTGATGGAGAGGTCTTTAGCTTGGCCCGGTTATGAGGGGCATGCCCTCTGTGTTGATCCCACTCTTTAAGACTGTCTACCAATCTAAAAGTAACGATCCACTCCAAGAAAATGACCTAATTGGACTGATGGATGCTTTGTGGGTTTATAATTGGAACGTTTGATTTGCTTAGCTGCAACTTTCAGCCCAAACCATGGAGGAAACACCCAGGAATCGTCTCCGTTGAGGCAGCTGAAGTTGTTTATTTGACCAGGACAAGCATTCATTTTGTCTGTTGGTCAAGTCCCACACTGAAATGACTGCACACACATTGCGTTTTTACAATTGCCCCGAAATATACTTTGCACAAGTATTATGTGAAACGATGCTGAGGGGTGTGTTTCCACTCTGCGATGGCGCCACACCATCTAAATAGACGGCAGCTCATGGGAAACCTCTCAAGGCTTACCGTTAGTGCTACAGCATGCATGAGCCACTCCAAGGAGACCCCTGAAATAGCATGTAATGTCTTATTTTGTGTTGGTGTGCAAGGGGGGGTGGTTATTTCTCTCGTCGATGATGACAGTACGTTGATTTGCAACGGCTGTGTCGCGATTCAAGAAAGTGAAACTAAACACCGTCATGCACAACAGATGTGGTCAGAAAGAGATTGTTGGTGAGAAGTGTTATCGGTTGAGGTTTTACCTGCGCATGCTCTGTGGCTCAAGTGGTATGGCAATACAAATTGTAGTAAATAAATACAATATTCGGTTCAGCAACAAATTACAACTTTGCTGTGTTGTTGTGTGACAACGATATAAGATTGCATTTTGTGTAGAGGAACTGATAGCGAATGGTCTGTTCTGAGGTCTTCCACATGTGGTTAATATTTACTTTTCATCCAGCGTGAAGACATGCCTTTCTCTGTACCAGCCAAATAGGCAGTCCTTCCTACTTTTACAATCTTTCGGTCTTTTTTTTAAGCAAGTTTTGTTTGTGTTTCTCCTGCAGCCCCGGTCGGACCTGTGGGACGTTTGACAACGAGATTGTTATGATGAACCATGTTTACAAAGAACGCTTCCCCAAGGTACGGCGAGCTCCACCTGAGCTCCTTGTTTTTACTTCTTGTTTTAAATGAGTCGATAAATGACCACGTCACAGTTAACAATCCTACTACCATTCCATGCATAGTCTCCTTTATTTTGTTTTTACGGTGCGTGTTTTGTTTAAGCCGTGCGTGCAGTTGTGCGCCTTAACTCAGGCAGGTCATCTCACACCATCCTGCATTCTCATTGCTTTAGTTCTCCGGGGCTTTGCAGGGTGTCCCGTGTTATGCCAATACCCCCGGCCCTCCCCTATACTAAATGCCTGGTGTGTCCCCCGCCCCTCCTCTCCCCAGGCCACGGCCCAGATGGAGTGTCGTCTGCTGGATGTCATCGCAGAGTCGTGCACCGGCAGTGCCCTGCCCCTGGCGGACGGTGTGCTGGGCTTCATCCAACACCAGCTGGTGGAGCTGGCCCGCGACTGCCTGGACACGTCCCAGAACGGCCTGGTCACCTCCCGGTACTTCGTGGAGCTGCAGGAGAAGCTGGAGAAACTGCTGCATGAGGTGAGGGGGGACTGTGTGTGTGTGTGTGTGTGTGTGTGTGTGTGTGTGTGTGTGTGTGTGTGTGTGTGTGTGTGTGTGTGTGTGTGTGTGTGTGTGTGTGTGTGTGTGTGTGTGTGTGTGTGTGTGTGTGTTTGTGTGTGTGTGTGTTTGTGTGTGTGTGGCTTGTTCATGCTTGTTGGGTATAGTTGCTGGTACAAGTTTGTACTGGTTACCGGAAGGCGTTTGTACTGGTACTGGTGTGGAAACATAGATTGAGTTTGTTGAAGTCCCAATATAGAAATGTACAATGTTCTCCATCATGGTATCCTATTATGATGTAGGTTGTTTGAAAGCATAACAACTCTAGGTAAACAATTTGAATCTGTTTTTTTTCTCCTAAAGTTTTTATTCCAATTGTCATCATTAACATTCAGCAATTGTAACAGTTACATTAAATGTCATTGCAAGGCCTGTAATTGCCATCTGGGACATAGCATGTCTTTGAATTATATATTTGCTATGAGAACATTGTATTTTACAGTTTGCGTGGTTTTTTCTTGAGGTTAACCATGTGATTTATTAACAACTTATGATTTATTAACATAACATACATACACGCAAGCAAATGGAAATGTGTGTGCTGCTCTATGCAAAAGTTAACCTTTTTTTATACAGATGGCTCGGCTAATGACACCATCTTACTGATGGAGTTGGCCAACATAATCGTTAGTCTGTTTGACAGGGGATTGGTCTATAAAATATACCTTCAGGGCTGTGGAGTACATTTATAATGGGTTGTACTGTGAGTCCCTTACCCACATTGCTCAGTCTTTTGGAGTTACTAGGATGCACGCTGTTGTTGTGGCTTTTCTTCGCCATAATACATTTATTTAAGTTTGTTGTTCTTCCAAGAGTTTTCTGGGTAAGAGAGCTGTTGGACTGGTTCCTGCTCTACTCTGAAAGAGAAGCGACATTGCTGATCATTATATAACACAGTCATCTTTGTTGTGCGACGGTCACGTGCGATGGCTAGGAAGGAATTCTCCTGGGCTCTGTGACTTTTGGCTCAAGCCGTGACAATCGATTGGTTGTTACTCATTATCACATTATGTGATTGGTGATGTGGACCCAAACACACACCGCAGAAATAAATGTTTTTTTCAGAACTTTTACTAACCCCTGCTAAGGTTTAATAGTTAATCGATGTCATGGCATTACGTTGTGACACAAACCTGTTGGGTAACCTTGCGTCTAACCTTGCGCACGCCTACACGGCGACTCCATGACCTCATTTAGCCCGCGCAATCTGTGTTCCTTCATGGCGATGCCATGCGAGGCTATAGTCGCGCGGTATATTGGTAATGGTCATTAATATTCAAGACCCATAATCTAAGCTGCTCAAGTGTTTATCCAGGGAAAAAAAATTAAATTTTCGTTGCGATTACTAAATTGACGACAAACAAATACGTCGGAAAATGCATTTACATAAACATGTTTACAAATAGGTTGGCTCGCGAAGACATTTTTTAATATGGCAATGTTTCCCAACCTGGGTGCCGGGGGTCCTTTGGGGCAGCCTGCTGTGTAAATGCAGTCACAGGAGATTTCTGACAATTACAACTAATGTTACAACCATTGCTCTAGTCTACACAACGTGTTCTTCCAAATACGTCTTGCCCCTAGGACTAAAAATCGTCCGGCCCTTCTCTTTTTCTTCGACCAGGCGTACGAGCGGTCAGAGAGCGAAGAGGTGACCGTCATCATCAAACTAGTGAAGAAGATCCTCATCATCATCTCCAGGCCAGCGCGCCTTCTGGAGTGTCTGGTAAGACGGGGGTCCGCTGGGGGGGACTCTTTCTCTGGGGTTCCAGGGGCCCAGTAGTGGTTATTATGTAGGATTGATTGTTTGTCAGGTCACTCACCAGCAGAGACCTGCTTGTCTTCTGCAACTAGGACATCAGTTATACTGTTGGTGTCCCACAAAGCCAGCCATGCATTAGTAATGTATTGGTTTTCAACCACGCGGTGATGTTGATATTTTAATTTAGTAACACATGCTGCATTACAAATCTGCTGTCTTGGTGACTACTCCTGTTTTTTGATTGGTTGGCTCACTCATCTTCAACCGCTTGAGGATGAGTGAGTGAGCTCAAGCGACCAACCGCTTGAGCGTACAGGTTTAATATCCATGCAACAGTTTAGAGATATTTTATATTCATTGACTAGTGATGATGTCTCGTCAGATTCCAATAATATACTGTCTCTATGTCTTTTTCATCACGGTTAGTGTGCTTGTACCAATGGTAATACATTGTATGAATGTGTATGAAATAGTATAAAGACACGGTTGTCCTTTTTGGGTTCATATTTCTTCCTGGTCTATTCAAACCATTGGGAGCTGAATGTTGATACATTCTACCACATTTAGCTAAAAACAGTACACAGCCCAAGTAGTAGTCCAACAAACAGCCATACAGTCAGCTAATGCTCTGGGCCCTCCTGCAGGAGTTTGACCCGGAGGAGTTCTACCACCGCCTGGAGGCCGCCGAGGGCCACGCCAAGGTGGGCCAGGGCGTGAAGACGGACATCCCCAAGTACATCATCAGCCAGCTGGGCCTCACCCGAGACCCCCTGGAAGGTAAGGCCGCCCACCGTCCCGTCTGAAGCACCGCTCTTCCGGCTGTTCTGTATTGATTTGTTGTTGTTTTTCTGCTGAGGCTCCATTTTGAGAACCCGATGTTCTCGACGTTGAACCTCCCTGTCTCATGTCCTCTCTCGTCCAATTAATTTGGCCCGATGAGGTAGCTGTCTGACTGTCGTCCAAATGACTGCTGTGGTCCAAATTACCAGTGAAAAGGTCTTGGAGGATTTTGGAATGGGAATCTAGACATCTTTTCTCTAGAAAGTTTGGTTTTCTTACATTGGGTTTGGTTTCAAACCATTGTAGTCAAATCTTCATTTTTGAGCTTTGGCACTTATTGTTTTGCTGGTTTAGGTTTGTCTTCACAATATGTATAGAGAATCCCTATTCAATATTTTCTGTGCTTACTCGTCAAGTTATTAGCAGCGCAGAGGGGGTTCATTTTCAGTTTCCGCTGTATGTTACTATGTGTACGGTTCATTTCCTGGCAACGCCCCTGGCCTCGTGTGAACCCCCAGCAGTGGTGTGTAGTTTGCCCACGCCTCCACTCACCATGGCACTGAGATAAGAGCAGTCTGATTAAACTGTTGGCGTGGTCCTGTGGTTCACCCAGCTGCGGCCTGCTAGACTTCACGTGAACCCATTCTTTATTTAAACCCTGAGTCACACAGGGCAAACGAAAGTAGGATTCAGATTTCAGTTAGTTAAAAAACAAAATCTGAATCACACCTCGAACGACTACTTCATTGGGCCAGGGGATGCAGAGCCCAGCTGTTCCTTAGATCAACACTTATTGTACATTGTGTTGTTGGGTAGTGCTGTATGTTTATTGTATCGTTTTGCCATAGTGTGGTTTGTGTTGTCTTCAGTTGCACTACGTTCAGACTGGGTATTTCTGTCAAATATCCGTTTGATCATTGAGATTTTTATGAAGGTTTTAGGTAATTTAGTCTTGCCCATTTGAGGTTTGTTAAGGAGTTGGGGTGTGTCCTCGAGTCCTGTTAAAGTGCCTCTGGGAGAGAGATGGTGGCTGTTGATTAAAAAGCGAGGCAAGTAAACTTGTTTTGGAAATGTTTCCTCAACCTAATTTAGATATTTATTCTAGGTTATAAAAAACAAAACAGGCCCATGTCCAAACAGCATTTAATTTGCTCCATAAACTACGACCTACTTGCTCACAAAGCTGATTTCTTTGTATATAGTTTAAACTATTTTTAAGAAACTGCTATGGATAACATGTATCCTATATGTCAGCAATGTATTATAATTATCCAGTATGTGTTTTTAGAATGCAATGAAATCAAATGCATGATATCAGCCCACAAAATAGCACACATCACAAATCCAAAGCTTTCCCACTTCCTTGAGAGATCCCAAAGTGGCTCAGTGTCCCATGCTAGTCTCCTGTGTCTGGGGCCCACCACGCCAGTAGCCGGGCGGAGGGCCTGCTGCTGTCCTGAACGGAGGTTAACCTTAAGCCTTCCACTGCCCATAGATGTGGCCCACCTGGAGCAGACCAGCCCTGGACACGGGGCATCCGGCCGGGACAACCTGGACGACTCTGGAGAGGTAAACATGAGCCATATAAATTATTATATAGGAGTATGATATAGGCATGTAAATGTACTGGTGATGATGATGAAGTGTAGATTTGAGTGGCGGCCACAGAGCGCTACTATTAGACCTCATGTATATCCGTGACACTCTTGTACATTTAGGCCTCTTAAGGCCCTATTGATGGTCTGAAACGCAAGTGAGAAGCGCAAAACGGAAGTAGCTTTGTGGGCTGGTCTCTACCGCTGTTGCTATTATACCGGCGGATAAATTACCCTTGCGCCCGACGCAAATCTAAAAAGGTTTGCCCTGAAGAAGCCTAATTACGCGTAGGTGTGGTTTGGGCGTAACGTGCAATAAACCAATGAGAGTGCCATCTCCCATCCCCTTTAAGAGCCATGAGCGCATTTGAACCTGACGAGTTGATATTTTGACAGTGCGTTTGCAGTCTCCAATGAGGCAGATGCATGACCACATGAATTTCAAACTTTAAATGGCTCAGTTTATGGCCAAATAATATGGCGTGATTCCCACATGGAATAGCGTTTACTTCTACAACTTCCGAAATGCTGAGTCGTCATGTAAATTTCGGCAAAGAAAACGTAACACACATATGATATGCGGTCCTGTGGCCACAACTGTGATATGCGGCAATACATTAACAAACATTGTTTCTTACCAGTATTGTATACATTATCGTTATCAACTTGTGTTCCTAATATGCATGTGTTCCCCTGTTACTGTACATTGCCATGGACTGTATTATGCGTTACATGTTTAGTTTGCGTGTGTTTAAACAGATGTTATTGGCTTGTACACGATGTCTGTGTCAAGAAATTATGTGTTTGCTGTACGTGTTTGCAGATGCATTGATTTAAAATACATTTTATTACCGCTGTTTCAGCTGTTCTTTCCCAAATAATTTAACCAACGTTGTCATTTACCGTAAAACAAGATCATGTTTTGGAAGGCTGGGATATAGCCTACTTTGCTCAGGTTTATTATTATTATTTTTTACATATGTTAAACGCATTTTTTTTAACGCATGGCATAGCCTACTAGTGTTCATTCATGCAGCCCCTATGGAAAAAAAACAACTTGAACTTGAACTTGACAGTTGATCATTATGATAATGATTGATGTGGAACCAGACAACACTGTGAAGTAACACATTTAGAATAAATACAGATGGTAAATATATGGATGATTATAACTTCAATACACGTGTAGTCGGAGAGCATTGCAAAACTTCTGCAAGGGTTCTCACTATGAGTAGCATGGGTAGAGTTGAGCAATTTTAACAACAACAGCGGTGCACTAGCTAACTTCCTGTTTCCTGTGTGTGATTCAGAGCCGGGTAGCGTTCACCCCTCCCCGCAGGAAGCCGATGGAGAGTGACTTTGAGACCATCAAGCTCATTAGCAACGGCGCCTATGGGTGAGTGAGGCGGGCTGGGCCCTTGTTTTGGTTTCTGCTGACTCATAAAGTCGCCGGCCCAGACCACTCAAACCAACAGTGGAATTATATATATTCTTTTTTTATTTGTTTCTATTGGATAATCATCCATACCTATTCCCTGATTAACATCCTCTGTTTTATGTCCCCAATGCCATGACAAGCAGAGCCCAGAACTGTGATGGATATAACAATATGTCAACAGATATTGTTGGATAAATCTCACGCTTGTCAAATCTGAATTCATTCTATTCAAGAAGAGTGTAGAGTGTTGCCAGGGTAGCATAAGCAGGAAGGGGCAGTTCTGGTGTCCGCCCTTTTCCCCATCCTTAACATTTCTTATTTCTTTCCTCTTTATATCCACCCTCCTCTTCTTCATCTATCATTCCGGTTCATCCGTCTTTCTCTCCCTCCCTCCGTTCATCTTCATCTCCATCCCCACTGTTCTGCCCCCTCTCCTCCTAATGTCTCTCCTGTTCTCTGTATCCTCCCTCTGTCTGTTTAAACATCTCCCTCCCTCCCTCCTTTCATCTTCCCCTGCTCCTCACGTCTATCCGGCACTCTGTGTCCTCCCTCCCTCCCTCCATATCCTAACGTCCCTCCTGTTCTCTGTATCCTCCCTCCCTCCATCTCCTAACATCCCTCCTGTTCTCTGTATCCTCCCTCCCTCCCTCCCTCCATCTCCTAACGTCTGTCCTGTTCTCTGTGTCCTCCCTCTGTCTACCTCTCTCCCTTGCTCAGGGCTGTGTTCCTGGTGCGCCACAAAGAGACTCGTCAGCGCTGTGCCATGAAGAAGATCAACCGTCAGAACCTGATGCTGAGGAACCAGATCCAGCAGGTGTTCGTGGAGCGCGACATCCTGACCTTCGCCGAGAACCCCTTCGTGGTGTCTATGTTCTGCTCCTTCGACACCAGGAGGCACCTTTGCATGGTCATGGAGTACGTGGAAGGTCAGTCTCTTGGAACACCCTCGCATCACGATCGTCATGACCACGCGTCACTTCTCGGCCCTATTTCTGTGTTTTGTTAACATTTGAAAAGTAAAACATTTCCATGAAGTAAAGGTTCAAAAAGATATTAGACAGGATTATTTTCAAGATCAAATGTGGGCCAGTAAACATCGTAGATGATCATTACGACATTATAGAGAAGTGCTTAGGGGAAGGCTGTTTTGTATAAGTGGTGTCAAGGATAGTGCATGTTTCATTTGATAGTTGTATTAGACTACTCCTCACTGTGAGACCCTTGGGTTACTGATTGTCTGTGCTCCAGGCGGTGACTGTGCCAACCTGCTGAAGAACATCGGGCCCCTGCCTGTAGACATGACCCGGATGTACTTTGCAGAGACGGTCCTGGCTTTAGAGTACCTTCACAACTACGGCATCGTGCACCGAGACCTCAAGCCAGACAAGTGGGTTCCAGTATTATCTTAAGTCTGATCCCTGTCTGTGTGATCTGCAGCAGCCTTTCAAACTCCAGTTCGACACAACTCAAAAATAACTAAACCAGCGTGATCTGAATCCCTGTTCTCTAAATTAGAAAATGGAAACCACTTTCTCTGTAGCAGCCTGAGCTCCATCCAAGTTGTTCTCACTAAGTCTATCTAGACCAGTTCATCTAAATCAGTCTCTGTTTTTTAAGTGTGTGGTTTCAGGGTTAAATAAGGACTAGCATTTCATGTAATTCAAAGAGAATAATTTCTCCCAGTTCCCCAGCTGACTACTTATGCTGGAGCCCTTTTTATTATTTAAAGATATCTGGCCTTCTTCTGAAGACTCAGTTAATTTCTAAGTCTTCAAGTCAAGTTTCTAGATCTCTTGCCTACATTATTTGCTGTTTACCCCTTGTGTGTACAACATTTCTTAGTTTTCTCCTCTTATTTTCCAGTTTGTTAATCACCTCCATGGGCCACATTAAGCTAACAGACTTTGGCCTGTCAAAGATCGGCCTCATGAACATGACCACCAACCTGTACGAGGGCCACATTGAGAAGGACACCAGGGAGTTTGTCGACAAGCAGGTCAGTATCTTCTCTACCTTTCTTTCTTTCCTCTCCTCACCTCTCTTGTCTCTCTACTACTATCTTGTCTTTCCTTCCTCTCTTGTCTATCCTCTCTGCTCTTTTGTCTTCTCTCTCCTCTCCTCTCTTCCTGTCTCTCCTCTCCCCTCGCTTGTCTCCTCTCCTCTCTTCTTGTGTCTCCTCTCTCCTCTCCTCTCTTCTTGTCTCTCCTCTCCTCTCTTGTGTCTCCTCTCCCCTCTTCTTTTCTCTACTCTTCTACTTCTCTCCTCTCGTGTCTTCTCCTCTCTTCCCTTACCCATGTCTTCTTTTATTAATGTTTACTGTGATCTAACACAATATAGTATAGAGGGTGTTGGACCCCCATAGCCGAAAGGTTCTGGGTTCGATCCCCCCAATGCCCACAGCTCACGTTAAGAAATCCCTGGCCCTGATTTTCTTCGTGGGTCATGGCATGTATATGAACGCACTGTTAGTTGCTTTGAGTAAAAGTGTGTGCTAAATGACTCTCTTGTTCTACCAATCTAACCACCCCTCTCCTCCCCCAGGTGTGTGGCACCCCGGAGTACATCGCCCCCGAGGTGATCCTGAGGCAGGGCTATGGGAAGCCAGTGGACTGGTGGGCCATGGGCATCATCCTGTACGAGTTCCTTGTGGGCTGCGTGCCCTTCTTTGGGGACACTCCAGAGCAGCTCTTCGGACAGGTCGTCAACGGTAAGTTCATGACAAGCGACCAGGTCTACATGCATATGCTAGTAAACTCCCGTACATATGTTAAACACATGTTGTGTAATGATGGGCAATGGCAGATTTGAGATACAGAATTAGAATGTTGCTTTTGTAATTTATAATAAGTTGCTAGCTCGTGATAATGACGATGTTGGTTGATTTGGGGACAGCAGAAAGCCTGCAAAACACATCTACTATCCATGCTGATCTCGTGGTAGCAGAGTGGAAAAGGCAGAGTTTGTAACAGTGGAAAGTAGTTCTGTTGCCTTGGGAGTGTGAAATGGTGGTGTCAGAGCTCTCTGAAGTCATCATCATGAATATCTCGCTATCCGCCGACGGCATCAACAACTACTGCCTGTGAATCCCTAATTACGCAGGCACCGCTGAAAGGGCCTGGCAGGAAGTTAAACTTGTAGATCAAGTCAGAGTTTCCATTGAAATAAAGAGATAGTGAAAGCGTGACGCCTAAGCTCTTCCCCTCTCTGCCCCAGATGACATCATCTGGCCGGAAGGAGAGGACGCGCTGACGGCGGACTCCCAGGACCTGATCACCAGGCTGCTGAGGCAGAGCCCCCTGGATCGCCTGGGCACAGGTGGGTGGTCCGCTCCCATGGGGACGTGATGCGTGGATGGATGCAGGGCGGGGCCATTATTTGTCCCAGCATAACCTTCTAGAACAACCTTCTACTTCGGGGCGCTGTGCAGCCCCGCTGGTCAATAAAAGGAGAAGGCTGTAATAAGTTCATGTTGATAAAACATATTACCAAAGTGTTGTTAGCAGAAGGGAGAGATGTAGAAGGACGATAGACATTAGAATATGGGCGTAACCCAGCAGGTAACCAGGCGGTAACCCAACAGGTAACCAGGCGTCAGCCCTTGCTGTCCTGGTTCCCTGGCTCTGCGCCGTCTCCCCTCGTGGGGTCGGGCTGTAACCCAGTAGGACTGCTGCACGCGTTCCCCTTTGAGAGCCAGAGGGTTCCAGCGGTGCGTCGGGCGGTAGAGGCAGAGCCTCACAGGGATGGAGGGCTCCCAGCTCCTGGCCTACCGGCTGTCAGCGGGCTCACGCTGGCTGCTCTGTGTTGTCCAGGGGGAACCACGGAGGTGAAGATGCACTCGTTCTTCCACGGCCTGGACTGGACCGGCCTGCTGCGGCAGAAGGCGGAGTTCATCCCCCAGCTGGAGACGGAGGACGACACCAGCTACTTTGACAGTAAGAAACGCAGCAGAGTGTGCATGAGGCGGCTGCATCCAGTTTATTGTATACGTTCGTTTTCTAGTATTTATATACCATTTATTTTAAGTTGTCAATTTCTGTGTGTGTGCGTGTGCGTGTGTGTGTGTGTGTGTGTGTGTGTGTCTCCTCCCCAGCGCGCTCGGAGCGGTACTGCCACTTGGGCTCGGATGATGATGATGATGAAACCAATGATGAAGAGTCTTTCCAGGAGCTTCGTCAGTTCTCCTCTGTGGCTCATCGCTTCAGCAAGGTCAGCCCTCCCCCCCCCCCCCCCCCCCCCCCCCGGTCTCGCTTTGGCCTTAAAATAATAACTAACTGATGACTGTACCCACCGGGAAACTGTTCAAATGTTCACCGTGTTCCTTCAACAATGGAAAAACAACAAGAAAAAAGTCCCGCAACACACTTTTTCTATGACGCAAGCAGCCTGAGTGCCCTGACGCGCAACCCCTGACTGAACACAGTTGGCGGTGGAGTCCCTGCTCCACTGGCTCCGTCCGGGAGCAGTAAAGGACTGACTGATCTCATGTTGCCTAATGTCTAATAAAGAGAGGCCCCTCCCACTCTGTGTCCAGGTGTACAGCAGCACCGAGCTCCTGTCCACCTCCACGCCGTCCAATCGGAGCCTGTCGTCGTCGGAGCGCAGCCACAGCGAGGAGAAGGAGGAGCGCTGGGACAGCCGGGGGGTCCTCTCCCCAGGGGACGGGGCCCGCTCCCTGGCCCAAGGGGCCGAGCGCAGGGCCGACGGACCCAGGGGAAGGTGTGTGTGTTTGTGTGTGTGTGTGTGTTTGTGTGTGTACACAGTACATTTAATATAGATCTGTCTGTAGTGTATTATATGTACTTGGGGTCGATTGTTAGAGACCGCTAATGCTGTACACACTTTGTTTGAACCCCTACATTGGGACCTGGTATTTTTCTTGGGGTTATTCCTTTACAATTGAATTGGTTTTAAAACCAACTGTAACACTGTAAACATTATTAGGAGATAAATAATGATAATAGTTATTATACAATTATTACTACCATTGTTATGGTTCATTATCCATGCGATCCTGCCTCCATTACATAACACTGTAGTTGCCACTCCGTGTGCCCTGACCCCTGGCTTGTGGTTTGTGGCCCCAGCAGCTTGCGGCCCCGCACCTCGTCTGGCTCCTCCCAGTCTGAGCGCAGTGCCAGCCCCCTGGTGATGAACAGCACCCAGAGCCTGGACACCATGACCCGCTTCTCCATCTCCGCTGAGGAAGAGGGTGAGCAGGCCGCTGCGTTCTCTCATCAGGAGGAGGCAGAGAGGACTAGTTCCCAGTAGGAAGTGATTAGTCATAAAGGATGAGTTAGAAGTGTTTCCATGGAGCTCATCGGGTAGAGCATGGCACTCACAGGCGTAAGGGTTTGATTTGAAATATAGTTTTAATTAAATCCCAAATATTTGCTGTCTTAGGCTTTATAGAATTTATATTTTGGTTGTCTTTGCAGTTTGTCCGATAAGGCAAGGAAAGTAGTCTTTACTTTGCTCCTCTGGCTTTGTTGGTCAGAATTATTGATTGCATTATACTGACTAGACAATGGAAATAAATCGATAACTAATCTTAAACAAATGACCTACCTCCCTTGCAGTGACACACATTAGTTTACAGACGCGCATACTTTACACATACTCACAAACACACCTACTCACCCTCGTCTCACTTTCCGTTTCACCATTCATCTCATTCCGTCCCACACTCTTGTGTCACTCTCCATCTCACACTGTCTCACCATTCATCCCACTCTGTCTCACTGTCCGTCTCACATTCGGTCTCACTATTTGTCTCACTGTCTCTCTCCCCCTCTGCCTTCTCTTCTAGACGGGATGGTGTCCAACCTTCGTCGCATCCGTCTCCGTAGCAACAGCACGGGCACGCGGCCGTCGTACCGGCGCGGCGCCTCCCGCCGCATCGCCCACCAGCTGGAGACCCCCGAGAAGGCCCGGCCCCCCGCGGGCTGCAAGGTCCCCAAGTCGGCGTCGGTGTCTGGCCTGTCCCTCATCATCACTCCAGGTAGGAGGGAGCGCCAGAACCATGTCCGTAGTGTCACCCTGCTCACTGAATCGTTCAGTCCAGCTATATACATATCGTTATATTGTCTCAAACAATCCCTAACACAACATAACTCTGCAAGTCAAACAAAGCCAAGGTTTATATTTAACTAGGTTATTGGATCTAGGGGAGAGAGGAAACACTGTTTACACAGATTTTGATTTCCGTTTCATATTTGTGTCATCAATAAGTCATTTGTGGCGCTACAGCTCCCTCTACAGCCTGTTAAATGAATTACAACACAAGGTTTTTGAATAGAAAACCCTATGCTTTAAATATGATATACGCTGTAGACTGATGATAATATGAACACCTCTGTTGTTGTTTACTGAGTGGACGTGTTTGCGCCATCGTTCCTCCCCAGACGACTCGGCGGCTCCCCCCTCCAGCCCCAAGTCCTCCCTGTCCCTCTCCTCCAACCCCTCCTCCCGGGACTCCTCCCCCAGCCGGGACCTGTCCCTCAGTGTCACCTGCCTCCGCCCCCCCGTGGTCATCCACAGCTCGGGGAAGAGGTTCGGCTTCGCTCTGAGAGCCATCCGCGTCTACATGTGCGACAGCGACATCTACACCGTGCATCACATGGTCTGGGTACGTCAGCCGGTGACCGCCGTGTGTGTGTGTGTGTGTGTGTGTGTGTGTGTGTGTGTGTGTGTGTGTGTGTGTGTGTTGTAGGCTAGTCAGGCTCTCCAGATTTGTCATGCAGGAGGTCCCCCCCGGGTGTACTTTTGACCCAGAATCCACCAGAAATGTTTAGCTTTTAAATATGCAATATACTCTTTATCTTATACAGTACAGTATTCCCCTATTCAGTCTTCAAGCATGCTAATGATCACATGCAACAGACAAGGCCTAAAGGCATGCATATATATTTTGAGCCAGCCCACTTCTGGCTGGCTCACAGCCCACCATTTAAGAACCACTGATACATGCCTCCGTCTTAACTTCTGTTAGTTTTAAATGTTAATGGCGGTTAATAGATGGATTGTTATTGATGATTATCAGTAGTTATACTTTCTAAGTCATCACTCCAATACTTGCTATATGTTGGTGCATCTAATCCAGGTTGGTTGCATAAGAAACATTGGTGGGCTCGCTCTAGTACCTCAGAACAATCGCCACCTGCATCTGTGAAAATAAATGAATGTCAATGTGTGCTAATTGGCTAACATTCCCAGGAGTTTTGTTGGCTCCCTGTTTGATAACCCCCTGCCTTGTTCCTCCCCCAGTGTGTGGAGGAGGGCACCGCGGCCCACGAGGCAGGCCTGAGGGCGGGCGACCTCATCACCCATGTGAACGGGGAGTCTGTGCAGGGCCTGGTCCACACGGAGGTGGTGGAGCTGCTGCTCAAGGTACACACCTCCACAGCCCGGCTGGATACGATGGGAGCCCTGTTGAGCCATGACGTTATCATTAAGGCCGGGAACATTGCTGTTCTACAGCCAGTGTATTACTGTACTATTAGTACAGTGTATTGTGATGAGCAAAACCCCATTATATTTAGTCTTGACATTGCAATATGGATATCATATCGTCCCGCTCGTATTCTGATTCACACTTGTATCCATCCTTTGGTCTTCTAGGCACAGTTTAGTAGTATTTATTTTGAGTACTTCTTCTTGGTGAAATTCATTGCTTGAAAAAGGCATTCAAATGCAGCAAATACGGTCAATAACAAATCATGCGAACAGAGTTGATTCATTGAAGTTAAGTTGACATAAAGAATGTGACCATGAATGTCATGTATCACATGGCGATCGAATGGGAAATGGGAGGAGCTAACATGTGGATGTTTGTCCAACAGAGTGGCAACAGGGTGACCCTGCAGACCACTGCCCTGGAGAACACCTCCATCAAGGTGGGCCCAGCCAGGAAGACCAGCTACAAGGCCAAGATGGCCCGGCGCAGCAAGAAGGCCAAGAGGAAGGAGGGCCAGGACAGGTAGGACTGAACTGCAGCGGCTCTGGGTTTGAGGCTCAATGTCCACAGCCCATCTGTGGTCATCTGTAAGGTGCCCCAGCTAGCCCCACCAAGACTGATCAGATTTGACTCATGGTCGCTTTGGCTGAAAGCTTTGGTAAATGACTTAACAGTAAATGTTAAGTTTGGGACTATACTGTCAAGCCCCCGATTGACCATGAAAGGATGTGTTCAATTAGCTGTTAACATTTGCATTAAGCCTCCACCAATGTTTTAATGGGGGGGAATATACAAATATATCCTATTATAAAATACTGCTCATGAGTGCCATCATTTGTTATGGGACGGGTGGGCGTGGCCTGTTTTGGTAATCAGCTGGTGTGCTTGGCACTCTGTGGTCGGGAGAGGAGGAGGCGTGGGTGCAGCTCATATCTTGAGCAGCCTTCTTTCAGGGGGTGCTCATTCCTTGCAGATGACAGCTCAATAACTTGGACTTTGAGCAGCATTGGCCGGCCAACCGGAGCCTGGTCACCGTGCACCCATCAGCCCCTCACAGAATCAGGTTCCCCAGGGCAGCACTTTCTGAGAAGGTGTTTTCTGATGCCCCGCTGATGAGTCACAGGGTTTCTGGTGGTGTTGAGTTTGTTTGTGATTGACGTGTCATGTTTTTGTTTTCCGTAATATTTATTTGAGTAGCGTATTTTTATCGTTATCTTTATTCAGAGGTTTTTAGCCCTGTATGTTCTGGTATAGAAAAGGAAATGCCTCATGTTATTAATATTAACTCCTTTGGGAAATGTTTTTAACCCAAGCGAGTCATAGTATTTCCCTAGGCAGTTTAGCTGGTAGTAGGCACATTGGCCACAAGACTTCCATGAAATACCGTCTCTTAAATAAGCATGAATAAATTTAAGTTATTCATTGAATTCATGCATTCATTAAATGTCTTAAAGTCACTATCTACATCTGTATCACGTTACACAATGGGGATTGAGCTTAAAGCCCACTGACGAACACCCTTGCACTTCTAGTATTATCATTGTTACGAACCGGGTGTCGGTGGTGACAATGTGGCTCTGGAAAGACCAGCGCTCATCGCCAAAACCGTTGCCAAAGAGGACAATATTGGTATCTTCTAGATTGGCGCTTTAAGTGAATTTTCCACCATACCCTCTCTGTCTCCTCCTTTCGGTTTCCCAGAAGGCGGAGCATCTTGAAGAAGCTCTCCAAAAACTCTCCACCTCCGCCCATCCAGAGCAGCCGCAGCTTCTCCTCCGGGTTCCACCAGTCCTCCAGTGACAGCCTCTCCGGCTCCCCCACACAGTCCCTCTCCCCTGGGCCGTCCACGCCCTGCCGCTCCCCGGCTCCCGACCACTCTGGAGGTGGGTGACAACCGTGACCATGTGTTTGCTAATCCAGGACGTGTGTGTGTGTGTGTGTGTGTGTGTGTGTGTATGTGTTTGTTCTGTTACTAAACCCTGTAGGATAATTATACCAATCTCAAGGTACAAGAGAGCTAACGGTAAAATCATTAATGAACTGTTTATAGTTTATAGATCACAATATCGTTTATATTTTAATGTTATGCGATGTTCTGTGATTTAAATTATCCTCATTGAATAATGTCTCATGTTCCAGAAAGATCATATCCAGTTTAATCTTGTTAAAAAAATACCCCTAAAACCCATCACATGAAAATGTATCCAGTTATCGCGGTAGGTTTAAATGTGTGAGAATCCTATTGCCAATTTTCGGATAATCTAACAATGAAAGTTCAAGTCCTCGTTATGACTACACATGCTACTACACATTCACTGCCAGCCTAATCGTCGGGGCGACCGTGGTGTTCCCCGGTGCGTGCTCCGTCCTCACCGTGTGTCCCCCTCCCCTCCGTAGACTCCAGCTCCTCCCCCTGCTCCAGCTCCCCCAACTCTCCGGTGCCCCAGGCGCGGCCCAGCTCCCTCCACGTGCTGGGGGGCCGCTTCTCCAAGGCGGGCCGCTGCAAGTCCACCACCAGCATCCCCCCGTCCCCGCTGGCCTGCATCCCCCCGCCGCAGCCCCTGTCCCCGCAGTGCTCGCCCGCCTCTGTCAGCCTGCCGGCCGGCGGCCACCCCAAGGCCCTGCACGGCTACCACCCCCACCACCACCACCCGGGCAAGACCCTGTCCCCGCCCACCGTGGCGCGGCCCGCCAGCCGGCCCCGCAGCGCCGAGCCCCAGCGCTCGCCGCTCCTCAAGCGGGTGCAGTCGGCCGAGAAGCTCACCGGCGACCGGCTGGCGGGCTCCGGTTACCACGGCGACAAGAAGGCCTTCGCCACCCGCCGCCACACCATGGAGGCGCCGCTCTCGGAGGGGGAGGGGCCGGAGGACCTGGAGGCGGACGCCGCCACCGGGTTCGTGTGCGTCGGGGAGCACGGGCGCCAGGGGCTGTACGTCTCGCCCCAGCAGCATCGCCGCAGCAACAGCCTGAGCAGCGGGTGCGGCGGCGGCGGCGGCGGCGGCGGCCGGCGGTCCAACGACGTGGTGGTGATGAGGAAGCTGGCGCTGTCGGAGCGGAGGGACTCCTTCAAGAAGCAGGAGGCGGTGCAGGAGGTGAGCTTCGACGACCTGGACGAGAAGGGCAGCCCGGCGCCGGTGGTATCTGGCAGGCCACCCAAGGGGGGCTTCATGGCGTCCTGGATCCACCCGGCCCAGTGGGAGGAGGAGCTGGGAGTGAGGGGAGGGGGCGGGGCCTCCGCACAGGGTAAACCGCAGCTGCAGCCCAAAGCCAAGTCAAAAGAGAAAGATGGCTCCTAGTGGCATGTTGTGACAGGAGCAGACTCAGGAAAGAGACCTCACACCATGGCCACATTGACCTGCTACTGTATTTTTTTATTTGAAGGCTTTGCATGCGTGTCAAGAAAACTGTGAGCCGAGCCACTACTCGAATCACCGAAGTGGCAGATGGACGGAGTCGACCAAAAGAAAACACTTTCAGACATTAGTTTGTTTCTTTAAGCATAATGCATTCGACCATGCTGTTCATAAAGTAATGGCTGCCCAAACTGTTTACATCTGAGCTTGCTTTTCTCTCTCACTCTATTTTTGGTTCTCAGATCACTGTGGCGCCTGCAACTGAAGCATTTTGTAAATACCACGTTTGAGATGAGGAAACTTATTTATGCTTTTTTTTTTTAATACTCATCTAATTCTGTATATGTCTTTTTTGGTTCCTTGCAATGCATTGGTGCTCCAGGTTGAATGCTTTTCTTGGTCGATGCTGAGATTGGATTTCAAATAATATTTTGAGGAGATATAACAGCTGCCCGCATCATGATTGGTTGAAGTGCTTGACTGGGAAATGGCTGACATCTATTCACAACTACCCTTTACCCGGGTCCAAATCAGGCCTTTTAAAGCTTATCACATTGTTTTCATCTATACCAACATTCAGAGTTTCTGAGAATATTGTGAATTGCCTTTTTACATTAGATGCATTACCCTTTTAACTATTAAAATGCATAAACATCCTTTCAAAAAATATATTGGCAAACAATATAAATAATGGGGAAAGTAAGTCACCGTACCATTACAAGATAATACAGATTGGAACCATTTTAAAAGAGCCATCCTGTATGCAATGGCTGTCAGTCCCTGGAAAAAGTGTGTGTGTTTTGTGTTGTGTTAAGACATTTTGACCCTCTGGTGCCAAATTGAATACGTTGGATCCTGTGTGGCTCCCCTTTGAATCTAGGACTGCTACCCTTGATAATCTTCATCCTCAACATCAACATGTATGTCAAACCAGGTGTCTCTAGCTCTCACTCCTCCGATATACCCTAGCCTAGCTTAAGTGTTTGCCCAAGTTGTAGTAGCCGTATATAACACACAATGTATATTCTGGTTGGTTCTCTGCGTGATTCGAAATGCGTTCTTTGTACAGTGTAGAACTAACAACCAAACATTCGTGGGTGTTGTTTTTTTCTGTCTGAATGAATGTTTACATTTTAATGTGTGCGTACATGGGTGACTGTCGGAATTCATGTAAATTATAAGGAAAAATGAACAAGGCTCTGGCGACCGGATGGACGAATGCATAGAGGTAGCCTGTTTTGTATATTTTGATATGGAAACATGTTCTTGCTGAAGTAGTCGTGATAAATATGCCTTTGATGTTGACAAATATCTATAAGTAATGGTGGACCTTTTACGGAGGCTGTCGGTGGTGTTTTAAAAGTGACCTTTTTGTGCGAGTAGACCCGACTTTAAAAAACAAAACCAACCTGTATGGATGGACCTGTAGGTGTGGAGGTAGTGGGTGTGAGGCACTCTCACGCGTCAGAGTCCCAGTCTCTTGCCAGCGTTCTTATTGCATTGTGAGTGATTCAAGTGGCACTGGTGACCTGATGGTTTGAGATGAGTCGTTGAATCGTCTGAGGGTGTAGGTAAACCGTTCATGGAAGAACAGAAAGTGCACGACGCGTTAGAGACATTTAAAATAAAACACTTTGAGAATCTACCTTGAGGACGAATTATTCAAAATGGGAATCGTTATTGAACATTTACTAACGTCTAGACCACCAACGCTAGTCACATGGAGAGTGGAAGTTTAGCAATCTCACTTTTTTGAACTAGTAGCCTACTGGATGTTACTACTCATTCATTATTAATGTTTTGTTTTAGTTGACCTTTTCCCCTGTGCCTGTCGGGAGTGGAAGGTATATATATACCTTCATGTCATGTTGGCTCTGTTTGTTTATGTGGAATGTTTACTTTGTCATGGATGATCATAACTGTACACTGCTCATGAGGATTGGTGTTATTAAAAAAGAAGGATGCAAGAATGTTTTCTTTTGTCCTGTGACTTTGCAAGAAATAATGGTTTCTTAGACTGTATGCGTATAACAATGGATTCCCGCTGCCAACCCGGAGCGTACCCTTACATAACAAGGCTCTAATCAATGTTGATATGCCTGGTTTACCTTGCACAACTGATATGCCAGTTTTTCTATTGTCTTAAATTTGCTTCAAATAAAACAGTGGCAAAGGACCAAAGTGGAGTATTGTCTTGTGTATATATCTGGCAGAGCTAACTGGTTCTCTGGGTTTAGGCATATTTGTATATAATGTCATTGTCAATGCCGTTTTTTTATTAGGGTCTTAGCATGTAATAAATGGCTTCTAGACCAAATTCAGGATGATTATTATTAATAAAATAAAATATTTTGTTTCTCTTTATTTATTGGAATAAAAAGAGATTGGAAAGTGGAGGGAGTCTTGTTCAGATTGGGTCAAATTTCCGTAATGGGCTGTAACCATTCAATAGCACAGGCCCCTCTTCACTCATTCGTGGGTTTCCGTTCAACTTCGTCTCTTTCCGTGCTCTTCATATTAGTTCCCACGCACGATCCTCTTTCCCTGCGCCGCCGTGCTGTGCTGTGCTGGAAAATGGCTGTGTAGCAGGCAGGGGAGTAATGTACGGCAAAAGAAAGAAAGAGCGAGAGAAAGGACGCAAACCAACAGTGAACAGAGGTTCAGAATAAAGTCGATTTTTGTACCGACCACTAAATCGATGGCAGAGAAGGAAAAGCACTCGCATGTATTTGTACTTTAGTTGAAGTGGACGAGGCTACGAGGCGCTGTCTACGGGTGAGTTTCTCCAAGTTATTGCACATTTCCAGTACAGCAGGACAGAACTGTACTGGAAAATGGTGGAAGCGCTGCAAGTGTGCGCCGAGCAAGCTGTTGACTTATGCCCTAGTTTAATCCAGGTTTAATAGTATACATTATCCTGGGACTATTGCACAGTCAACGTTTCTTTAAATGTTAAAAACGAAGTTAGTTGCTTTACTTTAAAATGATACATAGTGTATTGTGCTCGTCGACAGTTTGTTACGAGTCCCCTGAGCACAGAAGTGGTCCTAGTTTTGCGTTTCTGTCATCATTCGCAGTTCTCCATATAAATACTCCCCGACTGAGGTCTCATAACTCCTGTAAAGCACCTCAGTAAAGCACATTGCGCTTAAAACGCACTTTCATTCGTTTAACTTTGTACACATATTATCTTCGACTGTATGAAGACTGCTGACAAGCTTAATGTCAAATGAACCCCGAAGAAGAAATATCTATTGTAACGTTTTTCGATAAATGGAGAAAGAAAGTGTGCTGTGCTGAACTTTAGAAACAGAAGCAACTCAAACATGATGGTTGTGCGCTGCACCCTGTTTGATTGCCGTCCGTCCTCTTTTAAATCTGTATTGAATTCAGTATTTAATAGGTACAGTGCTTGACATTACCATATGCCTGCTATTAGGCCCACTCATTTGCTTTTGTTTGATTGAATCAAATGTTTTACATGTTCATGTTTAGGATTTGGAGGATGTTACTCTTTATATAACAAGGCAAACCATATGTATGTTAACAGTAGTTCTAATGAAACAAAAACAAAATCTCAATATTATGTAATCATGTTCAATAGTTTTTTTCATGATATGAATATTATCTAATTTATCTCTATTTTATAAAAAAAACACCTTTGTCTCCCCCTTCCCCCACACACAGATGGACACAAGACACACACACACACACACACACACACACACACACACACACACACACACACACACACACACATGCCCAAAAAAAACAACCACAGACATCCTGCCCTGACCCTTGTCATCTTGCAATTACTAAATACAAATATATAAAGTAATATGTCGATATTTTATTTATGTAGAGAAGGTGCTTTTTGATGTCCATTTGTATATCCATCATAGACCTTTCCTAAGTTTTACTCATCAAGACAACTAGAACAAAAAAATGCATACACACAGAAGTGTATACACGAGTGACTTTACAAAACCTTGCAAATTAAAGGATAAAAACTTAAGAAACCTTAGAGAAGTGTTCTATGGAGTGGAGGTTGGAGGGAGTGTAACAAAGGTGTTGGGTCAAAGCTCAGGTTCTGACCCAGAACCCCCTATAGCTTCTACCTATGCAGTCAATGCATTGATGCACTGATGCAGTGGTATACTGATATACACAGATTTACCTTGAGGAACATCTCAGAAAATGTATATTGTCCTAAATCTGGATATAGTCAATCCCATCTTTGTCTGGTAAATAGTAACAAATTCAGCCCTGATGATTAAAACTAGCAAATATAATTGCATGGAATCTCATTTGCATGGCATCCATTAAAATACAATATATAAAAAGAGCAAAAATAGGACAATTCAACCAATAGAAACTTAATATGCGTACCATTCTTGAGACAGCATTTTTATTACTATGAAATATGTGCTATTGACGATTATTATTCCAGTTATAAATATATAATATATATTGACATTTTGGCTGCCAAAATCTGACCCTAGGTTTTCCAGCACAGCAACCATTCCAAAACGTTAGTCAGGCCCAGCTGTGCTTCAATAAATCTATCCCGAGTTGGGAATAAAGGAACACCCAACCTTTAGGAATAACTTGAAAAATCTGATTTATAAACCCTGTTACAAATCACAACTGTGTGTCATTCAATTGCAGTGTGATGGTCTTTGGCTTTATGATTTGATCTGATATCAGGTCATCAGAAGAATGTGGTACCTCTTTTCTGCACTTTCGTTCTTTTTTTTGGGTGCTGTTCAAAAAAAAAAAGGGAGTCAGTTTCAACTCAAGCCTCAACAGAATCGCTCCTCAAAAACTCCTAGTTGTCATTAAAAAAGCATTAGTTTTGGCAGAATTACAAGTTCTAAAAAAGTACAAGTTGACCTAATTTGTTTTTACCCATCTGCCCTTGTTGCGTTGACTTAGGTAATTTTTACTCTGCGCAAAAATAAACCTGCACGTCCACGTGATGCCTGTTTTGCACGTCGATATCTGGAAATGATGTTGATATTCAGTTTGGCTGCCACTGATCTCCCTCTGTGTGTTATTATTGTTATACCGAGTAATGCCGTTGTGTGTTTTTATTTGTTGTTAGATGAGAGGCTCGTTACCAGTTCTGTTGGCCTGGTGTCCCTGAAATACAATCAAGATGAAACATTGTCCTGATCACTGATCACATTTTACAGTTGAAGGTTAATGGGAACCATAATTAAAAGTAATTGGACCAGCCTTAATGAGCGCAGCAACTTAAAAAAATAACATAGGCTACTAATGATAGAGTTGTGGTTCAAATAGGCCTATTTCTCAAATCCTGATATGTATGGGTTAGGTTTCCATGTGATCAGTTGGCTGTAGATATAGGGTACTAGTATTTGTTTAATCGTAAACATATTTCCGGCCCTTTTCTCTGCGTAGCAGTGTTATGGAGTAGAAGCATAGGTCTACATTATAATATGTTAAGTATACATAATTAATGTCCTCAGATTAAGAGCTCTTTTACCAGGGTAGGCTAGGATAAGAAACTACTTCTCCTTTATGGTCGAAGTGTTTTAGCTTCAAATGTGCAGTTTGACCTGGTCATTCTGTAGAATACAATTCTTATGACAAGACAATGCTCATCCATTGGTCTCAATCTCATAATCTTCGTTTCTAAGCAGCAACAGACAAAAATACAGAGTCCCCTGCCTCGGCTTTGGGCCTATCTCCTCTGGGCTGCCTGTGGCGCAGTTACATTTCTCAGGTCCATGTGCACAAATGGACCCGGGCCAGGCTGTGTGTGTGGTGGCTCTGGTCTGCACAGCTCATATTTAGCTGAAAATCTCAAGAGCAGTATCTTGGGTCCAATTAAACTTCTTAATGTTGCATTAGCCTAATATGCACATTTGAATGCAGAGTTATGTCAGAGTTCAGGTGGAATGTTTATAGCAGGGTTGTGCTCGGTGGCTTCTGATTTGCTCGTTATTTTACACATTATGTCAACGTTGATTGTCATGGTTGAATATCTGTGACTTATGTAGGCCTACGATTTGGTTTTGGGATTCTGTAGCATGTAAACTATTATGTCTACACATTATTTATTTTAATATAAATAAATGCTAAAGAAAACATGCTAGTATGCGAACAGTAACATATCATATTTTTCTCTGTTCCGTAAACAGACTTAGGATTGGTCCTGTCTAGAAAAGGGTGGTAGCCAAACAACTACACTCCTCACAAGTAAAGCGTATGGGGTGACCCCCTTTTCAATGTTTTGCGTTCCCTAAAGTCCTCTCTGCCTTCTGATTTATTTTGAATGTATACTTCAATGGTAGAGGCTTATATGAATGGACCAACATAGTATTAACAGATTCATGAGAAAGCAAACAAGTGCTTACTTATTGATAGGATCGTACGGGGAGCTATATCTCAGAATGAATAATGATGTCGGCTACCATTCACCTCAGGTCTAGTTCCAAACCGGTCTGCCTTCGTTGGTAACTGAACGTCGTGTTGAATGATTGGTGGAGAATTGGGTGAACTGCAGATAATCTGTCTATCTGTGTTCATATCTGTTTTTCTGCTCATGGCTAGATTGGTTGGTAGATATGTATTGGACTGGGTTGAAACCTAATCTGTGAAGGGCTACAATTTACATTATCAGACAAATTGTTCAATTGATCAGCCAGTTTGAAAGAACATTTAATTTAGAAATACAATTATTGAAACACATATATAACATGCAAATATTATAAATATGTATCTTTTGGTTTTGTTGTAACTTGGGAAAAGCACTTCTCAATCAGATGGTTGGCTGAGTGGAATAGAGAATCCGTGGGACATTATGCACAGTATTAGTTCAGTTGAGTGTATAGAGGTCAGTCCTGTATTGACTAAACGCAGAATGCATGTCAGCATGTCAACATTAAAAAAATAGATGTTAAAACAGCAGAGTAGACTAGCTCCCATTTCAACATGCCTGCATCCCCATTTTGATAATGTCTCGGCCTAGGCTATTGTTCAAAGAACAATAAATATATTATATGCCTATTTAATTATTTAACTTTGTTGATTAATCTTGTGTCTGAATCGTTTGCGTTTTGTTCTTGGCCATAAAATACAACTTAATCAAATTCTCTGTACAATTTGTAATAGGAAAAGCAATGTTGAATACTTAACATTAAAAATATGAATCCTTTAATCAGCACCACGGCCAATATTTGTCATCATAACATTGCATCATTTGCCGTGTCATGCTTAAATTCCATTCCTGCTTCTAGAATCCTTTAGTTTTATTTTCCCAATTGTATATATTTTATAAATTATATATAAAATAAGATGATAAACAGCATGTTTTAAAAGGAAAAGTAGTATCTGTGGAAAAGGTGGGAGTTGTTTGGGTCAGATGCTTGATCACTGCCTAGATACATTTTCTAATATTAGAACGTTTCCTTGATTTGCCCGGCTTCTCTGGTGACTCGGGATCACATGGTCAGAGCAGCAGCCAATCAGATCACAGGGTGAGCTTTCCCTCTCTCTAGCAACAGTGAGTTACTCGCTGCCTATTCATTAATTATTTTCCTCCACTCTCCCCAAAGCCTGTTTGGACTCCGATAGCTAAGTGCGCCTCACTCCCCCCCTCTCTCTCTTTCTCCCTCACTCTCCTTCTCTCTCTCTCACACTCTGTTGTTGCCCTTCTCTCTTCAACTCAGTCCTGTAAAAAGTCTTGAAAAGAGATGGATTCAGTGACGGGAAGCCGACCAACCACTGCTGCTGCCTGTCTGAAGTCAGAGCAACTCCTACAATGTCAGAGTGGAGAAACAGAGAGACGCTTCTTCTTCTTCCAACTCCTAGGAGTTGCAGCACTTCTTCTGCTCTGGAGAAATGTGATAAATCAGGACGACCATATCAGTGGACACCTCCTTGCTTGCTCCTGCATTTTCTCCTCATCCTTCCTCTTCTCCTTGCTTCCCTCTCTTTTCCACAACACTATGGTGAATTTAGGAAAACATGGAGTGTGGAAAAGGCAACTGGACTTTTTTTCCCCTTCTTGGTGAGGACAGAAGCGGAAGGCGGGGGGGGTTTGTCAGTTGGAAGGCAGGACTGTGTATTTGGGGTGGAGGCGGGGGGCGGATGGGGGCGGGGGGGTGTGTTCAAGAGCAGGTGGAGAGAGGAAGGGAAGGAGGCGGGCGGGTGGGGGTTATGGTGGTGTGAGCGTCGCGGGCTGTGGTTGGGTCTGCCGCTGCCACGTGTCTCGCCTGGCACCTCTCGCATCTCCACTCTGAGGATGTTGCACCCGGAGTCTGCCCGTCCAGCTTCTCTCTCTCTCTCTCTCTCTCTGAGCCCAAAAAGTGTGGTGAGTGCCGGCCATCAAGCGGTGTCCTGTCTTCCTTCATGCTAACTCTTTGCGGTGCTGGTAACTTTGGACCGTTTTTTTTGTTTGGGTTTTGTTTATATAATAACAACATTAACAACTGACGGAGGTTTGCGGTCAATGTTTGCTTGCTCGCTTTTTTCCCTTTTTCGAATGTCGTAGGCAAGCGAGGATAATGTAGGCTAAGGTTTGAATGCATGCAGCCCTGCATTAAGCGATCAGTCCGAGCTTTGTGCTTTATTTCTGATTTAGGTCAACTGTTTTCAAGTCTTCTTAATGTTATTTTACTTTTGGACGGGGTCACCTGGAACGTTAAATCAATGCATTGAAAATGGTTGCACAACAACGAGCCTCTCAATCCAGGCCAATGATTATATAATTTGTGAAATGCCCCCAACCCCCCCAAAGAAAAGAAATACTCCCTACTTTTTGACACAGACCAACCAAGAATGTTTATATTCTCCATCATTTCACTTCATTCATTCGTCCATCGTCCGTTTCATTCGTTGTTTCATGCTTATTCGTTTTTGCTGTTCGTCATGTCTTCGCCAGGTCTAGAGAGGTTAACCGTACCGTCGATACTGCATGGACAACAGACACCAAACGTCTGAAAGAAATCCTAATCTCTCCGTCGGGCTCTTTGCTCGCCCAGCTCTGTTCTATAATGAATGCCGTTTTGAAGTTACCTCATTGTTTCAGCATATTTCCCCCCAACTTGATCTTTTGGGCCTCAGGAGGTAAGGGGAAATTAGAAATATCGATGTGTGTGTTTTGCATTGAATTACAAAATTGTTTAAATAATGGGAATTAAGATATAAACTATTAAAAGTTATCAACGCGTTTGTTTTTATGTGATCCCGGAGTCAGTAGCTTTTGAGATTGTTGACGTTCCTATAAACGATTGCTTCATACGGTAAAATGTTCCCCAGGTCTTGTGTCTATAAAGATACGAGAGCATACCAACAGTATTGGCCTTTTATTGTCATAATATGATATTGAACTCAACCTAGCAAAAATAAAAATATTGAAGAAGAATCTTTTTTTTTTTCCATCAAGCAATCTCGTTTGTATCGGCTACTTTCAACAAATAGACTATAAAGCCTTTTTTAGAAGGAGAGAGAGGCTTTTTTTCTTCATAGAACCGAAAGGTAACTGTTTTTGAAAAAGGTATTTTCATCCTCAACACATCTTGGGACCCTCACATCTCCGGGCGCCATCGTCATCTTCATCAACGGCTCATTCATACAAATACGAAAACATTTAATAATACTTACTTTTGCATAGCAACCACCCACATAGTTGCTTTTATCTGTGTGGTGAAAATGGGCCACGGTTTCATTGGGAAGTTGCCCTGGCTGTGGCGTTGCGTCGGTGGAGGCTGTGAGTGTGACTGTGCAGGGAGGCTCACGTCCAGAGACCCAGTCTGCTGTCGGCTGTGACGCAGCAGCCTCATCCCATCCGCCGCCATCCC
This sequence comes from Pollachius pollachius, assembly GCF_949987615.1. Taxonomy (NCBI): domain Eukaryota; kingdom Metazoa; phylum Chordata; class Actinopteri; order Gadiformes; family Gadidae; genus Pollachius; species Pollachius pollachius. Next base: position 18,856,053 of record NC_136947.1, on the reverse strand, counting down.
AGCCCTGCGCTAATGCTCGGCAGCGCTGCCGCAGTTCGGCCATTTTTCGTGCTCCGCTTTTGAGCTGCGCTCGTGTCCACGAGCCGCCATTTTGCCGTATCGTGTGTCCCTTTTTAAAAAATTTCGAAAGGTCTTCAAGTGTCTTAAATTGCAATTAGTTGACTCTGTTTTTCAATTTCAGTTAAACTGTAAGCTCAAGGTTAATTCAAATTTTTGTGTTCATATTTTTTTAAATATTCTTTTCTTTGAAATGTTCTATATGTATTTTAGCTTAATGTGGTCTCCATGTCCATGTAGGTTGGGACATAATCAGTGTCCTGAACATGCGGATCCCAAAAAGAACCAAGGAGGATTAAGGAACCGGCCAGCCTCCGCCCTTCGTGCTTCAGACCAGACCACTGGTGGGTCTCAGCACGTCGAGACGTCAGCGACGGAAGGACCCTTTGGCTGGCCAGCGCTCTCCCGGACAGAGCGCTGAGGAGGCTGCTCCAATAGCACCCAGCCAGCAGGTTTTTGCCGCTTGAAGGAGCATGTTGCCAACGCTCTCCCTCTGCTCCATCGTTTGGCTCAACCGAGGCATCAAGCTGAGGAAAGTGCTCCAGCACTCAGCGACCAACACTGGTCAACTCTGAGGGACTTTCCTGCCACGAGGAACAGCGGACACAGCGGCGGTACTCACCAACCACCCCATATCGCTTTGGAAATGCTTCTAAGCTTCGGGTGACTGTATTCTCCCTCCCCTCCCCCCCTGCTCCTCCCCTAAGCCACCGTACTCCACCCCACCGTTTCTGGGGGGGGGTGAAGAAAAAAGAAATCCGGTCGAGCCATAAACAATAAGTGGCATTTGGACCCATAGCCAGCCATTTTATCTCCCTCCTATCTTCTGGTGGCCATTTTGTTTCGAGCCTGCATATTCAAAATGGCGGCAGAGGGCTTCCAGTACCGTGCCCTCTACGAGTTCGCCAAGGACCAGGAGGAGGACCTGGACCTGCAGACCGGGGACCTGCTGACGGTCAGCAAGGCCTCGCTGCTGTCCATGGAGAGCTATCAGGACGGCTGCATCGAGCGCCCCGAGCGCCTGGGCTGGCTGCTGGGCTTCAACGAGCGCACCAAGCAGCGCGGGGACTTCCCGGGGACCTACGTTGAGTATGTGGGGCCTGTGAGGATGGGACACCCGTCCAGCCAACCCCGGTCCCAGCGGCCCCTCCCCGCTGCCCCACGACCGGACGCATCACAAGGTAAGGGGCCCAGATCTGTTTCTGGTCTGGTAGGGCCGATGTCTGCTCATAACCAACGCGGTTCAGCCATGATTTGTTTTCTGTTATTTATGTAACGGCAGTTGAACAAAATAATTTAATGTATTTTTTTCAAATCAATCCAAATAACCTTTTTATTACTGTGAATATGTTGCTGTGCTTGAGATTGTGATTGTTTATTAATCACTAACAATGCAAATATGCAGCATTTCCCAGTAAGAATCACGCCGTTTAAAAATGCAGATGGTTTCAACTATGAACCTATACAGCCTATTGAAGACGAGGTTATGCTCCGTCCTTCCACCGCAATATCCAATGTATTTAGCAGATTCAATTATAATGGAGTTTCACTTTTTAATCCCATGTGTAGAGTAGTGTTGCAAATGGCAGTTCACGGATGAGGGGGATTATGATAAGTGTTTGTGTCTCTGTGTGCATTTGGATGTGTTTTGGGGCCGTTCGTGTTTTGAGGTTGCTTCCCTGTTCAACGACTAAAAGTGTGCTTCAATAATCTGGCCATGTTGACTGGTGGCAGACGCTAATTTCTCATGTGGGTAGAAAGGGGAAACTGACTTTTTATTCGATATGAAAATATATAATTTTACTACAATATATTATTACAATATGTTTTCATTTGGATGCAACACATTTGCATTTGCATTGCATTTCCAATGATGCATTTATTGATCAAACAGTAAGAAACACATCCTGTATGCATGTGTCCATGACAACATATGGTGTTTTATGACAGATTTTATTGTTCTTCAGATAATTTGTGTGAATGCTGGAGGCACTTAAAACATATGTTCTTCATAAAACTTTTATTTTATTATTATTCTGCCACTTTTTCGGCCCTTTACTACTTCCACAGTTTTTCACCTCCATTCAATATCAAATCTTTTAAATGTTCAGCTTCTTTGAAATCAACGTCTGTTATGTTTCTAATAAAAATATGATACAGCTTTTAAGAAATTCCGATTTTTAAATTTTTAAAGGGATTCAATAGGGCAGAACCTTTCTGTGAGACTTCAAGTACTTCAGAGTTCGCAACTCTGTACATCTTTTACCTTTTAAACGACCGTTCTAACATTAAACAAATCATCACATTTTGATATTTATACAGATCTAGACAGATTTCCAATATTGTTTTTACTTATAAAATGGAAGATGCATATTTTAAATTCATCTCATTGACTTTCATTGAGCCCTGGCATAGTGTGTGACCCCTGCTCTAGCCCAACCTAGCTTTACCAACAGATAAACATTTCTGACATCGTGGAGCATAGTACATGAAAGTAGTTGATAATTCACCTAGAAACACAACACAACAAGTAAATCTTAATTATTTAGGCGGTTCTGGATTCATTATTGTTAAAATAATTCAATGATTGGAGTTATTCTTTTTGAGCGAGGGGCGTATATGTGTAACAAGTTAACGACACCGTACATATTAAAATGGGTCCCAATGGAGACTCCCCCTCTCTTCACACAACAGTCTCCTCTTCTACACCATATTAAACTGAATTAACTAAATTTGAATGGACAGACACATGGTGGACATTGGTCTACTTTTACTGAACCTTACCAATTTATAATAGTCCGGTTTTAGTCCGAACCATAGCCTTGAGAACAAGGCTATGGTTTGAGGCTTTGTTCTTCATTTCATGGCTGGTTATCTGCTTCCGGTTGAAGGGCAAAACGAGGCAGGCTAGGTTTCTAAATGCTAATGCTACTTAAAAACTATATATTTATCGATTATTATTTATCTGTCTCTATTTATATATCTAAACAAACAATATGTCATATGAAAGCTGAGACTTCACATATTCAGTAGTAGTATGGGTAGTATAAGCTAGTATAAACAAGTAATAAGTATATAAACAGTATAAGCCTTAGCATTCTGTGACCTAAACTCAGCATATTAGATATGAACAGATTTCCAAGTTACAACATAAATATCTAACCATTATTATTATCATTCTAATGTTAGTACTTATCAAACCCATTATACTTTGTATTATGCTGATATTGTTTCATAAGTATACTACTTCTACTACTTGTTATTCCAATATTACAACATATTGTCCTGATACTGTTTCATAAGAATACTTCTACCTATCATGCGTATTATGCCTACTTATAATAGGTCTATTTTACAGGTCTATGACTTATCATACTACTTGTGCTACTGGTAGTTATACTAATCTGCCTATCATACTACTAATAATAAAAGTACTACTTATTTTACTTGTACTACTTTATCTACTTCTACTAATTATCACGCTTTTATTACGTCTAGTGATCATACTTATACTAGGCCTAGGTTTAATCTGTATCACTTTAGTTTAGCTATTTGTTCAACTCTTAAACTTTTTTCAACTCTTAAACTATTTTAAGATGTTTGAATGGTTTGTATATTCATATTGTTATGCTTACTCAATCCAGACTATAAACTTTTGAACTCTTTTCAAATTCCATTCAACCATTAAAATATAATAAATCATTTAAAGCCAGCAATCTAGTTTGGGGTTAGCCTTTCAACAGCCAGCCGTCACGCGGCTATTTCGTAAGAAGTTGTCTTTTCAAGCCTTTAATATTGGTGATGATTATTGGAGCATGTGATACAATAATTGATTTTGTGTGAATAAACAATAAAGTAATATTATAATTGGTATTAATGCTATTATAATATTTTATTATATATTAATTATTATTATTTATTAAAAAGAAACAGTCACTCAACCAATGAATCAATTAATAAGGTAAACTGATTATTTCCAAACATAAGGGCAGGGAACAACTAGCAGAACTTCCATGGTGGAACAGAGTGGGTCAAATAAGTCAACTATATTATGTGGAATGGAAAAAAATCACTTCAATATTGAACAATGTTTTTTATGTATGGGACAGTGGAAAGTATAATTAAAAAAGTTAATTTAGAGCCCCGAAACTTATCACTGAGGCATGTGATGTCTCACACTGCTAAAACATGCTAATGCTAGTTAGCATACATGAACAGGAAATGGTATATCAGGACCTAAAAATACGTTCACATTGCTCTAAAAAGCTGAGCAAATTGAACCAACAGACCTGGTGCTCTTCAATGACTTGTAGCAGATCTGTAGCTTATAGGCTAATTGCTGTCGTCTTTGCTTAAACTCCTCTGCACAGTTGCCAATCTTGGGAGAGTTTGGGTAGGGCTTTCACTGGCCATGACCGCACACTGACCCCCTTAATCTATACTGAAGATGCGTCATAATCCTCACCTCTATGGAAACGCAGCTTAACGAATTGATCCCTCCGTTGGACAATAGAGGTCCAATTGAGCTACTGATGAGTCTGTCCCATCCAGGCCTCTCATTGGTCCGCCTGTGAGCCTGTCTCCATGGCCCCCTGTTTGCGCCACACTTTGACCTGTAGCACCTCCTGCCTCCAGAGTGCAGTCTGGAGAGGGTTCTATCTGCACACAAAGAAATGTGCGTATCTCCTGCCGTGTATCCCTTTGTTGGCCCGTTTCCACTCAACTCCAGGGCATTCGTATTGGGAAAAGAAAAGTCTAGAGGGGCTGGGGCGTGGGGGCAGAAGGGAGCTACAAGTGCTTGGAGTGGCCATGAAGTATCTTTACATATTACGAGGGTCTTAACTGTTTTGACGCCAGACTTTTAATGAATGAATGAATTTCTTGATTCTAAACTTTGCAACACAGGGTTTAATCGTAGGGGGAGCACAGAGCCGCGTTTGAACGCATTTCGTTTTTTGATAGCTGAAATTGTGATTATCAGTTGAGCTGATGGGATTGGGCAACTCCACACGGTGGTGAATCTGGACTGCGGTACCCATTTTAAACGCTTGGCGTGTACGTTGCATATGGTACCTTTTTTTTCTATTCATATCTACATGGAATCATGTTCAAGAGGCCTCATTAAACTGGGGCCCTGCTTCCAACTCAAACATCTCTCTGGCTTACGTTAGCCTATCTTGAGTTAGCCCAGCCTCTGAAAAGCCTCTTGTCCTTTCTTGCCAAATTTTCCCCACAAAGCCAATATTTCTATTTATTTTTTCATTCATACCTTCCCCTCCCCTCCTCCCTTTTATTACCCTCAACTCCATGATCCATGTCCTCCTTGTATGGAGCTCAGTCACAAGTTTGCTTGGCCAAAATAGATTCAACAAAAAAAAGGGTCTATATCCTGCCGCTTATGTGATATGTTCCAGGATGAACCCATACATTCCTGCCCTGTCAAAAGCCATATTGTCTTCTAACTCCTCCATGGGTTCCCTCTTTCTCCCTTTTCTTTATGACAGTTGGGCTTAGTAGCACTCTGAGCACGCTCAGAGCCAGTGAACTCTGCTTTACCTCTGGTAGGAGGCCATTGACTATTCATAATGTACCACAAAGACGCACTGGGCTTCCTTCTAATGTATACGTTTTTAAATTCACTTGTCGGAGCGGAGCAGTGTGGAATTACCAGCAATATGACTTGTAAATACTCGGGTGGGAGTTCTGCAACAATATCACATTGGCAGATTAAGATAGCTGGAGATTTAATGGTGGCAGGGGGTGTGAGAGGGAGGGTTTGGTCCACCCTGGGAGACATCCGTATCAGTGAATGGCTTGTTGTCAAACAGAAGTCTTGTAAGGCCATACTCCCAAGCTGTGAACATGCATAATCGTTCTTGCCCAACTAGGTTTACAGCTAAATTTTGTTTTGCCCTGCAGACTGTCAATCACTCTGCATGGGTGCACTGCAAAAAAATAAAATAAAATAATTTTAAAAGAAAAAACTGAAAAAAGGAATCACAAATGCTTCCTCTGTTTGGTGAAAGTTGCTGGTTTTAGTGACAACATTGTGTTTGTCTTTGCCGATTTTCAATCACTGAAACCAACCCACGGCAAAAAATAACTCATCCTACTTGTGCTTTTGTATAAAAGATTGGGTGTAAAGATGAGAAGGTCACGTCAGTCTTGCTACAGAACCTGTTGGAGCTGGTTCAGACAGAGAACCTGGTTAACAGTGTTGCTATAGAACCTGGTGGAGCTGGTTCAGACAGAGAACCTGCTTAACGGTGTTTCTATAGAACCTGGTGGAGGTGGTTCAGACAGAGAACCTGATTAACGGTGTTGCTATAGAACCTTGTGGAGGTGGCTCAGACAGAGAACCTGATTTACAGTGTTTCTATAGAACCTGGTGGAGGTGGTTCGGACAGGGAACTTGAGGCTACAGATGTCTCCTTCCTAGGAGGACAGATGCTAGCAGGGCACTTCTGCATTTTGGCCTTCGAGTCCTAACCGCAGGAGTTCAGATTCTGAAGGAGAGCAGGACTTGGTAGAGGATTGGATTGTAGATCAGCAATAGATAGGGATCGAATATATTTGCTTCCCCTGCAGAGTGGGGAGAGCAGTGGTTTGTGTGGACCTGTATTAGTATAGCTTTAGTTTAAGTATATCTATCGGTAGGATGGTCCAATGAATGCTCATAAAGCTGTCTCTATGAACAGTGGGGGGTTGGTCATTTGGGGGCCGAATATCCTTCATATCAACATCCATTTAGAGTCCTATGTAGTGTGCTCAGTGCTCAGTTTTCCTTGCTGTCAAATTAAATAATAATAATGGTTTGTCTTAACGAAAGGTAAAATATGCATGAGTGCAGGTCCAGCTCACCACCACATGCAGCAGAATGGCATTTGGTATTTGTCCTGTATGAAAAAGACTCACTTTCACCAGGGTACACCCGATGAATAAGTACAGCCTTGCTCCATGCAGG